>NW_005871058.1:14941327-14976978 GCF_000147115.1 Myotis lucifugus | reverse complement strand
CAGCCCTGAAAACAGCCCTCAGCCCCTCACCCAGACTGGCCAGGCACCCCAGTTGAGAACCCCCACCCTGATTCCAGGACACCCTTTCAGAGCAAACCAGCCTGCCCCTACCCATGCACCAGGCCTCTATCCTATATAGTAAAAGGGTAATATGCCTCCCAGCCACGGGGATCAGCGGAGCCGAGAGGCCTCCCGGCACCGGGATCAGCGTGACAGGGGGCAGCGCCCAAACCCCCTGATCGCCCTGCGTTCTGTGTGTGACAGGGGGCGGGGCCACAACCTCCCTATCCGCCCTGCTCTGTTCGTGACAGGGAAAGCCGCCCCAACCCCCTGATCAGCCCTGCTCTGTGCCTGATAGGGGAGGAGCTCCCCAAACCCCCTGATCCCCCTGCGGCTCTGTGTGTGACAGAGTGCGCCACCCAAAACGCCCCCCCCCCCACGGGCCCTGCTCTGTGTGTGACGGGGTAGAACCATAACCTCCCCATTGGCCCTGCCCTGAGTGTGAGAGTGGCGGCACCCCAACCCCCTGATCGGCCCTGCTCTGTGGGTGATAGAGGGCGGCGCCCCAACCCCTGATCGGCCCTGCTCTGTGGGTGATAGAGGGCGGCGCCCCAACCCCCTGATCCGCCCTGCTCTGTGTGTGACAGGGGGCGGTGCCCCAACTCCCCTATCGGCCCTACTCTGTGAGTGACAGGGCGGAGCTCCTCAACCCCCTGATTGGCCCTGCTCTGTGCGTGACAGGGGGTGGTGCCACAACCCCGATGGGCCCTGCTCTGTGCATGACGGGGGGAGCTCCTCAACTCCCTGATCTGCCCTGCTCTGTGCATTACAGGGTACAGAGCCCCAACCCCCCTGATGGGCCCTGCTCTGTGAGTGACAGGGAGCAGCGCCCCAACCCCCTGATCGGCTCTGCTCTGTGCATGACAGGGGGTGGTGCCGCAACCTCCCCATCGACCCTGCCTTGAGTGTGACAGGGGGCAGTGCCCCAACCCACGAATCGGCCATACCCTGAGCGTGACTAGAGGTGGCATCGCAACCTCCCGATCTGCCCTGCTCTGTGCATGACAGGGGCGGCGCCCCAACTACCCAATCGGCCCTGCTCTGAGCCTGACCAGGGGCTGCACCTAGGGACTGGGCCTGCCCTCTGCCACCTGGGATCAGGCCTAAGCCAGCAGGTCGTTATCTCCTGAGGGGTCCCAGACTGCGAGAGGGCACAGGCCGGGCTGAGGGCCCCCCCTTCCCAACCCCAGAGTGCACAAATTTTTGTGCACTGGGCCTCTAGTCTATAATAATAAAAACATAATATGCTAATTAGATCGGACATTCTTCCGGATGACCTTCTGGACGAAGCTGGAGCTGGGAGGGAAGCCTGGGTCCCAGGTGCCAGAGGGAAGCCGGTGACAGCAGCAGGGGGAAGGAAGGCCTACTCTTGCACGAATTTCATGCATTGGGCTTCTAGTAACTTAATAATCTTCCATCATTCATACTGGCTTATTTAGGACAACGTTATTATTGAGTAGTCCACTAAATTCTTTCAACTTGTATTTAGTACCTTCTGAGATCATTGTTGCAAAATTTTCTTGATTTTTTTTCACTTGCATTTGAAATAAAACAGGAATCTAAGAGAACCAGTAAAATGAGTGTTAGTATTAAAATACCAATATACAATTTCAAAAGCAGCTTAAAAGAAACTTTCCATGAATGGCATCTAGGGAGTGTTTTTGCTTGCTGGATTTAATCAATTTCAAAATTAGAATAACTAGATTGCATGGTACTACTCTGGGATGATACTTAGACCAGGATGGAAATGTCCAGATGATAAATAGGAAGAAATTACTATGGGAACATGTGCATATATTCCTCACTTAGTGGTCATTTCAGATAAACTCATTAATGCAGTTCTTACTTAAATTTACCACTTGAGATTTGAAATAGCCAATCACCAATCATATGTCCACCTCTAAAATGCTAAGAGATATGTAGACAAAACTTTCTATATTATTATTTCAAACTAAATGTAAACTAAGTTACATAGAATGATTTCTCATCAAATTGATGTCTTTCATCAACATTTGCAGGATGCAGGTATAGAAGAAAATTCACTGGCGCTTTTAGTATTTGCTAGGGTACCATATATCATATTGTACTCTAATGAAATGAAGTTATTTCTACATGTATAAACCAGTTTTCCTCCTTTGGAGGATTTAGCTAATCAGTAAAAGCAAAATATTTTCTAAGATTTTTCCTAGGGAAAATGACTTATGATAATTGCAGAGAAGAGTGCTAGCGTTTCTCTACATAACAATTTAGACTTTTATTGTTAACCATCCTCATGCTCCATTTAAATTGGGAGACATCTAAATACATCTTTAAAATACATCTTCAGCCCAGCCGGCATGGTTCGGTGGTTGAGCATCATCAACCTATGATCCAGGAGGTGACAGTTCGATTCCTGGTCAGGGCACATGCCCAGCATGCGAGTTCAATCCCCAGTGTGGGGAGTACAGAAGGCAGTCAATCAATGATTCTCCATCATCATTGATGTTTCTCTCTCCCTCTCCCTTTCTCTCTGAAATCAATAAAAATATATTTAAAAAACTAAAATACATCTTCAAAGAACCCCAGGACAGATAGGAACTGTAAGGTGATTTGGGAAGAATCTATAAATGCAATGGATTTAGGTTATGCCCATCAATGTACACTACCAAAAAAGTACTAGTAAGTAATTACAGTAGAAACTCTGAATATAAATAGAAGATGTGCATTTGAAATAGAAAGAAAGAGACACAGACATGGGTGGATAGTTCCCAAGGTGAGAGCATCAAATAATTGGAAGCCACTTGTATAGTAATGAAAAGAGCAGATACTAGAGTAGAGCAACAGGAAAAGGCAACATTCCTTGAAGAGCTGATACTAATAATGGACTAGTGACAATCCTTGACTCTAGAAGACTTACTAGAGGAAATGGGAACAATGAAAACAGTAAAGATTTATGTGTTCAGAAATCTCTATATGCTAAACTTCTCTCTAGGTAGCATAAGTTGTACTTTGAAATTCTATCTTTGCCTTACTTTTTTATAAATTAAACTTTTCTCTATTGGTTTTCATGTAATATAAGTTTTAGAAAATCCAAATTTTGTTTTATTAGTCCTGGTACCCCGGCCAGGAAAAGTAATGCGAAGTACCCTAAATTTTAAATATATTGTATATACTACTTATAGAATTGGTTGGGGGGGGGGGCAAGCTTAACCAGAGAGTTACAGTCAAAGAAAGAAAAGAAAGGAAAAGAAAAATCAAATAAAAGTGTGTAAATAAAATACTTAAAACAATGTCTGGCACATTAATTGTGACAAAATTAAAGCAATAAGACCAGTGAAAATTGGTCTTGGATTCTTCTGGTAAACTTGGAAAGTCAAGGTCCTTAAGGAAAACCTTAGGACATAAGCATACAAAATTTTAACTCTCCAAGTGCCTAAACAACACAAAAAAGAGAGAGGAATAAATCAAATTCATCTTAATAATGATTTTTAACAGGTCACTGAGATCTAATTGACATACAATAAACTAGTTAAAGTCTTCAATCTTATACATTTTAATAAGTGTGCACACCTAAGAAAACATCATCACAATCTAGAGAGTAAGCATATCTATCATTCCTCATGCCTCTTGATAATCACTCCTTCCCAGCCTTTCTCATTTGCAGGCAACCATGTATATGCTTTCTGTTCATGATACATCAGTTTTTGATCTTCTGGAATTCCTAATAAATGGAATAATACAGTAGATATTGTTGTTTGTTTGGCTTCTTTCACTCAGCATAATTATTTTGTGACTCATCTGTTGCATGTGTTTATCCCTTTTTATTGTTAAATAGAATTTCATTGTATGGATATATTACAAGTTGTTTATCCATTCACGTATTTTTTTAAATATTTTTTATTGATTTTTTACAGAGAGGAAGGGAGAGAAGTAGAGAGTTAGAAACATTGATGGGAGAGAACCATCGATCAGCTGCCTCCTGCACACCCCCCACTGGGAATGTGCCGCAACCAAGGTACATGACCTCGACCGGAATCAAACCTGGGACCCTTTAGTCCGCAGGCTGACGCTCCATCCACTGAGCCAAACCCGTTAGGTCTATACATTCACGTATTGATGACTATTTAGGTTGTTTCCAGTTTGACACTATCCTATATAATAAAAGCCTAATATGCTAAGTGTCCAGTCATCTGTTCAACCAAAGTGTAATATGCTAATGATATGCTAAGTCCGCTCAACTGCTCACTATGACATGCACTCACCACCAGGTGGCAGACAATCAACCGTTGACCAGTTGCTATAATGTGCACTGACCACCAGGAGGCAGACGCTCTGACGAGTAGGTTAGCTTGCTGCTGGGGTCCGGCTGATCTGGACTGAGTGAGATGGGTCAGACATGCCCTGGAGCCCTCTCACGGTCCCTCCCTGGCTGGCCAACCTCCCGCATCCCTCACTGGCCCCAATTGTCCATCAGTGGGATCCCTTGGCCTGGCCTGTGCCCCCTTGCAATCTAGGACCCCTTAGGGGATGACTGAAAGCTGGTTTTGGTCCCATCCTGCAGGCCAGGCCAAGAGACCCTTGTTATAAATAAAGCTGCCACGAACATTCCTGTTTGGACATAGGTTTATATTTCTCCAGGAGTAGAATGACTGGTTCATATGAATGACATGTTTAACTTTTTAACAAAATGTCAACTGGTTTCCACTGTGATTATAACATTTTACATTCTCAACAGCAATGAATGAGAATTCCAGTTGCTTCGTAGCCTCATTAACTCTTGGTAAGATCAGTCTTTTTAATGTTAGTCATTCTAATGTATGTAGTGATATTCATTCCACTTTTAATTTGTATTTTTTTAGTAAATAATGATGTTAAGCATCTTTTCATATGCTTATCTGTTATATCTTATCTTTTTTGGCAAAGTATTTATTCTACCTTGTTCTAACTTTTGGGTTATTTATATTCTTATTATTGAGTTGTAAGAGTTCTCTCACAACTAGAGAAAAGTTCTAGATACATGTTCTTTATGAGATAGGTGTTTTCCAAGTATTTTCTCCCAATCTCTGGCTTATCTTTTCAGTCTTTTAACAGTGTCTTTCAAAAAGCAGGTCTTTTTCATTGTGATGAAGTCCGATTTATCATAATTTTTCTTCAATGTATTGTACTCTTGTTGACATAATTAAGAAATATTTGCCTAACACCAAATCAAAATATTCTCATTTTCTTCTAAAAATTTTGCAGTTTTAGATTTTATATTTAGCTTCAAAATTGTCTTTTTAGTTAATTTTTGTATATCATACTAGCTATGGATTGTAGTGAATGTTTTTGCATATGGATACCTAAAAGTTTTAGTACCATTTGTCTTAGTATCAATTTGCTGAATTACCTTGGTATCTCTGTCATAAAATGAGCTCATCTTACATGTGTGTCTGTTAATAGATTACCTATTCTGTTTCATTGACCTATTTATCATTATATCACTATAATGATGTCTCAATTTTGGTAACTTTACAAAAAGCCTTGAAATCAAGTAAAGTTAGGCTTCCAATTTGATTTTCTTTTTCAAATTTGTTTGCACTATCTGATATCATTTTTATTGCCATTTAAACTTTAAAATCAGATTGTCAACTTCTGCAAAGACACTTGGTTGCATTTTTGATTGGGTATTGATTCAACAGATCAATTTGGGAAAAATTAGAATCTTTACAATATTGTGTCTTCTGACCCATGAATATGATATATTTTTCCAATTATTTGTCTTTAATTTCTGTCAGCAGTGTTTTATAGTTTTCAGTGTTCAGATCTTGAACATATTTTTTTCAGTTTTGCTCTAAGTTTATCAAATACTTTATCTACATTTGTTGAGATGGCAATCAGATTTTTATAAAAAAATCTATTAATCTATCACATAGTGAATTACATTGATTTATGTTGATCATTTTTAGATGTTAAATCATTCCTGGAATAAAGCCCATTTGGTCAGGAGGTATTTATCTTCTTAAGTAATGTTGAAGTTGGTCTGCTAAAACTGTGTTTAGAATATTCACATTTATGCTCATAAAGATATTGCTCTATGCTTTTTCTTTTTGTAATCTCTTTGTTTGGGCCTAAATTTTTTAATGGTAATATTTTTAAATATAATTTAAAATTTTTAGTAGATGTATGGTTTTTAATTTTATTTATTTATTTTAGTGAGATTTGCCATTATTCTTCAAGGAATTATCTATTTTATTTAAGTTGTCAGATTTGTTGGCATAAAGTTTTTCAAATTATTTCCCTATCATCTGCATTGGTTTCACCTCTCTCACTCTTGATATTATATATTTGTGTCTGCTCTCATTTACTTACCATCAGTATGGTTATAGGTTTATTACTTATATTGATCTTCTCAAGTCAGCTTTTGGTTTCATTGATTTTTCTCTATTGTTTTTCTGTTTTTTTGCTTAATTATCTTCCACTTTAATGCTTATATCTTCATATATTTCTTTGCACACTTTGGGTTTATTTATATTTTTTCTTATTTTTTGTTTCATTTGTTATTTTTTCAAATTTTTTAAGGCAGAGGTGAAAACATCTAGTTGAAATTTGTTTAATGTCAGCACTTCAGCTATAAATTTCCTTCAAATACTGCTTTAGAGGAATCTCACAAATTTTGATATATGGCTTGTTCATTTCATTTTATTTTAAACTAGAGGTCCGGTGCACAAAAATTTGTGCACTCGGGGGGGAGGGGGTCCAATGACACAGCCCATGCCCTCTGGCAGCCCGGGAGCCCTCAGGGGATGTCCACCTGCCAGCTTAGGCCCAGTTCAAGGGGGATCAGGCCTAAGCTGGCAGTCTGGGAGCCCTAAGGGGATGTCTGACTGAGGGCTTAGGTCTGCTCCCTAAACCACAGTCGGACAGCCTTAGCACTGTCATGGAGGCAGGAGAGGCTCTCGCCACTGCTGCAGCACTTGCAGCCATCAGCCCAGCTTGTGGCTGAGTGGACCTTCCCCTGTGGAAGTGCACTGACCACCAGGGGGCAGCTCCTGCACTGAGTGTCTGCCCCCTGGTGGTCAGTGCTCATCATAGCAACTGGTCATTCCCAGTTGTTCAGCCCTTAGGGTCAATTTGCATATTACCCTTGTATTATATAGGATACTTTTGAATTATCTCAATGACTAGTGGCCCGGTGCGTGAAATTTGTGCACGAGGTGTCCCTCAGCCCAGCCTGCACCCTCTCCAATCTGGGACCCATCGGGATCAGGCCTAAACCAGCAGTCGGACATCCATCTCGCAATCCAGGACTGCTGGCTCCTAACTGCTCACCTGCCTGCCTGCCTGATTGCCCCTAACCAATCTGCCTGCCATCCTGCTCGCCCCCAACTAGACCCCCACCGGCCTGCTCACCCAAACTACCCGCCCCCCGCCAGCCTGATCACCTCCAATTGACCCCCTGCCAGCCTGCTTTGCCCCAACTGCCCCCCCTGCCGGCCTGCTCGCTCCCAACTGCCCCCTCTGTGAGCCTGCTCACCCCCAACCGCTGGCCTGATCATCCCAAACAGCCCCCCCAACAGCTTGATCACCTACAACTGCCCCCCTGCTAGCCTGCTCACCCCCAACTGCTGGCCTGATCACCCCCAACTGCCCCCCCAGCCTGATCACCCACAACTGCCGTCCCATCCTGGCCTGATAACCCACAACTGCCCTCCCCTCTTGGCCCCTAACCACCTCTACCTCGGCCCCACCACCATGGCTTTGTCCAGAAGAACATCCGGAAGGTCTCCTGGAAGGTCTCCCTGTCAAATTAGCATATTACCCTTTTATTAATATAGATAGAGGACTGGTGCATGGGTGGGGGCTGGCTGGTTTGCCCTGAGGGTGTCCAGGATCAGGGTGGGGGTTCCCTTGGGGGGCGGGGCAGAATGGGAGAGGGGCCTGTGGTGGTTTGCAGCCAAGCCATGCCCCCATTGGGGTGGGGGTCCCCACTGGAGATAGTGCTGGCCTGGGCAAAGGGCTGGGGCAGTTTGCAGGCCACCATGGGGTAAGGGTCCCCACTGGGGGGCGTGGCCAACCTGGGTGAGGGGCTGAGGGCTGTTTTCAGTCTGGCCACACCCCCTTCAGGGTGGGGGTCACTGCTGGGGTGCCTGGCCAGCCTGGGTGAGGAGCTGATGGCTGTTTGCAGGCTGGCCATGCCCCTCAGTGGGGACCCTCACCCCATGGGGGCATGGCCAGCCTGGGTAGGGGGCTGAGGGCGGTTTTCAGGCTGGCCACCCCCCTGCAGCAGGGACCCTCAATTGACCTTAGGGTCAATTTTCATATTACCCTTGTATTATACAGGATGCTTTTGAATTATCTCAATGACTAGTGACCTGGTGCACGAAATTCGTGCAAGAGGCGGGGCAGAGGGGAGGGTGTCCCTCAGCCCAGCCTGTACCGTCTCCAATCTGGGACCCTTCGGGGGGTGTCCAACTGCTGGGCCGTCTGCAGGCCCCTCCCTCGGCGGCCAGCCCCGGCGACCCAAGCCTCCTGCATGCTCAGGCCAGTTCTGTGGCCACCGCCCACAGGCCCCTCCTTCAGCAGCCAGCCCAGGCTGGTGGGAAGCTTGGCTTCTTCCGTCGCCGGGGGCAACCCAAGCCTCCCGCCTGCTCTGGCTGGCTCCGTGGCTGCCACCATCTTTGTCCTGCTAATTTGCATATTCCCTCCTGATTGACTGTGGGGCGTAGCAGAGGTATGGTCAATTTACATATTTGTCTATTATCAGTGTAGATCATTTAAAAGTGAGTTGCAGTAATATCTCCTTATCCACTGTTTTGCTTTCTGTGGTTTTAATTACCTATGTTCAATTGTGATCCAAAAATATTTTAAAAAAACACAAACTTCTACAATGAGTGCAATCTTTCCTTGGAAGATTGAGTCCAGGCAGTGAGGTTTTCAGGCACCAGAGGAAGGGTTAGGACAATTTGGGCAGGAAATTCCAAGGTCTTATGTACGCAAAGCATGGCATAGAAGGGTGGGTGCCGAGCACATGAGGGACCTGGCCATGAAAACTGTCCATTCTCTATTTCACAGTGGGATCCTCTTGCATATATGTAAAAACATTATTTTTATGATCATTGTAAAACTGGCTTACATATTTTCTTTCAGCGTTTATATATCTTTGTATAACCTCGTGAGTACTAATTATATCACTAAATAATATGAATAGTATATAATATTTCCACATTATATGTACATACATATTGTATATAATACTTATATACCTTTGTATAACCCTGTAAATAATACTTATAGGCCTTGTATGTCAAATTATTTCATAATAATTCACAAAATTAGCAATGTCCATAAAGACTGAATTAACATTTTTCTCTTTTCCATTGCTTACTTAAAAAAAAAAATCTTTATTGATTTTTTAGAGAGGAAAGGAGAGATAGAAACATCAGTGAGAGAGAAACATTGATCAGCTGCCCCCTGCATGCCCCCCACCGGAGATCAAGCCCACAACCTGGGCATGTGCCCTGACCAGAAATCAAACTGGCGACCTCTTGGTTTGGCATGGGGCGATGCCCAGTCCACTGGGGCACACTGGCTGGGCTCCACTGCTGTTATTGTTTTAATAAATATTTCCTACTAATTAATAAAATCAACTGTATAGCCTATTCAATTCAATGCTCTTCATTCTGCTTCCAAAGATATCAGAAGCACAACTGAAAGATGAGTCCAAAATTAAAAATTAATACTGGTTAATTGTTTATCAGGGGGAAGGAAGGCTAACAATGATGAAACATGATAATTAGGCATAGTATCACCAGAGACAGGAGTGAGGGGGGCTTCCATTTCTGTCTCTGTGTATCACTCTGGAATAAAAAACAATAACAGCATTCAAGCAAGCGATTACTTTCACTCTGACACCAGCCTTCAGTGTTCTTTCTGCGTAAAGACATCTGAAAACGTCCATTCTGCCTCTGGGACTGTGCATCACGTTTAGGGTGCACTTAGGTTGAAATAACCATCATGTGGAAGAATGGGTTAATTCCTACACTATCAGAGCCCCAGGTGGAGATACAAACACATCAATAAACTTTTCCCATCCATTCCGCTGCTGATGGGTGCCAAGCACTGAGGCACGTCCTTCCAGGTGGGGCCTCGACTCTTCATTAGTAAAGTGGGAGGGCTTGCCCTCCAGCTTAAATGTCTAAGAACCTGTGACATCGTGATAGTGGCTTAACTGTTACCCAGGACGCATTATTATTGTCTGTCATAAACACAAGCTTAGCTTCCTTGCTAAAAAGCCATCATGTCTTCCTAAAGTATTTATCATACTTTATTATAATACTATCATAATATCTGCATAGCAATTTCAACTATAGTCTTAAATATGAGTAGTTTCTGTTTTGGAGTGACACACGTCAGGAATCTTTGCCTTTAATGAGAAAAAAATGTAATAGCTTCACCTTGATGACATCTGGACATTTGGAGGTTCTCAGTGGCCCCTGAATTCAAGAGAGATGGGAAGAAGGGAGGCATGTTAGTTACTTCCCATAAAGGAGCTCAAATGGAGACGGTACAGGTTAAGAGCCAATTGTATTGTTTATTCTGAACCTAACTTCTTACTGCAACAGGTTTTAGAGACTTGTCCGAGCAGCTCATATTCACAATATTTATAATTTTTTATTTGCTCTGAACATCGAAGTATTGTCTCCCCTTTAAGAAGTATGCCTGAGTCACATCATATAACCTCTTTGGGGTAGCAAACATAATATGTTTCTCTCCTTTTCCTTAATTAGTCTTGTTTCATGAGCATTAGGTTCCTTCTCCTCTGCTTCTCAAAAAGGTTGCCTAATGGTAAAGCATTTTAAGCTTTTTTATTTATTTAAGTAATTTGTGGCTTTAAGTTGACATTTCTGGCCTCTTTATCGTTGTCAGACTCAGCTCTCCTTATTGCTGAGGTTTTCTAATGTTTCATTTTTCCATCTTCCTTAAAAATAACAACATTGCTCTATAAAGCAGCTAATGTTCGCACTGGGCAAATGGAAAGAAACCCACATCACCCCAAAACCCATTCTTCCCAGGAGAAAGTGTAAAATGGGCTCTAAGCAATGATACACCTTTTCCCTGTGAATGACGTCCTTTAAATGTATTCTACCACTTTCATATAGCCACCTGCCATTTTTGCTTTATGGCAGCCAGAAGGTTTAAAGGCATTGCTTTTAAATATCTTTAAAGTTTTCTATTGATAAGAAAAAATAGGAAAAGCACTTTTAACTGAACAGTAACACACACATCATAAATCAGGCATTTTGATACCATCTAAGTTCACACCATGTGGTAAAAGGAACTCCAATGATTGCGGTTTAGCTGGGATTATGAACTGTGGGGAAATTCGTGGTTGTTATAGTTATTGACTAGGTCATGAGTTGTGTTGTATGTGTATGTGTGTATGTGGAATATGTGTATGTGTAGTGGGAAGTGAGCTATTTATGTACAAAACATCTAAACATAGCTTAGATATAGTATGATAATAAAAAAATAAACCAGGAAAAAATTATAATTTTTTAACTAAATAATATTTATCCTTTTAGAGGGATAGAACTTATTAGCTACTCATTTACATGAATTATTTTCCATATCAAAGAGAAAACACTATATGGTCTCCATCCTATTTCACTTGATCAGAAAGGCCACAGAAATAGATACCAACAATCTCTGAATGTAGGCACAGACCGGCAGCAAAGATTGCTGTCTAAAGATCGAACAGGAGAGACCTCGATTTGAAATCAAAGACATGCCATTGATCAAGCCTTTATTAGTCTAGGACAAGGGTTTACATACATCTTCTCATCTTTCTTCTGGGTCTGAACGCAGCGTAAGCTAAAGTAAAACGCTGGCAGATTTGAAGGGCAGAGGAGAGGACCAACCATGTCCGTGCAGACAGTTGACGACGCATCTGGCCTCTCCTGCTCAGGTGTTTTCTCCAAAGGGAAGAAAGTAGAGTCTGGTAATTCTGACTGAGCTTAAAGACTGTAGTGTAAAGTTTTATCTGGATTTGATAGTCCTGATCAGTATAGATATACTTTATAGAAACATCTTAAAATAGGAGAAGAGTTCAAGAAATGCATGTGGATTTAGTGGCATTGATTACATCTGACTTCAAATGTAAAGGCAAGTTGTTGTTGTTGTTCCCTCTGGTCCTTTCTCTTCTCCTTCATAGGGGTGTGGGTGCATGTGGAAAAGAAACGAAAATCCATTTTAAAATGTTGCAATATATGTTAAAGGACGGTGAGACATGTGGGTTATAAGGGAGTTAATGAGCACAACTTGAAATAGTAAGCCATGGGTCCAAAACAATGGACACATTCCTTCTGATTTTCCTAAAAATGTCTTCTGGATGATTATTTGATTTCTAGCAATTTTACATTCATATACTCAAGGTTATGTTGATCAAGAAGATGATGCAGAGGAGGTGGGGTATTCATTAAAGAATGTAATTTGTGGGAAAGTTAAGATTCCTAATTTTAGGTAGATGTCAAGTGCTTTGCCCTTGCTTACACACAATGTGAAAAAATAATGTCATCCATAGTCAGAGCCCAGTAATATGGAGTGATTGAGATATATTTTATCCAGGGAGAAGGGACATTCATCTTTATCCTAAAAATGTTGTGTTGGCAAGTTGATTTTTTTTCTTCTCTAGGATATTTAGAGGAAAAGAGAAGTATCAACCACATTCTTTAAACACAGCCATAGGCCAGCTCTGCAAATGAGCAACTCCATCGTGAAAACACTTTCAAAGTTCTAAATGAGTTGTCCCTGCGGTAATAAAGAGGGGACATTTTACAGTATGACAGTATGTGCGACAGCATTGTCAGCTGTAGTTTATTTAAAGCACGAGGCCTGTAACAGGAAAATAATGACTTTAATAAAATTTACTATTGACTTTGTAGGCTCAAATCTGTCTGTCATCAGGAATACAGAAAAACAACCTGTCTGAAAACCCTTTAGTTAAATATATTCCTTTAATATTTCAAAGCAACTTGATTTTTTTTTAATATACACGCTACTTCAAAAGACTCTGTAGTAGGGTAGAAATTAGTATTTTTAATAGAAAGTTGGTATTGCTTACATAGAGAAAAAATCGGTAATGACCTATGACACTGCCAAGCGAAAGCAACATTTGAGGGAACTGCAAAAGCAGTTAATGCAATTCCTTGAGACGCTGTATGAAGCTGTGTCACAAATGAATGATTTATAAATTACCCAATGTCCTTCTCGTCTGAAGGAGATCTTTGAATCGTGCGGTATAGCTTCTCAGTAAGAACGCCAAAGAGCTTGCTGGGTATACATGGAAAGCTACAGCATGTTAGCGAGGTTGGGGTCATTTCTGCAAACTGGGGAAAGTGCGAAAACATATGGCCTGATTTTACTCTCCAGCCCATTTGATTAAATGCGGTATAGATTGCTTGGAGTGTGTAAGAGAGGTCATGCCCATTATATGAAAAGCTGAAGAAATTGCATTGCTTTAATGTTTTACATAGTTAAAATAAACTGTGGTAGAAAGTTTCCCAACAGTGTATGACAGCTCAATTTAGAGGTGAAGCCTTTTAATAAAACCTCATGAAATGAATACTTTGGTTTATGCACTCTGTTTGTGTTTCCCACCGGAGTGCTTAGCATTATGAAGCTGTGGTTACTGGCTTTACTACTGCAGAATAACATCACAAAAAGGGAGACCAGAGCTTTGTATCAGAAAATATCCAGAGTGAGTAGAAATGCGGATGGAGAAACCTTAATTTAGAGCTAAACTGCTTTCCTATTTGCTTTTAACATGCTATTGTAAAGTATATTGGCTTGAATTACAGGATATTATTTAAACAAAGGAAAAAATCTGCAGGGGGGGTTTACACATTAACCTATAGCTTCTTTAAAGGGAAATTATGAACCTCAGAATTATATAGTAGTAATCTTTTCTAAGCCTTAATAAGAACTTGAAACCAAAGCATGCTTTTCTGAATTAAGTATATGTGCTGGTATTCTTTGGAAGAAGAAGGCAATGGAAAGAATAAAAAGCAGTTCATTTGTATAAAGATTCTGGCACCAACACCCCAGATGGAGACAGAATTCTACTTCAGTACCATCTAGGATCTCAAAAACAATTCTTAAGGGACCAAGTGTGGTGCCTTAAGCCAATTAAATGGTCAATATATTCACATTAGCAGACACCACTCTTTTCAAGAGCAGTATTAATTCTGATCTTCTTTCTTTCCAGTTGTGCTCTCTGCCTCACACCGGAACTCTCTAATGTAAGGAAGGAGACGGAGAAGCGGGATCACCGGTCCACTGACCATTCCCCCACTTAGCTCTTCTAGACTTCCTGAATATCTGGCCTGACTGCAGCCACTGTAAGATTTCATTATATCTTTTACATTACATATGTGAATATAAAAGGAGTTTTGAGCGTGGCATGCAAGTATATGTAAATTGTATGAATGCTTATGCAATGATGACCTCCTGGAGAAATACAGTCACCCTAGAAAAGGTATCAGTTGATTCTGACAATGTATGTTACAGTTGGTAAGATACCATGTCCTGAGATATGTGACTTCTGTTCTCTGCTTGCTTATTAACTTTCCAATGGTACCTTGTGGGAACTAGAAGTATCCATGATTTGTTTATTTTCTTGGAAAGTTTGTAATGAATATAAGTTGATAGCCAAGCTACTAGGAGGAGAACAACTGCATGTTCCTTTTCCTTAGCTACTCTGGAAATGTCGGGTGGACTGCTTCTTAGCTATGCCAACTTGCCCAGGACATATGTAGGCGGCATAGGAGGGGGTGTCTTTGGTCCTAAACAGGATTGATATTATTAAGAAAGTTGTCTGATGGAAATGAGAGGTTGAATGTGTTGCTTTTCAAGGGTTTCAGGTCTTCATTCTCTGGGATGCTAAAAGAGTATGTTGAAAGCTTCTGAAGGTTGTCTGTCCTCAATTAATCTCCTAAAATTTCTTGGTCCCAGATTTGCACTCAGGGTAAAATAGCATAATGATACTGCCCCCGCTAATCTCTAATTTGATGACTCTTCTTTATTTAAGTATAATTTTATAATGATCAATTGAAGCAACACCAACAAAAGAATTTTGGCATTGATGACATTAATAGCAACCAAGATAGCCTTTGCTTTGTTCACTCCTTCAACAGATATGTACTGTGTGCTATTTCTCAGGCACAGGTGAGAGCAATGACCAAAACAATGGCCCCAGAAGAGCTTACTTTCTATTGAAGAAACAGACAATAGACATGAATAAGTTAATACATGCTTCCAGGTAGTGAAAATGCAATGGGAACGAAAAGTAAGGCAGGATAAGGAAAGTGGAGGGGGGGTTGGGGAGGGAGGAGAACAGAACTTAAGGAAAAAAGCAGAACAAGTTTGGATATGGTGCACGTGTCCTTCACATGGGGCACTGTGATGGGGTGAGGGCCACAAAGCTGCCATCGGACCCAACAGATATTTGGTCACTTGGTCAAAAAGAGACCAAGGATCCTTTCAATAACCCCATCTTGTAGCAAAATCTCCAAACTGCCAATAGAGCTGTCTATGGAAAAACAGATTGGTTGAAAAATTAAAATTCAGGCTAACCTCGTGAATTTGTTTTCAATCTAACCATTAATCATATGAAGTGGTTGGGTTATGAGGGGTATTGGCACATCAGAAGAATGGGGTTTCTAAAATACATATTATAGTTGTAGAGATAAATGGCCTTGGCACAATGCTTGACTGTTATGGTAATAGATTTTGTTAAGAAGAAAACATTGCTAACCATATTACCAATCCATAACATTTAAATGTGGAACAACCTGAAGCCCAACTGCTTTGCAGTGACTAAAGGCAGAAGAGGGGACTGTTTAAGTCATCACTCTGGGAAGATGCATTTGGTTTCTTCACTTTCATTCTCCAAATGACTCTGTATTGTGAAATATGTCTTTAAATTCTGTGTGTTCAGAGGAAGATAAGCATAGATTCACACTTTATATGTGTGCCCACATCTTTACCCTGGGAATATTAACACTTTGGGTTAAGTTCGGTTTATACACTTGGCATGTTAAAGAACAGAAAAGAACATGTTCAATGTAACTCTAAAATGTGTTAAAATACTAGCAAGGCTCTGGGGAAACTGAGGTATTGCCTACTCTTGAAAAGCACATGACCAATGACTGTGAGTCCAATCACTAACTGGCATTGAGACAAAAGCAGAGACTGTTGCTCTGGCATCTCTCAGCCAGTATTGGGAAGAGCAAAATCATGACACTAAAAGGAAAATGAAACACTTTACTGTATAATGTTTGTAACAATTAGAAAAATGTTATTATTTTAATAGAAAAAAATAGTTTATTTCTATCTCACACATTTTTATGATGCACATTTATCTATGTATTTTTAATTATCTGCTTTAATAGACATTAGCGGATTTTAATAGCCTCAGATATTTATTTATTTCAGAAATAAGTCAAGAAATATATAGTCCAAACCTAAAAGTGTTTTTACAATACTAACAATAACAATAGCTAATATGTATTTGGTTAATTGCTAAGTAAGTTTTTAAAAATCTATATTGCCTCTGTAAACCATTATTAACTCCACTTTTCAGATGAAGTGATGAGATATGAGAGAGGTTAAATATTGTGTACTAGGTCACATAACTAGAAAAAAAAAACATTACCGAGACTAGAACCAGGTCTCTAACTTGAAATGATACTTTTTAACCAACAACTCTGCTACCTCTGGTAATATAAAATAGTATTAAAATTTCCAGTTTAAAAGTTCTTACCTTCATTAGCAGTGAAGTTGGATTTTTCGTAAATGAACAGCTGCCCTATTAATTCATATAAAAATGGTTATCACATTTTAGTCTAATGTCAATACCTCAACCAGGAAGTATGTGTACATTATTTATCACATAACTATGAAAAACAAACAGATGGAAGCCTAGCTTTTTTGATGGAGGCAGTACCTCCCACTAGGAAACTTGTAAAGGTGATTTTGTCACAATGATGTATTGGATCCTCTAGACCAGCAGTTCTCAACCTGTGGGTCGCAACCCCTTTGGGGGTCAAATAACCCTTTCACAGGGGTCACCTAAATACATCCTGCATATCAGATATTTATATTACGATTCATAACAGTAGCAAAATTACAGTTATGAAGTAGCAACGAAAATAATTTTATGGTTGGGGGTCACAACATGAGGAACTGTATTAAAGGGTCGCGGCATTAGGAAGGTTGAGAACCACTGCTTAAGAGGGAGGCTATATTTGCATAAATTAAGATCATTTTCCACTTTCTATTATTATGAAAAAATAAACCTGTTTGTTAGTATTTATCTTTTTTTTTTTAATTCCAGTGTCCACATGGATGTTCTGCTCTTTTATTTTCCTTTGCTTCCTGCACAGAATAGCATTTTAAAACATCTATTATAAAAAGGACATATTGGGTTGAAAAAGGTAGAACCACTGGGCTGGCCTCCAAAGAAAATAGGTAGTTAATATTTCAGGCCCTTATTATAAGAAAGACTTGGTGAATTTCTGTGTTTTAATTGATGTGGACAAAAATGCAATAATGTAGACAAAAACAATGTACACAACTGGTACTAAATACATGATTTTGTAATGGTCACAGTTAACAGTCAATTTATAGAAGATATTGCATTACTCCACTTACGAGGTATTTTATTTTGTACTATCTGAGCATTCGGATAATAATTGTAAGGCTCTATATCATACATGTCAACAAATACATCACTAGCATCATGTATAGGGTTTCAGGTATGTCTTCCACATTTTCCTATGATAGATATACATATGAAAAAAATAATCCTCTTTAAAAATCAGATACTTGAGATATAAAATACACAAGTATGCCATATTTCTTAATTTTCAGATTTAGACTAGCTCTATTAAAACAGATGTAACTTTAAAAATGGAAGCATATGAATATAGCAAGCAATTTTGCAACTGATAGCTGAGAAAGCACTAATCTATATAAATATATTTTCCTTTTATCAATCTATGGGATTCTGGAACCTAGTTATCACTCCAAACCGATAAAAGTTGGACGGCACTATTTGAGCAGCCTCAAATCTTTGACCCTGCCTTGGCATGCAGTTGCAGGATAAAGTTAGCTTTACTTTCCTTAAATGACTTTTTTCAATCCCTGCTCATTACCCCTCAAATCATTTTGAGCCAATTCATAGCCACTGCTTTGCTGTATATCACTCTAAATCACAGGTATAAAAAATAGTTTGGAGGGAAAAAATTTTAAACGGTAGCGAAATGTCAGTTTCAAGGGGCGTTAAAAGGAAATTTAATCAACTTTCAACACATTGAACAGCACCTTGGCATTAGACATCATAGATTTCCTTCTTACCTCCCAACTTCTGAGGCTTATTATTAAATACTTTCACAGTAGCAAGATCACAAAAACATTAGACTGCTTGCTTACAGGTATATCCGACTTAGTAAACTTAAAGGGACACTACCAAGGCCGGGAAAGCTGAAATTAGACCTATCGGCTTTATTCTGAAGCCTGGGCGTGCACAGTGTGCTATCTGATTCACTTTGCCTGCCAGCTTTGTTCTCTTGAGCCAGCAGGAGGGATTGACACTTAGGCGAATCTTTCTCTTTTAACCCCGGTGCTGCTCCTGACAGCTAAGCTGGGCAAGCGAAGCCTGGCAGACAGCTAGGACCCTACCTTTGTTATTTATGGGCAGCTGTTTAGAAATTGGCCATTTAGCCATGCACTCCCAGAATATCTGTTCAAAATTAGGAGGGTTGTTTAGAGTCTATGTATGACTGGCTGCATCATTTGGGGGGCCCAGTCAAAGTGAAAATTTGAGGCCCCTTGTTCAAAAATTAAGCATTTCAAGATGGTGATAACCAAGCATTAAACCTAGCAAAGGCCCTCTGAACACGTTCTGTTTGTGCACCCATGAAGCTGGCTCTGGTTATACAATTGCTCTGTGACCAATAGACACTTATATTTGCAGCAAAAAATATATCCATGTGGTTATATTAATAGCTTAACAAGTAAAAGTATGTAAATATATATAAATAACTTCTACTGAACTCTTCCTTATGTACAAACCGCGCCTCAGGCAAAGATAAAAAGTCTAAGAAAATGTAATGTTTATTATTTTGTTTTTATTGAATTTCTTGGGGTGACATTGGTTAATAAAATTATATAGGTTTCATGTGTCTAGTTCTATAATACATCATCTGAATATTGTATTGTGTGTTCACCCAAAGTCAAGTTTCTGTAACCATTTATCCCCCTGTACCCTCACCTACCTGCCCCCACGCTCCTTTCCCTCTGATAATCATGATTCTGCTGTCTCTGTGAGATTTTTTATTATTATTATTATTATTATTATTATTATTATTACTTAATCCCTTCACTTTTTTAACCCAGCCTCACAAACCCCCACCCCTCTGACAGCAGTCAGTCTGTTCTCTATCTATGAGCTTGTTTCTATTTTGTTTGTTAGTTTATTTTGTTTACATTCGATTCCACATGTAAGTGAAATTATTTGGTGTTTGTCTTTCTCTGACTGGCTTATTTCGCTTAGCATAATACTTTCCATGTGCATCCATGTTTTCCCAAAAGGTAAGACTTCCTTCTTTTTTTTCACTGCCAAGTAATATTCTATTGTGTAAATGTGCATAGCTTTTTACTCCACTCATCTACTGATGGGCACTTGGGCTGCTTCTTGATCATGGCTATTGTAAATAGCACTGAATATAGGGGTGCATATATTCTTCGTGTTCTGGGTTTCTTCAGATATATTCCCAGAAGTGGAATTGCTGGGTCATAGCCAGTTAAATTTTTAATTTTTTAGGATACCTTATAATGTTTCCCATAGTGACTGCACTAGTCTGCATTCCCACTAACAGTGCATGAGAGTTCCCATTTCTCCATATCCTTGCCAACACTTGTTGTCTGTTGAGTTATTGATAATTGCCATTCTAACAGGTGTAAGGTGATACGTCATTTTGGTTTTAATTTGCATCTCTCTGATGATTAGTGATGTTGAGCATCTTTTCATATGTCTATTGACCATCTGTATGTACTTTTTGTAGAGGGTCTATTCAAGTCCTTTGTCCAAATTTTAATTGGATTGTTTGTCTTCCTGGTGTTGAGTTTTGTGAGTTCTTTATACATTTCGGAAATTAACCCCTTATCAGATGTATCATTGGCGAATATGTTCTCCCATTCAGTGGCTTGTTTTTTTTCATTTTGTGTTGATTTCTTTTGCTGTGCAAAAGCTTGTTAGTTTGATATAGTCCCATTTGCTTATTTTTCTTTTGTTTCCCTGGCCTGACAAGATAGAGCAGAAAAAATATTGCTATGAGACATGTCAGACTTTACTGTCTGTGTTTTCTTCTATGAATTTTATGGTTTTGAGTCTAACATTTAAGTCTTTAATCCATTTTGAGTTTATTCTTATGTATAGGGTAAGAAGGTGGTCTCATTTTATTTATTTATTTTTTGCACATATCTGTCAAATTTTACCAACACCATTTATTGAATAGACTGTCTTTACCACATTATATGTTCTTGCCTCCGTTGTCAAATACGAATTGATCATAAAGGTGTGGGTTTATTTCTGGGCTCTCAATTCTGTTTCATTGATCTCCGTCTGTTTTTATGCCAGTACCATGCTGTTTATGACCTTGTAGTATATTTTAAAATAAAAAATCTTAATGAATTTTGTTATGAATGCTCAAGAAAAGAAGTATTTTTCCCTTTATGTGTTATTTATAAATCCTCTTCCAAACAAAGATATTTTAAAACTGGGAGAGTTTTAAAGATTATGACATACTGTTACATTTTATTTTTGGGTTTCAAGGCACTGAACACTGGCTTTCCAGAATATTTATAAACTGAATTCAATATTTCAATGTTTGATAAACTACATCTTTACCAAAGCCAAAGCATCCATTTAGTTCTTCAGCATTCATTTGTTATCTGTAATATAAAATACTTTAACATTTTTCTAATCTCCACTTCATGTAAAAATATTATCTCTTTAATAACAAAAGATAATTTTTGTACTCCAAAAAGCACTAAGTTCATTATAGAAAGTTGGCCTTGAAAGAAATACACATTCTGAATCAGATTCTAATTATATTAATTATAAACTCTATTTCAATTTAAATATCCCTACTAGTCTGAATCTTTATACTAGTAAGATGTCAATACAGGATGAAATTTAGAAATTACAGATTAGAGCTAAGGTCACTTTTCACCCTATAGTTAACAAAATGTGTGCTCTTTTCATTCAATTAAAAAAAAAATCGGGGGTCTCTCTGGATGACTTAGTTGATTGGAGCATTGTTCAGTACACCAAAAGTTTTCAGGTTCAGTTCCTGGTCACAACACATACCTAGGTTTCAGGTTAGACTGCCAGTCAGGGCACATACTGGAGGCAACCAATCAATGCTTCTCTTTCTCTCTCTCTCTCTCTCTCTCTCTCTCTCTCTCTCTCTCTCTCTCTCTCTCTCTTTCCCTTCCTCCTTAAAATCAATAAAAAATACCCCCATGTGAAGATTTAAAAACAAAAATTTGAACATCAACTATACACAAAAATGTAGATAAATGGCATAGAACTTGTTTAAATGAGAGTAAATTTTTAATGGAAGAATGGACATAGTTTTTGGGGAAATAGACTGTAATGTGAAGTATACCTTCATATAGACATAATTCAGTGACATATGAGCAAAATTTAATTGAAACTGAGATGTTAAGAAAAGCTTTGTGGAAGATGCAATATTTAACCTGGGTTGAGACCTCTTGAAGGATGAGTACCCATTAACCTGGCAGAAAACGTGGAAAGGCATCCAGATAGAGAGAGTAAAAGGTGCAAAGACACATGTGTATAAGGACCAGTTGCCCTCCAGGGACTGAAAGATTCATGTGCCTGGGGCTTATGAGGCTATGGCAAAAGTTAAGACTCTCGAAATAGAACGAAGGCAGAACATAAAGGGATTTCTGTTCCCTGTTAAGCAACTTGAACTTTATTTTGAAGGCTTAAGGGAGTCACTAATGGATTTATTTTATTTATTTCATCATGATTATAAAATCAATTTATGCTTTTTTAAGAAAATTTAAAATTAAAACAAAGCAAATGCCACTTCGAAAATTTAAACAGGGTATTGGCCTGATCATATTTGCATTTTAAAAAGAGTATACACATTTAAAAGTATAGGGGATGGATTTGAACAAGACTGGAGTTAGGCAAATGATTTTTATGAATTTTTGGTTAAAATCTAAACTGGTTTAAAAAGACACTAAAATGCAATGTTCTAAATGAGATAGAAGCATTTTCCCCTCATAGCCACCAATCTAAAAGAAAATGGTTGGCTAGGGCAGGAGATGGTCATGCTCCACAAAGTCATGTAGGAATCCAAATGACCATGATGCATTTCTTCCCATTTCCCAACAAATAGAGTGCTCCTGGACTGCAAGAGGTTGCAGACCGGGCTGAGGGACCCCCCCACCCCCGAGTTCACAAATTTTGTGCACCAGGCCTCTAGTTTATTATAAAATGATATAATTCAGGAGCATCCAAAAGGAATATATGCACAAAGCAAATAATTGAGTATGCAAAGTGGAGTTTCCATGCCCTCTATGGGCATACCATTTTCTCGGCAGTAACCCACAAGTACTCTGAATGCCCTTTTTCTGGTTTTTTTATGGGGGGTAGGCATAACTGATTGTATTATTGCTCATTGATGATAAACTCAACCTCAGCCCACTCCCTTCCCCAGAGTTAGGGGTGGGGCTGAAATTTCTAAACCTCTAAACACACAGTTGGTTCCCCTGGTATCTAACCCCCATCCTTAGAAGTTTCTAAAAGTCATCATTTAAGTTAAACTCAGACATGTTTGAAAGGCACTTGTTATGCAAAACAAAAGACCACTTCTATTACTCTTATTACTTAGGAAATTTCAAGGGTTTTAGGAGTTCTGTGCTAGCCAGCGATAGGGATAAAGACCAAAGATATATTTCTTTTTTTAAAAAAAATATTTTCATTGATTTTAGAGGTAGGGAGAGAGAGAGAGAGAGAGAGAGAGAGAGAGAGAGAGAGAGAGAGAGAGAGAGAGAAACATCAATGATTAGAAAGAATCACTGGCTGGCCACCTCTGGCATGCCCCCAACCAACTGGGGATCGAGCCCACAACCTGGGCATGTGCCCTAACTGGGAATTGAACTGTGACCTCCTGGTTCATTGGTCGATGCTCAACCACTGAGCCACATCTGACTTTGCAAAATATGCATTCTCAATGGGAAGGAAAATAAGACCGATATGGAAAAAAATGAAGATTTGCATAAGTTGGATATAATTAAGTATCAAAATATGAAGTACAAATAATTACCATGTCAAGGTCATTTAAGGATGATGCTGACATAAGCTACACTAGTTAGGAAGATTTCCAGAAAATTTATAGAACAGGTAGATTTTTATAGTTAGGAATCAAGAGGGAGGATATTCCAAAAAAATATTGAGAGGCAATAAGGAATTAGCATAAATAATGTGACTGGAGAGTTTATATTAAGAAGATTGGGAAACTAATATTTGATAAACAAGATGTGTGTCAATTATGGACACCCTCCAATGACACAATGAAGACTTCAAAATTTGTATGATAAGGCAGGGCCTGTTGCAAAACAACTATTTAGAAATTGTTTAAAGTTTATGCTGATCTGGAACAACATTGATCTCTCTTCAGTAACTTGAATTAAAATTATAATGGTGCAATAAAATGACTCCAAACTTTTAATTCTAAAAGGAATTACTAAAAGTGACAATTTGTTAGTTTTCCACCCTATCAATGTCCTGTATAGCTTATGTTTGAATAGTTTGTAATGTGTGGCTTTTCAAGCTAATTGTCGAAAGGGACCAGATGGAGCTCTTGGTAAAGGTTACATGTATCTACTATCTCTTTACAGACTCTTCTCTCAGTTAATAGCTAATATTCAGTCAGTCATTATGGATAGAATAGATCCTACATTTTAAGTGAATTAAAATTTCCAGAAGATGATATTTTTTCATAAAAGTAGAAATATGAAGAAACTTCCACTATTTTATGAAATCATAGTGCTTCTATGATTTGGACCAATTAACTTAGAAATCCCATGTCTCATTTCTAACTGTTTTGATCACCCTCCTTCATTGCACTGGCAAATGGTCACAGACAGCTTTAAACACTTTCAAGTTTGGTTTATTATACATTTAAGGTATTTTTGTTAGTAATGGGATGCCTACACCCACACCCCTCACCTGCCAAAACAGCCTTACTGAAATTTCTAACTCTTGGTCCTAGTTTAGGGGATGGGATGGTATAAGAACTTTTGAGAAAAGATGAATAGAGAGTTAGGTCAAGTTAATCTCTCTTTACCATAGCAATCCTTCAGACCATAATATTTCTCTTCTGTAGGTTAAATATCTGCAGGTTTTTGTTTTGTTGCTGTTTTTTATTATTTCCTATATGAAACACACGTACAAAACCTTTGTGATTTTATTATCTGAATAGTAAAAATATAATGATTTGTTGATTGCTTACTTCCTGAAAAAAATTCAAATATTTTAACCCAAATTTTATAATCACCTTCAATTTTATCTCAAAATAACTAATGGTCATTTCTTCTATTATTTCCCTCATGCAATTCAAGCTGGTGCTAAACAGTTTACAATTTTCCTGATCTCTCTGTTTCACAGTTTTTGTCATTCATGGAATACAATCCCACATCTCTTCCCTTTGACTGTGTCCTAGTCTATCTTTAAAGCACAACTCAAATCACCTCCCACTTTATAAATATTTTCCTTAACTTTTTGCTGAAAAAAATTTCTCTTCTCTTACTCCATAATTTTATCATCACATATTTTATAGCATTTCTTGTGTTTTACCTTATACCATAGCTATGATACATATATCCTATTTCCTTGATGGGGAAAGAAATGGGAACTCAGTCCTATATGAATGAAGAGTGAATACATAAGATTTATTTCAAATTCACTTATCATTTTAGTCATACTCTTCCAGAAACAATCAAGCTTGTTGATTTTCCTCTTTAAATTATTATACCAAGAATCCGAGGGAAAACAATCTGAAAAACAGGGAGTCTGGAATATTCTGAAGCATCCAGTGCCTATATTTTATACATCTTCTAATTTAGCCAAAGATGTGCACATACACTGGTATGTGCACACATATACATACAAACACTCTCACATATGTAGAAAGAGAGAGACTCTACACTAATAATTCATATTAGTGTTTCAATCACCCCAAACTGCTTTTTTTCTTTTTAACATGTTTTGCTGTTAACCCTTATTTCTTATATTCCATACGTGGCCTAGCACAATGCCCTGAATATAATAAAAACTAAATCAAAATTTGCCCAGTTAACTTGTGCTGCTGAATATATTGACATAACTATACAAGTTGGTATTTATTTCTAGCGATTTCATCCTCAATTTGATCCCTTATTTTTATCTTTTAAGATCTTTTTTGGAATCCTGCAACTTTCAACCAATGTGTTGGCTCTTCCTCCCAACTTCAAGATATCTAAAAATTTGATTAGCATGCCATCATATATCCTCAAACAAGTCATTAGTAAAAATGCTGATATACCCGGTGGTTTCCTGTTAAAGATATCCCTCTGGGATGATAATGTATTCATAATCAGAGCTCTTGAAATGCAATCATTCCACCATCAAACTATTTGATTATCCTATTCATATATTCACTCTTGTTCACAATTTTGTTGCTGCTGGGAAATTCAGCTTAGTCAGGGCTTCCGTTTCTCAAACCCTTTCCATTTGGGTGGGGAGGAAAGAGGGCAAGTGACTAGCTCTTACCCATAGAATGACTTTGGATGTGATACATGTGCCTTCCAGACTAAGGGGTTTAAGAAGCAGGTAAAATTCCCTACTCTCTTTCCCCTTCAGCTAGCTTAACACAAGCTTGCACAGGAACTTAAAAGTCATTTGTTGAAGCAAGAAGAACCATAAGATAGGAGAAACCTAGTTCTCTGAAAGTTAAGAAGAGAGCTGAGAACTCTTAAAGAATAAATTGTGAATTCTACACAAGGAAGAAACAAGCTTCTATCATGTTTGAGCCAATGGATTTTTTGTTCTTTTACAGCAACTAACATTATTCCATTCATATAGCTGCCCATGAAATTGCCTTTCCCTATACTTCTTCCTTACTGGCAGAGATCACCTTTCTTTACAGAGGCTGAAAATTCTAGATCCTTACATTACCAGTACTCCTTTGGAGCTAGAGAATGGGTATGTGAAAATTGCTGATCTAGGTGATTATTTTAGAAGGTGTAAACATGGCTAATCACTATGTTGTAGGCCTGAAACTAATATAATATTGTATGTCCACTGTAATTGAAAAATAAATTTTAAACAATTATGTAATCTTCTCACCTAACACTTATTCCTCTGCCACAAGAATTTCATCAAAGTTATAAGTTTCTGTGCTACTTAAGGAGGGTTTAATGTGTCACCTACGTGCATATTATAAGACATTGATCAAACACCTCCAGCCCCCACTGAATAAACAGTGACACTGGGAAACGGATTTTTCTGTTCTCTCAGCAGCACCCTACCAGACAAGCGCGCTTCTGGAAAACCTGGGCTCTGGCTGGGAAGCCTGGCTGGGCTCCCTCTGTAGGCTTCCAAGTGGAAATGGCTTTCCAAGAACCTTGGTGCCTCTTTGCTCAGGTCTTTCCGTTTGCCACTTTATTGACTATTCTATTTTCCACTCAAGAATTCATAGTTGAAGACAAAAAGAGAAAAGAATGTTTTCGGCAAATGATAGTTTTCCAATGATGTTTCTCTTTATAACCATCTAAAACTTGGAATTGGCTGGGGAAGGAGAAATGATATGGAATCTTCAGGGTTCAAGATTTGGAGAGGGAAAGTTTTCTGTGTGTGCAGAGCCGTAGATGAAACACGTGTCTGTAATAAGAGTGACTGTCACTCACTCCCATGGTAAGGTCACCTGAGGGTTGCTCAATAAAACACTTCATTGGTCAATGTTGTTTTACGCACAGGAAACAACATCAACTTTGGAGTCAGAATATGGGATTCATACACCAAGTCAGGATCAAAGGATACAATGTACGAAAAATACTTTACACAATGACTTACCACATCACTAACCATAAGCACTAGAAAACTTTCAAATATTGGTCTGACCATCCACTAGATTTGTGATGTTAAGCTTCCTGAGCCTCGGTTTTTACTCTGTAAACTGGGGATAATGTCTGCCTGAAAGGTTTTTGAGAAAATAAACTTGACCTGGTTTTTGGTAAGTTCTCAATAAAATGTTTTAATTTATGATTAGAATAGGACAAAAGAAGGGTAGAGTTCCCCCTGGGATGAAGGAATCTGGTAGAGATAATAGTAGAACATTGTAAAAAGTCAGTTTATTATTGAAGGTATCAAAAAACACAGGAGAAGAAAGAGAAAGATGAAAAATGGAGAGAGAAAAAACAACATTAACATACAGTATATAAAATACAATCCTTAATCAGCCATCCATATTTATTAGATTTTTAAAAAGCATCCAGTGCCTTAAAAGGTTTTCGAGAGCTGCGCTATTTTCAATAAAGTCTCATATGAAGCACCAAATAAGCCCTTAAAAAGCCTGGAAGTGCAATTCCATTCAATTTCTATCAATAAGAATTGCCCAGGTGTAATGTGCTTCACGCAGCGCACATCCAGGGAGCCAGCCCACCGCATTCTTCCCCAGTGAAGGCTTGGAGGTGCCTTTCCCAGGGAGCTATTCCAAGAATGTGTTGCAAAAGATCAGAAAGCAAATATGGAAATCACTAGCATCTTTTGATTTTAAAATGTACCTTGTTGTGTGTTTACCAGGTTGACATATGAATGAAGAAGTCTCAAACAAAGCATTGAGTAAGATTTCATAAAATGTACTATTTTCTTCCCAGATGTAACACGAATACCTAAGCTGTTACTAGATTTCTTTTTATGATTTAGGAGAGGAAATAGGTGAATTCTTGTATGCGGACCAGTTTTGAAAATATAGTGTGATTTGGATTTTTTTATATATAAACATTTGGTTCTCATTACAGAAAACTTGCTCACATATTAAAAATGCCTACATTGTCTTTAAAAGCCATGTTCTGAGTGCGCGCTTGATATAAGTGGAGTGTTTTATAATTAGGGTTATATACATATACTCAAACCTAACTTTAGCCTAAGTAAATTTTCAAAAAATTGTAAAATACTGTGTTCAGATTCTGTTCTCTCCAATGGATTAATCTGAAAAACAACTGGGACTCAACTTAGAATTTCTTGGCAGTGAGCAAGAGCAATGTCAAACTCACAGTTCTATTTTATTGAAGGCACTCTTAGGAGTCCAATGGAAAGAACTGTGTGTGCCTGGTAGCCAGAGAGCAGTGGGAAGTAATATTTAGTTTATTAATGTGTCTTTGATTTTTTTTCATAGTGTTGATGCCTAGTATTAAAAACCAGGACCTTGATCCAATTTTTTCCTCACCCTCCAACTAATGGAAAAGAGCTATGAAAAACAGATAAAGTTAACAAGATGTTGCATAAAATCAAAGTGCATTTCAGTAATCCCAGGATATTCAATGCATTCTATTTGCTTGTGCATTGGAATGGCTCAGTAAATTATGTTCCACTTGTAAATATTGAATTTTAATATCTAACTGCCAACAGTGCAGAACAGTCTATATACATTAGACAACATTCTTGTCCTCTGGAAGCTTAAGTTTTGTAAAAACAAAACTAATAATTTGTCTTCTTTATGTTTTTCGTATTTTGCATTTTATAAAACATGGCGAGGGCCATGCATTTATTAGCTTTGTATTGGATCTGAGTTCCTCTGTCCTCTTTATTGAATTGGACTAGATTTTTTGAGAAATTAGGGTAAAAAAGCACATTAGGGTAAGAAGTGAATCTAGGGATTAAGAAAATTATATTGCTAAATAAGAGATAAATTCTGATATTTTAATGGCTAATGAACTATTGATAATAATTTAGATAATTGTTGCAAAATCTATCATAATAAAAGCATAATATGCTAATTAGACTGGATGTCCTTCCAGACATCCTTCCAGACAACCTTCCAGACCAAGCCAAGGCTGCGAGGGAAGCCCTGGTCCCAGGTGCCAGAGGGAAGCTGGTGCCAGCAGCGGGGGGAAGAAAGGCCTACTCTTGCATGAATTTCATGCATCGGGCCCCTAGGAAACTATAATTGAGTTCTTGCTGTGTTCTGTTCGTAAACTCAAGCTGCAGCCACCAAAATTTCAGTGAAACATATAAGTCTTATTGAAATATTAGCTAAATTATGAACACTTGTGTTTTTAGTGCTTTAGTAGGAATATTTTAGTGGGAGGAAATGAAGGACAGTAAACAACTTGAAGATATGTCTGAAACTTGATTTTCATCTATTAAAACACCACCTATTCAGTCTTCAATCTGATATTACCAAAGTATAAATCACTTTTTCTGAAAGGGAATCTTTCAGAAAACCATGTGGCCTAAATGACCTCAATGGCAACAAAGTTCTCTCAATGATCAGATTATTGGTGATCTGGTGATATGCTTTGTTTTGATATGTTTCATAGACTAAAGTTTTGGCAAAGAATAGTCAGAATCAATTGTGTTGCTATCAGGGTCTCTGTTACTGCTCTTCTTCCACATTCCTTAGATTAATCCCTTGAGAATTCATTGGATGCTAAGACTGTGTACATCTACCACATCTCATATTTGGTTCCTCCATTGTTCTCATCAGTACCTAAAATTATCTTGTGTTTTCATTCGTTTACATGAATATTGTATCATCTGTCTTCTTAACTAAAATAAAAATATCAAGAAGGAATGCATTTTGTTTATCATATTAAACTCTGTACTCTAAGAACCCTGCACATAGTAAATATACAATGGACATATCTGGAAGGAAAGAAGGAAGGAAGGAAGGAAAGGAGGGAGGGAGGGAGGGAGGGAGGGAGGGAGGGAGGGAGGGAAGGAAAATGGGAGAAAGGAGTTTTTTTAAAGAAAATGAACAATATGTCTGCCCTAGGAGCCTTTTTTCTTTGTAGACTATTAAATTTTATTCAAAGACTTTTTAAAAATAAGTTTCTTACGTGATTTTTAATATGTATCACTGGCCAAAGCCATTTCTTGACAATATATGGTAACAATTTTTTCTCAAAATGTGCACCCCTATAGGGCTTTTCTATCTAATAAGAGTACAAAATAGTTCACCCACTGAGCAGCATTAAAAAAGTAAATTTACATCCATCCATTAGTATTCACAAAATTAAATTGGTTAGTCACCTTCTAATTCTTTTTTGGACTTTTGAGAAACATAATAAAGACATTAGTAATATAGAATATTAGTAACTAATTAACTCTAATCTAACACATTTGTTTTATGAATACTTTAATCAATACTTAATTATCTTTCCACATTGGTCTTATTTTTTTAATCTACTGCATTGTTTTTAAATATTCTTAAAATTATTTATTTTTGAAATGCTTTTACTTTTTACCAGTTGAAAGAAAATCAATTCAGAATGTTTATTAAGCACCTACTATGTGCAAGGATCTATGAAGAAAGAGATTATCAATATTTAAAATTGTAGTTAATTCTCTACTTAGGGATTTAGAACCATCTCCATAGTATGAATTAATCATAAGTGGCAAGTTAGTGAATAGTCAAGTGACATAGAGTTTGTGGTTTTAAGTTGGAAGGGTATTATCAGAGTTAGAAATTTAGAAAGATAGAGTAGAAGGAGAAATTTTCATGCACTAGTATTAGAAAACAGCAAAATCAGAGGGGCAAATAAGAGAAAGTTCCCTATGTATCCATGAACATTGGGGGAGTATTTGGAAATGAAATCAGTAATTGGGTGTAGTTAGAATGAAATCAGTAATTGGGTGGTAGTTAGAATGAGGGAATTCACAAAGATTGTAACTATAGGCGCTGGCCAGGTAGCTCCATTGGTTGGAGCTTTGTCCTGATTCACCAAGGTTTTAGGTTCAATCCTTAGTCAGGGCATATGCAAGTATGAGCAATGAGTGCATAAATAGGTGAAACAACAAATAAATCTCTCTAAAATCAATCAATAGAAAGTCTTAAAAATTATATGATTAAACTATATATGATTGCATACACTTCAAATAACTTCATAAAATAAATGTTTACAGCTCTAAATCATACTACATGAATGAATAAGAGTTGAGTGGAAATTTAGGTGTAAGTCTCAAAATGACTTTCATTTCTCAAGAGTTCAAGAAAAAACTAAACAAATACAAATAAAATTGAAAGTGAATATTATATCCAATAAAAATAGTGCTTGGGATTGATACAGTTCTTCACATCTAAGAGCTGATAGCTCTAATTAAGAAATATTCACTATGTGTGAGCCCCATAAACTTGTGTTTATGCATGTGTACATACATGTGCATGTGACCATTTATCACTATAAACAGATGTTAGTTAGCAATGTATTCTAAATATGCTAGAACACATTTCTGAAACATTAAATAAGAAGAAAAGAGCTAAGATATTAATTAGCAAATTTTATATATGTTCATATATCAATATGAGGTTTTTTAAAGATTTTTATTGATTTTCAGAGAGAGAGGGAAGGAAACATCAATGATGAGAAAGAAATATCATTGATTGGCTGCCTCCTGCTCAATCCCTACTGGGGATTGAGCCCACAACCTGGGCATGTGCCCTGACCAGGAATCAAACGGTGACCTCCTGGTTCATAGGTCAACACTCAACCACTGAGCGACACTAGCCAGGCTCAATATGCATTTTTTAAAATATATTTTTATTTATTTCAGAGAAGAATGGAGAGGGAGAGATAGAAACATCAATGATGAGAGAATCATTGATTGGCTGCCTCCTGCACACCCCCTACTGGGGATCGAGCCTACAACCAGGGCATGTGCCCTTGACAGGAATCGAACCCAGGACCTTTCAGTCCACAGGCTGACGCTCTATCCACTGAGCCAAACCAGCTAGGGATCAATATGCATTTTAAAACTGGTTGTGGGAGAAGAGAAGAGGAAGACAATTTTACTGAGTATTGTATGCTTTATAGATGTGACTGTCACATACTACTCAGAAACCTAAAAATGTACATTAAGGAGGCTTGAACTGATGCTCTGCTCCAACAACATGTGCTTGGTCCAGAATTTCACACATACACCCTTTCCAAAACACACTGGGCCATGGGTCTGTATATGATTGATTACTAGAGACAGTAGGATGGCAAAGCTCTGTGTACGTAACGAAATGGGTAAACTAAACTATGTTATGAAGGTTGATTATTCTTTGTCATGTTAATGGAAGCTTTAAGTCAGACCAGTTAATTCCAGTTTGTGAAAGTCAGCTGCACATCTTTGGGTCCAATCTTTTGCCCTGACATTTATGAAATCATTCAAATTGTCCAATGAGTTAAAATGAGTCTTATCTAATTGACAGACGTTAGCCCTTAGGGGACAAGGGTATCGGTCCAAGTCTCAGTAAACACACAATGAGGGGAAATCCCAGGGTTTACATTCTGGCACTTGCCTCTTTCTCTAGGCAAGTCACAAAACAGCCTGTGCCTGGACAGTCTTACCAACACATATGATTGCACTTATGTGACAAGAGAGAGACAATAGAGACATGTAAGTCAAGGAGAAAAGTGTTAAAAACAATACCTGTTTTTAAGATCTCCACCCTCTGGAACCCTTCCTTTGTCTCAGTTATTTATTCCCTTCTAATTTCATTTTCTTTCTTCCATAGGTCAGAAGCCCTGGATGCAATAATTATTTTCATAGCATCCTCCCTCCCTTGCCCACAAATAGCCATTCTATTTTTTCTAAAACCTAAACCAATCAATCTGATTGATCATTCACTTTGGGTAATGCTGGGAGGAGTTAATCCAATGAACTAATGCTGTGATAAATCCCTAAATCCAATGCACTGGCTTGTCAATGTTTTTATACTTTCATCTCTCTCTCTCTCTCCTCTCACCTCTCTCTGTCAAAAATAAATAGAAAAAAAAATTAACAAAAATTAAAATAAACGAAGAGCACAGAAGGGGAAGGTCCTGGGAGGTGTGGGACACTGTTCATCATAAAGGCTGTTGGGAAGATATATAAGGAACTTGCATTTGCTTGTGAGTCTGTGGACTGTTATGTAGGGCATGCAATTGCATGAGGGGCTAGTGTCAGTTTAAGGTCCTTGAAGTCAGCTTGGGGAAAAAAATGGACGCTAAGGCAACAATACCATGGAGTAGCTTAGCTAAACACTGGGTAGAATGTTTCTTCTGAGCATGGCTTTCCCTGCTCTTAACATACATTGCTTGTTTTTTTCTGTCTTTTCATATCTCAGCTTAAATGGCCTATTCTTTGGGATTTTTTCCTGATCACTCAGTCTCAATAGGCTTTTCCGTTCATACCTAATCCTGATATGTTTTATCTTAGCGCTGTGTTGCCTTTCTTCATAGCATTGGTCACCACTTGTTATACATTCTGTAGTACTTTTGTCTGTGTTCCATACCATACTGCTGCATGAAGGCAAAGTCCATGTCTCTCTGGTTCTCTACTATATCCTCCAAACTGAGCTCCATGCCTGGGACTGATTTAATGAACCCACAAAGCTAATCCCACATCTGAGCTCCAGATAACACTCCCCTCATCTTTTGGGAACTTGTTCCAATTGGTAAGCCCCCTATTTTCTATTTTCAACCTCTGTTCATCAAAATGGTTATTCCTATCTGAGCAGACTTTCCACATCGGCCCACCCCTGACAAGGCTGCCTTGACTGATGGATACATCTCCCCAATGATAGGGCTCATTAGTGGATTCCTTTGGCTAACATATTAAGACATACTGTCAAAAACACACACTACAGTAACAAATATATGTATTTTGCTCCCCTAATCCACTGTTTGCTTTTATTTCTCTTTTTTTTCCAGAATCCAACAACCTCTTTCACACCTGAATGTTCCACTAGCCATTTAAATTTAAAATGTCCAAAAACAAAACCCTGACTCCAAATAACTTTTCCTCCCCCATTTCCTGTCTTCCTCTAACATTCAACCATTCCCCAAAAGTAGAAAATTGGAAATTATCTTGACTTGTTCCCCATTCCATCAACCAGCACTTTCTATTAATTGTTTTCTGCTGAAGACCTCTTCTCTGCACTGCTTATAGATCAGTCCTCTCTGTTTTTGCACTCTTAGTTTGCTTTCCATGTCAATTTCTCTGTATTCTTGCCCTTAATAATAAAAAAAAGGTTTAATCAAGAAACTTCTCACTTCATATTTTTATTGGCTCTCCACCGCCTTAAAGATATATGTCAAACCTTTACTTCGATATATGAAATCATCTTTCATCATTTAGATCCTGTTCATTTTCTCACCTTATTTTCCAATCACTCCTCCATAAGAACAACCCTTCCCTCTGTCCAGGGGGCACCGCCAAACCTCTGAAACCACCATGCCCAGGGCCCACCATCTGGTCAACCTTGTGCAACTGGCAAACTAGGAAGTCATCCATCAAGATTCAGGTCAAATATTACCTATTCCATGAAACCCTCTCAAATGATTGTCTGCATCCATGGAAATGAATTATTTGTATAACATATGTTTAAGGCAATTGTTACGTTCTGCCATTACTAGAATGTGGGTACTTAGAGGCCTAGAATATTTATCATCTTCAACAGCTTTGTTCATAGCACTTAAAACACAGTAAGTACTCTTAATGCTTGGCAAACTGATTAATAAATAAGTGAAAATGGCAGAGTAATTAAAATCTACTCCTTGCGTGTTGAAGGTATGTTTGAGATAGAGACTGGGAACTACCAAAAATGCTACAGGTAGGACAGTCTAAGGAAAAGACAGGGAGCTTTAGAGCAAGACAGACATGAATTTCAATCAATACCAGTTCGGCAAAGTACCACTCTAAAATAGTCTGACCTTCGGCAACAACCTCTCTAAGTTTCTGTTACTAATCTATATACCAGGGATAATAGTACTTTCTTTGTATATATATATATAAAATAACGATTTTTGTAAGCATTTAACACAGTTTCTGGCACATAGTGAAGATTCAATAACTGCAAAAGCAACTATTGGGAAATATCCCTGGGATGCTGTCAGTCTGGTTAATATGTGTATTTTATCATTCCCATGTGTATTTTATCATTCCCACAGTAGATGCATAACTAACATGAATAATGACTGAATTATTAGCGCCATAAAGACAAGGTCGTCGATGAACACTATTTGCTTTTCCACTGATCTATTTTACATGCTCTGTGTCAATCTCATCTCTTCCAAGAAATCTCAGTTTAAATATCACTCTGCTCTGAGTGTTCCATTAATTCTCATTCCTTTATCAATTTTAAAATCAAGTGATGGTGTGTAATTGTGAAATTATTGCCATTTTAAATGTTTTCTCTAGTTTCTGTGGGCATGTTTTTTAGTTTTCATTCCAAGACTTTTGTGATCAGGTTTCATTTCCTTGAACTCATTTATCTCCCACCTAATACCCAGTACAATGTCTACAC
>NW_005871058.1:14911327-14936327 GCF_000147115.1 Myotis lucifugus | reverse complement strand
ATTTAACATTTTCTAAGTACCTACAGAGTAAGCAATCACTGCAGTGCTCCTTATAACTTAGCGTGGACTTGTTTACACTATGTTCAATTATTAACTCTTTTTGTTTGATACCATTATTTTAAATGTTAAGAGAAATAATCAATTTCCTGGTAATTTTCTTTTATTAGCAATTATTTGAATAGATGCTTACAAAGTTAGGTTAGGCAAAGAGGCAAAAAACAAAGAAAATAGAAAGTCAAAAAGTAATTATCAAAAACATAGTCACCAATTAAGTCTTTCACTAGACAATCTATGCTATATATCATTCTTAATATTAGCTGGTTTTATTGCTGGGTCAGATCCTGGGATGCAAGATATAATAACACTATTGAGGCAAGTATGAATGGGAGTATGATATCTGAATACAGCTCCTCCATCCAACAAATATTTAATGACTGTGAAAACTGTTCCAGACACTGTGGAGGGTTAAAGATAGGGTGTATAAGTCCATGGTACTGCAAGATTGACTCAAGCACATATAAGACTTGAGTTGCAAAGAGTCAGCTGAAGGAGTAAATGGGCCAAAACTTGAGGGACTTTTATGCTAGTTAAGATGTTTATCCTAACAGATTTTACAATGACAATTCTTTAAAAGATCACTCTAGTGAAAGTATGAAGAAAGGGCTGAAGGAAAACAAGACCAGAAGCACAAAGACCAGCTGGAAGGATATCATTCAGAGTAATTTCAAGAGGAATTATAAGGTTATTTGAATCCTTTACTAAGTCATAGGATCTGGAGTCCCATCTACTGTAGGATTGTAATGGCCTTCCACTCTATATTTTTATTTTTTTTAATGTATTTTATTCATTTTTTTTTACAGAGAGGAAGGGGGAGGGATAGAGAGTTAGAAACATCGATGAGAGAGAAACATCAATCAGCTGCCTCCTGCACACCCCCTACTGGGATATGCCCGCAACCAAGGTACATGCGCTTGACTGGAATTGAACCTGGGACCCTTCAGTCTGCAGGCCGACGCTCTATCCACTGAGCCAAACCAGTTAGGGCTATTTTTAATCTCTTAAGCACAGCCTCCACATGGTTACCTTTATTTGCTTGGTCCTAGAATTATTTTCAGTTGATTCCAAGATGATACACAAAATCTATGTTATTCTAAGCAGTTGTTTGCTGCTAGACACTGGAAAAATACACACATACCAATATATCTAGTGAAGTCCAGAGGTGGGGTGTCACAAAATCCCAAGATATTACAATAGGACATTTAGAGTATCATCCCATAGAAGTCACATGTTGCCAAGACAAGATGATTTTTATCACAATTTTTGAAACTGCTAGTTTCTTGTGTTTGACTAGGTTTATGAAAAGGCCTGATGCATCAGATTACCCGCCTCAAATGTGTCATCTTAGCTGCATGAAGACAATAAAATCGATCAAGTTAATCCATGACAGACTGGTATTTTTCTTATTTTAAGTTACTTTAAGATTCCCAAAATAACAACTATTCATAAAACAGTCCTGACTATGATAACCAATTGCAGTGATTCCTGCAAGAGATAATGGTGACCTGAATTAAGGCAGTGACAATGGGGATGATAAGGATTCAAAGGGTAACAAAATAGAATGGTTACTTGAATAAGTAATGCATATAGAGATATGGAAGACACATTGACATTCATATTTTCATTTATTCATTCAACAAGTATTTGTTGAATGCTGAAACATGAGTCGTTAAATACTGAGGTCAGAGGCTGTGCTGATGTTTGACATACAATGGTGACAAATTAGATATTGTCTTTGCCCTTTTGGAGTTTACATTTAGTGGGGGGAGTGGAGGAGGAGGAAAAGAAAGCATGAACAAAACCATAAAATAACAAAATAAAGTATAATTGAATCATTTTTATTATGCCAGGATGGAAATTAAATTAGTAGGTTGATATAAATAAGAATCACTTGGAAAGAAGGTACTCTATAAGGTCAAGAGCAGAATGTCAGAGAAAATGATATTGGAGCTGATATCTGGAGGATGAGAAGGAAACATCCATGCAATGAGACAAAGGAAGAGTGTTCTAGCCATGTTTCTGAGATCCTGAAAAGGAAAAGAGTTTGGTATAAGTGAGGAGCAGAAAAAGGGTGATCTGACTAGAATATAGTAAGCAAGGAAAAACATGGTATGAAGTGATGTCAAAAGGTCAAGGTGGAAGAAATCAGGCAGATCTTGCTAATTTTATAGACCATAATAAAGAGTTTTATTTTTTAATAAGGGCAAAGCTATTGGAGCAAGAATGTGACATAATTAATTTGCCTTTTTAAAAGATCATTCTGACATCTATGTAAAGACTGCATTGGAAGGAGGCAGTAGCAGAAGCAAAGAGACAGGTTAGAAGACTCTTGCAAGGAGAGAAAGATGATGGTGGTGACCGAGAAAATATGAATTCAAGAGATACATTAGTGTTGAATGGAATTGCCTGAGGTGTAAAGAAAAAAAATAATTACTCAGGATTAATTTTGCCATTTATTGAGATAGAAAAGACTAGAAAAGGAACTAGTGGAAAGTGATATTCAAAGTTCTATTTGGGTCATATAGTTTGAAGTTGCCAACAGATATCATTTCTAGGCAATTGGTTATATGAGACTGGAGAACAGAGAAGAGGTTGGTCTACAGGTAGAATTCAGGGAGTCATCAACATGCAGAGGATACTTGTAGCCAAAGGGCCAAGTGAACCAGCAGGGTAGAAACAGAACAGTAGTGCCCAAATTAAATCTCCAAAGACTTCTATATTCATCACTAGTATACCAGTAGAGGGAACTGCAACAGGGATTAAGCAGTGACCAATGAAATTCTAGAGAGTGTGCTGTCAAGGAAACATGAGTGGAGGGTGTTTCAAGAAGAATTCCATAGTCAAAAATGTCTAATGTTGCTGAGGGATACAGAATAATGCATGGTAACAAAGGTATTGTTTTGGGCCATTGGGTAAATAATATCATTTGCTAAGAGATGGAACAAAAAAGGGAGAACAGATTAGGGTTGGGTTGAGCTTTTGGTTCCACAATGCCACTCATGAAGACCTTATCCCCAAGCCTGTCATTTGTAATGTCCCTAATACTTTGTATTAAGCTCTGTATTTATTTGGTTTAACTAAAAATTGAGAACTGTTAAATGTCATTTTGTTGGTATTTATAAATTAGAAAGAAACATACAGAGGAGATTATATCAGATAGGAGAGCCTGAATAAAAAGTGGTCAGAAAGTTTTCATTGGTGGGGAGGACAGAGGAGAAAGTCAGAAGAAAGAAACAATAAAAAACAGAATTTATGGGGCATTCCCTATCTAATCAACACTGCCAAGTGATTTTTGTTTTTAAATTAAATCACAGAGAAATAAATATTAAAATGTTTACAAAATGAAAAACTAGAACTCAGTAAAATTATTCACTTGGTTAATGACACATAAGTGCTAAGTAAGAAAACAGGAATTTGCTTCACATCTATCTGAGTCAAAATTCTGGGCTCATTCTGTTATGTATTGGGGCCTAGTCTTACCAGCCTTTGCAATGACAAAACTCAGCCACATAGGTAGTGGGAAATTTGGACAGTTACCAGGAATAGTATGTGGATAACACTGGGACAGGCGTACATGCTTCTGGCTGCCTTCTTCCCCAGCCTCTCCCTTTTGGCACCTTCCCTGGGTATTATGCCCATCACTCCCAACCTTAGCACCTATCTCTCCTCACTGTTATCATCCCTGCTCTGTGCCCCATCTCTTCAGACCATGTGAATAGACCTGTGCTAAAATAACGACTCATTAGCGAATTAGGTAGGTGATAGTAGCCAAACTATCTCAATATTGTGTTTTCATTATCTCATCTGTAGAGATAATTATTCCTACCTCATATTGTTTGTCAATTTATCCATAAAAAACATTCAATAATCTGACTGCCACATAGAAAGTATGCAATCTAGGTTTAAATGTGAACATGTCAGAGAAGATATAAATAACTTGAATAAATGAGTCCATCTTAACATGAACAGAAGAATATGATAGTAAATGAAGATAAGTCTAATCAGGTCTCTCCATCTCTCAGGAAACATTCATGATTTTCCATATCATATATTTCTAAGTACATAGAATGAAGCCATTTGAGTTCAAAGGTCATGATTTATCACTTATGTGTGCTCATAATGCCCAACAGTTCATTGTGAAAACAGTGTATTTTGATTTATAGTGACATTGGCAGGCTTACTTCTGTTGATTCCTTCTAGTCTAAAGTTATTGCATACTTTTTGAGCAGATGGAAAAGGAGGATTAAATTTGATAAACTATAAGGACAGATAATTGGTTGGTGGTACCTTAAGCCTCCCTGAGACCATGCAGCTCACATCAAGCTGGAAAGCATCAATAAGAAGAAATTTTGCAATGCCCTGGACCTTGGAGAAGCTCTTGTATGCTCCTGGTGGGGAGACTTGCAGTGGCTAAAACAGATTTGGTTACACTGAGTATCCCTGGGCATTGATGAAGCAAGAGGTGTCACTTAGATGGTTTCCCTTTTAGAACCAATACAGAAAATCCATTCTGTGGAGGTTGTTTTAAAAAGTCCATGCTTCAAAGTATCTTCGGAATTGCGATTACCTGTGTTAGAATGAGGCACTGTATTTGTTTTTTGATTATCTGATAAGCTTGAAAATCACTTTCTTCCTTTGTGGTTTAATAAAGGACCTTCAAAAGGCAGTTCGGTGAATTACCCTGATGCTAATCCATTATGAAAAGATTAGATAGGAATATTCATGGCTACACATTTACCAATGCAAAAATTAATGCACAGTCCTACATGTACAGTGACTAAATTCACTAGAAAAAAAACTACCCTAGACAAATTGCTCTCTGGAATTTTGGAAACTGTAAATAGCTTATTTTGAGTTCATGTAAGTGACTAGGATGACTGGCAAGGAACAAGAGGTCCTCATCATTTCAATGAAGAGCAGTTTTAATAGGAAGCAAATGAAAATTGACTATCTTTTAAAGATGACCATATAACCGGCAGTTTTGAATTCATTTACAAATATTACTTAATTTAAAACTGATTTAATTTTTTAAATTTGGAATGGTTCAATATTTAAATATCAAATCACTGCAAAGAGATGTTTTCAACTATATCTGAGGTAAATTATCTTATGTGCTATAATAAAACAGAGAGCAAACAGTATAATTGTGTCCATGGAGTGGTTTGAAGGGATGGCAATGTAAGAGCGAAGAAGACAGAAAGCTTGGCATTGTCTCCCACTGTATGTAGGTCTTCCTTTTGCCGAAGAGAGATTTATACTTATACATAGAAAAACTCAGTCAGAAAAAAATAAATAAGCCTCCATTTGAATTTATCTGAAAACTACATTTGCTACATACGAAATGTTTAGTCTTTTTTATATATTTATTCATCACTATTCACATGTGGTTTTGATTCTAATCTGACCATAAAATTCCCAATCTGAACTTCTGTGCTGATTAGAAGTAACAACAGTGTGTTTATTAAAGTCAGCAAATCTGAGATTAAAAAAGACACCTTACTAAAGGGTCAGGATTTTACATTAAGAAAGAATGTCTGAAAGCATGGAAGAAATGCTACTCTTTGGGTAAAAATATTCTATTGCTGTGAAAATCAGATATTAATAATTCATTTCTCATAGAACCTGCACTTCTGGCTCTTGGAAAGGCAGAATAGTTTGAAAGGCCTACTAAGGTGAGAGGGAGCATAATGTGCCTACCTGAAGCACACTTTCAAGTCAACTGACCCCTCTGTACCAGGGCGCAGAAAGCAACCCTTGAAACATGGTACAAAATTCCCTCCTATTTAAAATCACTCTGCATTAATGTTTTCTATAACCTCCAACTTTAGAAAGCCCATATTGAATTACTGAAATACAGAAGACAGAGGGCAGGGTTTGAAGTGTGTACTTCAGAGACTGGGTGAAAGAAAAGGGGAAGACATTCAGGGTATTTTCCACCTATTGGTTCCATTTATTTAACAGTCAAGGCCATAAATTAATTATTACGATAGGCACTAGGGCCCCAAGATGAATTAGACTCAATCCTGGCCTGGGGAAGCTCGCCCTCTGGTAGAGGGGACAATCACATAAGCGTCCATTGAGATCTAGTAGTCTAAGGAGGGAAATATGTGCACAGGGCATTATGTAAGCAAATAAGGCAAGGAGTGATCCCAATTTTCTCACATCAGGAAAAGATTGTCTGTGTCCAGTCATGGCTGATGACTAGGAATTCATCAGGAAATGGTGATATGTTCTGCAAAAAGCATGACCTTCAGAAACATGATCTAAGCAAAAACACTGAAAGGAAAAGCAGTGCGCTGTATTGAGGAAACGAAAAGTTTTTTGAAAGCATGAAACATCAGGTAGAGGTTGACTAGAAATGAGATAGGAGATGTAAGCAAGGGCCACATGTTGGGGAATTTTATATGTCATGTCAAGGAGCGTGGATTTTATCTTGTAGGTATGGGAAGCCATTGACTGTGAGCAACTGAGTGATGTGATTCCAGCAAAGTAGAGGCAAAAATATAAAACCATTTTGTCAAGACATACCACTAAAATATTAAAATGCAGTCCACATTTCAGTAACCCTCAGCTTCTCTTGTGGATGACACTTAAGTTATAGACCAGTATTTATGGAATAAAGGTTGCCTAACACTCATTCTGTGTATGCAAATCTGTGGGGGAAAGCCAATGACAGTTAAGAAGCAGGTAAGTAAAAGTTTAAGACAATGTACAATTATGCCCATCATTTCTAAAAACTGGGCTAAGATAATAAATGTGATCAGATTTCCATAGAAGGAGTTGAGAGAAATCAGAGCAATTAGAAAGAAAACCTAAAGTGAAACTTAAATTGAACTCATGTAGGTGCACAAACATAAATCTCTCCATTCCATTTCTCCATTTCTGTTAGATAATGGGATGGCCACCTCATGTTCTATTTCCTCCCCTATGTTTCTCAGCCCCTTACCATTGGGGAAGGCCCTGTGACTAATCCTGCCAAGGAACACTGAACAGCAGTGGTGCAGGCCACTTCCTGTCTCAGGTCGTAAAAACTTTGTCTAACTCCCCAATTCCTTCTTGACCTGCCATGGACTTGCAGTTTTTCAGGAGGTTGAGTCATGGGTCTCTGGGTGACTATATGGAGCAAAGCTCCTTACCCTGAAATCACAAGCAAACTTATCTATTGCGTAAGTCAAAGTAAACCAAGTTCTTCAAAATGAATGCCCCATTCCTTTTTTTTTTTAATTCTTTACTAGAGGCCTGGTGCACAAAATTTGTGCATTCTGGGGGGGGAGGGTCCCTCAGCCCGGCCTGCGCCCTCTCACAGTCTGGGAGCCCCGCAATCTATTGTCCCACAAAGGGAGTCCCCGCCCACCTGCCCACCCACCCACCTGCCACAGTGCTGCTGCCAGGTAGCCTGGGCCTCCCTCTTTGGGGTGATCGATCACGAAGCTCTGCAGTCGATCCCCCCAAAGAGGGAGGCCCCGCCCACCCACTGCAGCCTGCTAGCTGGTGGCCTGGGGTTTCCTCTGCAGGGCAATCATGGGGCAATGGTGGGGCCCCCGACCAATAGCATCGCACCCAACTTGGCTGGCCTGGCGCCAATGGATGTCATAGCGTGGTCGTCCAGATGGTCATTCTGCTGGTCAGCTGTTTGGTCAATTTGCATATTATGCTTTTATTATTATAGATTGATTAAGGTATTACATATGTGTCTTTATCCCCCCATTCCTTCTTATTCTTTCCTTTCCTGTTGAATGCCTTGCCTAGTTTTGGAGGGGTGAGAGGCTACTGTGTTCTCTTCTGGATTTCAATCTTTGTCTATGTAACACTAGTTTCAGAAAAGAAAGGCATGATTGCTAAAATAAAAACAATAACAAAAAGGCAAAGACAAAAATGCTATAGCCAAACAAAACTTTGGAAAAATATTGAAAAAAAATATGTCAAAATGATAGCGGTAGTTCTATCTGGGAATGGCATGAGCAATTGTTTTATCTCACTTTAATTTACTATGTCTTCCTACTTTTCTAAAGTAAGCCTGAATTACTTTTATAAGAAAAAATATATATAAAACCCTTTTAAAATTAAGTTTAAATAATTTTGAAACTTTTCAGAAATCAGTTCCCATAAACACCAAACAGAAATGAAATAGTAAAGAAACAAGTGAGAGTCGACTGATTGTTTTGACTCTAAAGACATGTGTGGGTTTTTATTTTCAAGGCTATCCCAACATCTGCTATTCTTTGTCCCTCTATTCTTTAGAGAACATGATCAAATACAATGCTGTAATATCAAATAATACTAATTTTACACTTTGAAATAAAATATTTAGGCTATTTCTTAGTACTAAGGATTACTTAGATACTATGCTGCCTAAAGCATGTTTAAATGTACAGAAAAGTGAAACTTTAGTCTTGTTCATTTATTAGCTTCATTTTGATTTCCTCCAATAATTTTATTTCTTATATTGAACTAAAAAACATTCCAATAGAACCTTATATTTGGTTAGAAATCTTTGATTTTTAAATTATTTGCTGCTCTCTGGAAGCTAATGTTCAAAGAAAAGTATATATTATGGTAATTTATTTCACTTATAGATTTATCAGATTTTTCATTTGAACAAATTTGTTGAACTTTTAAGTGGTTTTGCTTTTCTAAGTTTTGTAGATATGATGAAAATATTGTGAAAAAACTAAATTAGTATACAACGTTATAATGCAAAGTTGATTGCTTACTTGTTGAGATATTCTAATTAAATCTTTTGCAATTTAATCCACAAAAACTTAAATTTTCAGATTTCAGTTTGAATTAATGGGTTACTAAAACTGAAGACATTCTGTGTAGAAGAAAAAAATTTAATATGTATAAGATATGAAGGACCTGGAGTTGATTAAAGTAACAGTATCTTTGCTGAAAACACCAAAGATATTTTTAGGCAACATGTTGAACATAATATTTTAAGTATAACTTTGACAAAGATTCTCTCTATTCTTCGATGTTAGAATTACCTAAAATTTCAAATATTTAAGACTTTGATTCTTAAAGCTGGTGAGGGTGGGAACCAGGCTGTAATTTACAAATAAAACAACACTTTTCTCATTGACCTGATTTGTTTTAATTCACAGTATTTGGTTTATTTTTCTCCCATAACATGAAAGTACATGTGATGTCTATGTTTACTAAAATAGAGCTTGTGTTTCAAAAGAAATTGTGAAACCTCGCTTTATATTCTAAAATAAAATTCTACCCTATAATAAGCCAATGAGATTGAGTAGCAATCTAGTCCATGGTATCTCTTTAAGAAATCAGAGAGTTTGAGATGTACAAGTAAATCTTGTAAGGTCATGAAAAATCTAGGTCAGACCCACCCAGAATAAAAATATCTTTATGTTTAAAAATCAAAGACCATCTACCAGGGATTCCATCATTGCCTGGTTATTGTTGATGATCTCATTTATGTTTTATCATTGTTACCCCAAAAAAAGTATAGGTTAAAAAGATTTCAAAGCCTATTTCTCTATTTTAAATGACTCAATACAGGAACATGCATAGCCCACCACATTTCTAGTGAAAGCCCTCTATTGTATTATTACTCAAGATTTCATCACATCTTTGTTGTAGACTAGGCATCCTGATGAAAAAACTAAGTAAGAGAGGAGCAAATGAGGGAGAACGTGGCTACAAAATCAATTTTAAACCCCTACCTCATCTTCTCCAACCACATATTCATATCTTCCTAGTTTTTTTCACTCCTCTACAGACCATGAGCTGAGGAATCAGACTGCCTGATTTAAATCCTCCTTTCTCTACTTATTATCTACTAGAGACCTGGTGCATAGATTCGTGCATGGATGGGGTCCCTCGGCCTAGCTGGCAACTGGGGCCAATTGGGGCTGTCTCACTAGAGGGATGGCGGGAGGTTGGCCAGCCACAGAAGGTTAGCTGTGGGAGTGCACTGACCACCAGGGGGCAGCTTCTGCATTGTCTGCCCCCTGGTGGTCAGTGTGCATCATAGCGACCAGTCAACCAGTTGTTTGGTCACTTAGGCTTTTATATACATAGATGTGGCTTTAACAAATTATTTGACCTCTCTGAACCTCACCTGTAAAATTGCAGTACCAATAATATCAACATCATATCTATAATAATAAAAACGTAATATGCTAATTAGACTGGACGTTCTTTCAGACAACCTTCCAGACAAAGCCCGTGCTATGAGGGAAGCCCAGGTCCTGGGTGCCTGCTGGCGACCAGAAGGAAGGAAGGCCTATTCTTGCACGAATTTCGTACATCAGGCCTCTAGTCTCTGTGTGAAAATTAAATGAGATAATGCAAGTAAATTGCTTAGGACAGGGCTTAACACATACAAGCACTCAATAAAGATTCGCTATTATCATTATATTATTACTAATTTTAATGTCATCAAGACAGACAACTCTTTGTTTCCATTAGCCATTTCATGACATTCTTGATTCTATCCTTTATTTTGTGCTTACCATGGGCTGTGTCAACTTCTGTATAAACTTTAGAGACATAAGGATGAGTAAGACACACTGATACATACTGGGTACATGGTCTGTACCTTTTACCACTTCATCCATTTTTCTCATGAGGAGTCATCATCATCATCATCAGTTATTTGTTCTTATATCATTCAATATCAGTTATGGGTTAGCTTTACTATCTACTTTTATCCCTTGAGCAGAAAAGCATTGTGGGTTACAGTTTCTAGCTGCCTTTGTTATCATCATCTATTTCAAAGATTCACCACTTCATTCAAGGTACCTACCATACTCCTGTTCCTCTCACCCTCAGCAAATGATTTTTTCCTATTTCATGGAAAAAATAATGTAGAATATGAGATAAAACTCTGCCCATCCTCTGAAAGTAAAGGACCACCCTAGCCAGTTTTGCTCAGTGGCAAGAGCGTTGGCCTGTGACTGAAGGGTCCCGGGTTCCATTCTGGTCAAGGGCACGTATCTTGCTTACAGGCTCCTCCCCAGTCCAGGCCCTGGTCAGGGTCCATGCAGGAGGCAATCAATCAATGTGTCTCTCTCATATCGATATTTCTCTCTGTTTTTCCCTCTCTCTTCCACTCTTTCTAAAAATCAATGGGAAAATATCCTCTGGTAAGAATTCAAAAAACAAACAAATAAATAATAAATTAATAAATAAATAAATAAATACAAGCAAAGGACTTACTTGTGTCTACACATATCTTTATCGCTTTCTTGCTATCTCTGAGAGTGCCTCCCCATTAAAACCAATACTGCTATCTAAGCTTTGGAGATCAATCTTTCACATGTCTTCCTAAACTTTGTAGAAAATTATGACCTTTTTCCCCTCGTCTCATATTTTTAAACTGTCTGATACCTTTAAACTCCATTCCATATTTCTCCCTCTAAAATTCATTCTTCCACATACTGCTCTAACTTGTGTCTTCTATTATAACCAGGATACTTGAAGGATGTTTAAAATGTGCCTAGCTTTCATATTCATTCAACCCACTGTGGGTCTAGCTTCACATCATACAAAGTTCCATGAAAATATTCTTCTAAATGCCAGATTCGATGCAGTGGGTAGGAGGGGGAGGGAAGTTCAATTCTTAGCATTCAATGCTGCCTTAGACTCATCCTCATATCCTTCTGCTTGTAAAACATGGTTCACTGCTGATTTTCATCCTGCCTCTTTTACAACATCTCACCTGCTTCCCTTACCTTAAGCCTGTGCTTTCTAGGTTCCTCAGTCTTCTCCTTTTTGCTCTTTGCAACTCTCCCAACACACTGTTTACACATTGTGCAACTTTATTATCCGTTTGCTTGCGGTTGAACACATCAAGACCACCAGCCAGCACTCACTCACATTGTGATGCCACATCCAGAGGTGAACTCTTCATCAGTCATCAGTAAAACAAGGCTGCTTTAAGCAAAGGCCTTGATAGCTCATCTTTTTAGAAAAGAAATGTATGACTGATTCCACTTCCCTTAAACATACACTCTACTCGTATGCTCCTGCTAACTATGCAAGGTAAACTAATAATACAAAAAGAGTAGAGGCCAAAAAAAAGGCATTTCCTTTAAGTAAATGTGCAAGGTAAGATTTGATCACACATAAGCATTCAGAGTTTAGTGATTTCAGGCTCCAAATAAAGGACTAATTTTTGCTGGCAAATGGAATGGAATTATTAAATTATCATACTTGTGTTGGGCATTTGTAATGGAAGAGAAAGGAAACCGTTTATTTATTTTTTTCCCTCAAGGCCATATTATATTTGAATGTTTCCTGCTTAATAGCTGCACCTGCTGGTAAGGACAAAGGATGCACTATAACTTGATTTTGTAAATAACTTACTGCAATAGGCCGAGACTTTGTGCCATATCTAATGGGCATGTTGCCTCCTTCTCCTTTGATTGCTTTCTTTTTTACATCATTTAAAAAGAAAAGGCTTGTACTGTTGTGTGTACTAGCTTAAATCTATTTTTGCTACTGCTTGAAATTATTTCTGTTGTCATCTCAACCATTGTCAGCCAACTGTCGGGAAGGTTTGTTTTCAGAATTTAGGGGAAGTTTGCTAAGTGAAGCTGTCAACCTGCTCAAACACACAGTCAACTTTATTATTTGCAGTGTTAAAGAAATGTAGGCATTCCTTCAGCAAAATTTGTCTAGGAATAAAAGGAGCCCAGTTTCAGAAATGAATAAAAAACCAGAATAATTTGTGATCAACCTAATTTTAGATAAGTTTTAAACACAACATCTCAGGAATAAATTGAAAGCAATTCTTTGATGTTTGACATAGGAGGATTCCAAGATTTTTTAAAAAATAGGAAAAATGCTTATAAATATGAATAACACAAAGCATTAGTTCCTTTTTTGCATTATTAAATTATCAATAGACTTGGAATCTCAAAGCCTTGAGAGTATAATTTATATGTTTATGTTACCTTACGTGCTCAGTTTGGAGACCCGAAGAATTGTCTGGTTAATCAGTATTTGAAGAAAGGGTCCTTATGTTACATAAATGATAAAATGCCATTGACTTTTGCATTATTATTTTCAAGTGAATTCTGCATTCTTTTGTTCTTTGTGTTAATATTCAAAGCCATTATAGTAATTATTTTAAATTAATTTATTTTATTTTTCTGCTTCAAAAAATTACAATGTTCATTCTTAATAAAGAAAAAAATGGATTGTTGAAGCTAAATTCACATTTCTTTATTGCCTTTTAATTGATCCTGTAAGAAGGGAGTGAGGGGATTGTCAGAACACATGTACTGAAAGTTGGGTAGAGGGTCTATGCCAGGTCACCATGATCTGGATCAAACATAGTTCCCATGGTTCTGATGGCAAGAATACCTCCCACTTACTCAGTGCCAATTTAGTGAGAGCTTATTCTATGTGCCCCACCCACATAGTGTGTGTGTGTCAACATGTGAATATGTATGTCAAAGAACAAATATTAGGAACCATTTCTCTAACACTCAGTATGTGCCTTCTGCTCACTTCCTAATAATTCATTTCACTTTTATGGCTAAATCTAGAGGACATCATCATGATATTCATGGACCCTGGCACTTTTGTCTTCATGGGCCCCTTCCTTCACAAAACAAAATATTCAGGCATTTTTTCACAACTGCATTGGTATAAAGACAAATATTAACATTATTTAGTAAGGCATTTTTTAGCTTAAATTTCATTTTTTTCTGATTAAATGATAACATATGTTTGTTGGTCCCTAAAAGTATTCCGAGTCCCAGGCACTGAGCCTACAATGTCTAGTGGATAAAGATGGCACTTGATACCTACAAATTCAATGCTTCTTGACTGCCAAATCTATTGCTCTTATCTTTACCTCTAACTTAACCTCCTCGATTGAGAACTGCCAATAGAAATTTTCTATTTATTTATGTTATCATTACCTTAGATTCTCAAACCAAATTCACACTTACTCCCAAATTAGACCCACCTCTAATTTTTATATTTTCATCATTGGTCTCATCTCTTCCCCATTCTTCCAAAAGTAGGAACTCAGGACTAATCTTCACTTTTCCACATATTTTATACTGAGCCTTCAATATGAATGAATTATCTTTTCTTTTCTATGCATACATTCCCCACCACCACCCTTCCCAGATTCAATAATTCCCACATAAAGTATTAATACTCTGCAGCACAGGGTTTCTAAAGGGCTTTCCAATGTGTTTTTTATTATAGTTATTCTGCATATTGATGCTAGATTAATTTTCCTAAAATTCCTACCATGGGATCATTGTCTTTGCAAAAATCTCTAATGTAAATAATTTAATAATTTCTAATTTATAACCCTAATTTCTAATTTATGATCTGACCTCATTAACTTATTTCTCTCAACTCCCTAAATGAATTCTTCACTGGACTGTGGTATTCTCCTGGCCATCTCCCACCTTAATCGCACTCATCCCCACCTTATTTCCTTATATTAGGCTGGTCTATCCCTTCATCTATCACCAAAATTTTTTATATAGTCCAGATCCAGATTTAGTCCTGTACCCTCCAGAAGGTCATCTCTAACTACTTCATCTGATCCCATACTTCTTTAACTCCTAACACATTTTTAAATGGACTAATAGATGCAAGGAACTTAGGGCAATACCTGGCACATGGTAAGGAGCCAATAAGTATAAATTACTATTGTCATTATTACTGATTTGAGAAAAACACTACAAAATGTAAAGCTTCATATAAAATGTGAATCCCCAAAGAAATATTGTAAAATATGGGATCCTTCTGAAGTGATTAACATTATGGTGTTCTAATGTATTTTCACTTTTTATAAACCAATTAAAGCAGATTTAACTTCACCTACAATACCCCAAATCATTATTGTGGTGAAAATAAAATGTAGAATAATATTTAGCTGATTTAAGTCACATAAAAAATTGCAAATAAAGATCAAATCTAAAGTACTAATGGGAAGTTTAATATTGCTTTTGCTAATACACACAGTAGTTTAGAGAATGGTTCCAAAGCTCTAAACCCAAAAAGAAATGTGCACGCACTCACAGAACGTGAATGTCAACTGTCTGTTGATGGTATAAAAGGAGAGAAGTTAAAAGTGTGTTATGAGGTAATGAAATGTATTTTATTGAACTGTAAGTTGTCAATTCTACCATTACACTAGATATTTTGGTCTTTTATGAGTTTATTGGGATTTCTTTTTATCTAAAAACAGATAACATTTTAAGAATATATGTGACATACCAATAATGCCATGACTATATTCTTTCAGCACAATATGTTAAAATATTTAACCAGTATAGGCCAATAAAAGAGATAATCATCTAATTTATTTATCAAATTTCTTTCTTTAGCCCTGGGCCATTTGGCACAGTGGTTGGAGCATGTGGGTGGCAACCAATCCATGTGTCTCTCTCACATTGATCGATGTTTCTCTCTCTCTCTCTCTCTCTCTCTCTCTCTCTCTCTCCTCCCTCCCATTCACTCTCTCTAAAAGTCATTGGAACAAAATATCCTCAGGTGAGGATTTTTTAAAAAATTTCTTTCTTTAGAAAGATCTCACATAAACACAGCATTCGACCTATGCTTATGGGAACATCATTTCTTATTGATTCTTTAGTTGATTCACTCATTTGTCTCTACACAGCCTTAAAAAATATGAGTTCATTTGGTATGAAATAGATCTTGAATGAATAAAGGAAGAGAATAAAAATAGTTTTAAAGTAGTAAAATCACTGGCTAATTCTTATTGCTATGCAAAAGGAGAGAAGAGTGGAGAGAAAATAAATATTAAGGGATTACTATATCACCTGCTTTTGATATATACCAGGAGATTTTATCTCCTGTCCCGCTCATCAAGTTGATGTCATTACCCCTGTTCTTAGATGAGAAAAATTGAGGCTTAGACAAAACTTATGCCAAAGCCAACAGCTCATATGGTTGAGCCACTATTTATACCTGGTTCTGTACAAACCCACACCCATTTCTGTAATACCACATTGTGCTCTTTCCTTGCAACTAATGACATTATGTGTTAATATCACTATTTTACCACCACTCTTTACTTTCAACATTTATTGCAATGTAGAAGAGACTAAATACATGTGTAAAACTATATTTTCTATGTATTTTTCCATTTTTGTACTTGCAATCCAGAATATTAAAGAAATAAGTCTTCCATACCAGTAAAATTTGTTTCCAATCCTTTTTTATTTCAATGTTAATTTTTTAATATTTCATTATTATGCGCTACTGTCATGCTCTCAACTCCTTTGCTCCCACTGAATAAATAAATAAATAGACAAACAAATAAAGGAAAAAATTAGGTTTACAGTAATGTCTGGGCCTTGACTTTTTACTAATATTGACAAGGCACAAAATTGAACTTTAAATTTGTGTTTCCAAATAAACATCTAGTTATAAGGACTACATTGAAAGGAAACTAATGAAATTCCAAGGTGCTCTGGGGTGGCTGTTTTATTCTGATCGGTGGTAGATTGCACTATTGACCAAATGTCAGACACGGAGCGATACAATGATTGAATAAAAGTGTATACATAATCGGAGCAGAGGACTTTGCCAGGACCAGCTTCGTCGCCTTTCTCACAATACTAAAGGAAGTTTTTTTCTTTTTTTTTTTCCTCTCTCAGTACAAATAAATTTTTTTTCTTTCTGGGCCCCCTCCTCCTCTTATGGGTGCCCCCAGATAAAATAATGCAAGGTGCCTTAGCCAGAGACGCTGATGAAATATTTTCAGCCTAGATATTAATCTGTTATCAGTTCTGTAGGTGTGAAATGTGACGAAGATGACAGAGAATCATGCTCTGCAGGCCTCAAGTAATTTGCACCACAGATATTTAGATCTATCTTTGGACACTGCAGATCAGTTATTATGGGAGGGGAAAAGCCCTTGGGGAGTCTACCTTGAAACATATTTCAAATGCCAGGGGAGTTGCATGAAAATTGGGTAATGAATGAAACTCTGATTGCAGAAAAATCACTTTTGAATGTGACTGCTGCAGCACACTGCTGCCCTGTGTAAACCGTAAATGCTGAACAGCATGCACTGAGGAGTGGGGATTCCACCATGCCTTCGGATACTACTTTCTGTCGTTATTCCTCTTGTGCCATTCAGTTGGAGGTGAATAAATATTTGTCATTCAACCTGATGGTAATATATATGTTTTCTTTAACAGAAAAAAAAATGGCCATGGTGTGTTCACAACGTAGGAGAGCCTGAACACAGCTTGTGATAAGTTCACCAAAGAAATTTTACCTTCTTTATCTCTAGAACTTTGCATAAATCAAACATTGTTACTTAAAGGCCAGTAGGTATTTCTGAATGCCTATAAGTTTACCAAACTAAGTTCTAGACAAGATTGGGCTTCCCCTTTCCAATAATCTAACTGCATCAAGAGACATTATAAATGTTTCTTTTTGGAACACTTATCTGAAAGAGCTAGATGTGATTTGCAATGGTAGTCAGCCTGGTGGAGACGTCAGCGTACTCATTCCTAGTTTTAATTGAGGAGTTCAGCTTGAGACTAAAGACCCTTGGCTGCTTATGTCACGTAGGCCCTGACCATGAATATAAGTGTAGGATCACAACTCTTAATGTAACTCTTAAGAGAGTTATATCAGGTTAATTTAACTTATGGAAAGGAGTTGTCTGTATAAACTCATCAGATTCTAATGTTCAGAGTAAATTTTTTTAAAAAAAATCTGTTTAATAATGGAAATGTATCATGAAATCTGTTTATAAGGTCTAAGAATGATCTCAGTTTTGAAGTCTGCCCTGAATGGACTTGCTCATTGTACCCCATTCAAATTTGCACGTTTTTCTCACAAACCCTAAGAAGATTTCTTTTAATATTTATTTTCATGACTGCTTATGGTTTTTAGAGTGTAACCTCTACGGGGGATGGGGGGCGTGGAGTGTTTGTAGAATGAGCACATTAACGAAAAGAAGAAGAAAGGAGTGAGCTAAGGCACATGGTGTTACGTGCAGGAATGTCACAATACGGAAGAAAATAGGCTTTCCCTTTGGCTTTTGTTCAGACGCTAGAAATGGCAAAAATGGAAAAGGAAGAAAACAAGGGAGATACTCTAAAGTAATTTTCATCTGTTGCAGAATCAAAGATTGGAATAAAAACTACCAAAGGTAGAAATGCTGTAGTCTTTCCACCTACATCAGAAGGTCATCAACCAGGTTCCATCAGAACCAAAGAGATTTACGTGTTCCAGGCTTTGGGGTGGATAAGCCAATTGGATGCTGGAGAAGTTAATTTCATTACAAAAGCCACCGTGACCTTGAAAGTTCTGATCCAAGTCACTTCATTTCTTCATTTTCAAAATGGTGCACACACAGCTCCCAGCTACACTGGTGGCACCGATCTTTTCCAAGGTTATTTCAAAGTTATTAAGTTTGCCATTACCTTACCTGAAATATCTTTCCAGTTAAATATAGTATGCTGTATACAAAATCAGCAAAACATTATTATATAATTTTATTATTTTAAACCTGCTTTTTACATTAAAATGCGGTTTTGCTTTCATTTTTTCTTTTAAATAGGTTATTTTTTGTACTTTTTCTTATGTATGGTCACATATTTTTAAAATAAAACTACTATGTAACCATTACAGAATAAAATGCTTAAACAAAATAGACACTACTTTTTAAATATTTAATTATTGTGTATATTTGTTTCTGATAACTTACTTTATGATAAAATTACTGACTTTTTTATTTTCTAAAACAAACAGAGGGTCTTTTAAATATATATACATTTTTATTGATTTCAGAAAAGAAGGGAGAGGGGGAGAGATAGAAATATCAATGATGAGAGAGAATCATTGATCAGCTGCCTCCTGCATGTTTGGGGATTGAGCCTACAACCCGGGCATATGCCCTGACCAGGAATCAAACTATGACCTCCTGGTTCATAGGTTGACACCCAACCACTGAGCCACAGCAGCCGGCAAACAGAGAGTCTTAATGACTAGCTATCACCCTGAATTATGCTTCCAACTAGTACAAGCTTTCATGTGACAAGTGTTGATTTAGCTTATCTACCAGCATGAACAATAGATCCAGTCATTAAGGGCTACCTATTTGAAAAGCAGTTTTTAAACTTTTAAATCTCTACTTAGATGATCCCTGAAAAATGCTGTCTACACTCTGAGGAAATAAAATGCAGAAATGTTCACATTCATGAGACAATAGCTTTGAATGAATGCTCTAAAATGAAATCTGCTCTTTCAGTTTTTCTTTGAAAAGACAAATTGCATAAATAATACATTTGGGTCTTGCAATACCAAACAAGCACAATAGCTGCTTTACAGCTTTCATCAAAATGAAGGCCATCTTTTTTCATTTTATTATGGAACCATTAATACAATATCACCAACTCTGATTGGCTGTAAGGTGCCAGAGTGATGGCATCTTGCCAGATGTCAATGGAGGTGCTAATGTCACTGGGATACGGGATGGTGCCAACCCAAAGACTAGTGAGCTGATCAAATATGAGGGGTGTGGGGGGGGGAGGAATCTAAACTTTTCAAATATGGGGCAGAGCATTTTCTTGGGAAAATTCAGATACCTAACTTCATAATGCTTCCCCAATTCACATGAGACTCTCTTAAATAACAAATAAATAATAGAAATTTTCCATATAGATTGCCTTCCTCATTTAGTTTTTGCAATTTCTTGGATATATTTATATACAAATTAGCCTTTTCACCATTTTCATCAGTCTACTATTGGTATTAAAACAAACAAAAAACAGATATTTAGGTTTATTTTTCTACTTATTTTCTATTCAGATAAGAAATATATATTGGGGGAAGAATAAAAATAATGGTAAAGTAGGAATTTCTAATTATTTCTGGATTTAAATTATTCTTGCTATGTGGTCTCTGTCCTGTGACAATAGATAGTTGAGAGCTGGCTGTAATTGACATGTTAGGGTTTTCTTAAGGCAAATAGAACACAGTTAAACATTACCTTCTAGGCAAAAAGAGCACATGGCAGATAGCCACAAATAGGGGTTTAAAGGGATTTATTAACTTGGGATAAATACAGTGCTGTAGAGAGAATTTAAAGAAAATTCAAAACAATCCATGGCAAAGAGTCTCATGTAACATGGATTTAACACATCATTATTTAATTTCTTATACAGAGGAATTAAGCAAGATACTATAACTTGTGATATTTCTTTAATTCTTGTTGATGTTTTAGAAGAAAATTCAATTTTTCCCTTCTATGAAAGTGATTTTTAAAGGCCCTCTGTATAATTACATCTAATTATCATTTTATCTTGGGGACATAAAAATATGTAGAATGCATTAAAACATATTCCAGGTCAATAAGACTGAGATAAAAACTGTCATTCGACTTGACATGAACAAATATGTACTTTGAGACTTCACTACATTATAGTTTTGTATAGATATTAAAGGTACAGCTTCCAACTCCAGACTCCTACTTAGCTGCATGATCCTGACCAAGTCACTTAATCTGTCAGTGACTCAGTTTTCTGTTCTATAAAATGGGAATGTTTATAGAACCTACTTCATAGGGTTCTTGTGAGGTTTAAATGATATACTACATGTAAAATACTCAGAGGAATGCCTGGCATATAACAAATATTCAAAAAGTGTTAGTTATTTTTACTACCAAACAGCATTTAAAATGATATAAGAGCAAAAGTAAATTAAGAAGTAAAAAAAAAAAGTTACCATTTTGTTGTTGTCAGCATTATGCCCTGGTAAGATTCAAGAAAATTCTATTTAGTTACAAATTACTGCTACTGAGATTGAATTCGATTTGTGGAATTTAAAATATAGTCAGCATCAAATATTTGTGTTTGCTTTTTTAACAGGCAAATTAAAACACTGGCAAGTGCCTTTTAATTTAATTTTTAATTCTTATCCCTTTGGAGACTACACATAAAATATTCATTTATCTTCAATTTCAGTTTGGTAATATATGCTTGGCAATTAAGAACTTGATGTACTAAGAGATAAATGTATTTAGGTTAAATGTTAGTGCTTTGTATAAAGCCTACTTTGCAGGAATCATATTATCCTTCTTACTCTTTCAAAAGAGATGAAGCAATCCCCTAATTTTTAAAGCTTTGGAAATGCCAATGTGTCCCTACCCTCTTCAATAAAATCGCTGACATTAAGAACTCCACCTTAATTTTACTGTTCAAACACAAAATGCTAAGCACTTAAAGGCTCACAGCTTACTCTTCATTCATTGCTTTGATTGCACTGATTTGGTTGGCATAATTCTAAGGCTCCATACGATTGGGTTTTGATGTTGTGGGGGAGTGATAATTGGGAACCAATAATGGCTTTAGCTTTTTCTAGTATTGATGTGTACCATGAGGATCAGCCTAAATTTTCTTTCTATTTATCTCATTTACCTAACCCTTCAAAAAATATAGAAAATCCCACCCTATTTATATAAAGACAGATTAATCGTAACATACTCCTATGCATATATATATATCCCTAATATACAAATAGACCGAACTGCAGAACAATCGAGCAACCAAACAATGGGTCGCTATAACCTGCGTTGACCACTAGGGGGCACGCGCAGAACATGGTGTGCGTCTGTAGCAGGTGGCAGAGCATGGAACATAGTGGGCATTGGCTGTGGCACGATGGTGGAGCAGGTGAGCAGGGGTGCCAGACCAAGGCAGGGCACCATCAATGTCATTGGGGCAAGCCTCTGGTGGTTACTGAAAATTCTTTGCTCCCACACACCATGGTCCCTCCAGGCACTCCCAGCTGCTGCTGGCACTGGCCCCACTCGCACCCACTGCTGGTGCCCGGCGCCGGCCCGATCATTTGGCTCCATCAGCAGGTGTGAGCAGCTGCTGCTGGCTCCAATCACCCCTTCAGGCTTCTCCACCTCCCCCTGCTCCTGAGGGGCGATCGGGGTCAGCATTCGCCTCCTGCACCCGCTGCCAGCAATGGTCCCGCTTGCACCCGCAGTACATGCCAAAGCCACTGCTCACACCCGCTGCCAGCACCTGGCGCCGGTCCTGATCGCTCAGTGCTGTCAGCTGGTCTGAGCAGCGGCTGCTGGCCCTGATCACCCCTGAAGGCTTCTCCACCTCCACCTGCTCCTGAGGGGCAATCAGGGCAGCAGCCACCACTCACACCCACTGCTGGCACCAGCCCTCTGCATCATCAGCAGGTGCGAGCGGGGCCAGCACCATCAGTGCAGTGACAGTGGGAGCGGGGATGCCAGTAGACAGGGGACACAGGCCAGGCACCGCAGTGGGGACTCCCACCCTGATCCAGGACACCCTTCAGGGCAAACCAGCTGGCCCCCACCCGTGCACCAGGCCGCTATTCTATATAGTAAAAGGGTAATATGCCTCCCGGCACCGGGATCAGCGTGACAGGGGGCAGCACCCAAACCCCCTGATCGCCCTGAGGCTCTGTGTGTGACAGGGGGCGGTCCACAACCTCCCGATCCGCCCTGCTCTGTGCATGACGGGGCAGCGCCCCAACTCCCCAATCGGCCCTGCTCTGAGCCTGACCAGGGGCTGCACTTAGGGATTGGGCCTGCCCTGTGCCACCCCGGAGCAGGCTTAAGCCAGCAGGTCGTTATCTCCCGAGGGGTCCCAGACTGCGAGAGGGCATAGGCCGGGCTGGGTGACCCCCCTCCCCCCGCCCCCAGTGCACAAATTTTTGTGCACCGGGCCTCTAGTCCTATATAATAAAGAAGTAATTTGCAAATTAACCCTCACACCCTCACAAGATGGCTACCTATGACCAGGCTGGCAGGGGGGTTAGTGAGGGATGACCAAACAACTAGACAGCAGGCTGCGTGGGGCAACCAGGCCGGCAGGGTGGTTAGTGAGGGACGGCCAAATAACTGAACAGCGGGCTGTGGGGGGGGGGCAGGCCGGGGGCGGGGGGGCAGTTAGGGGCAACCAGGTCAGCAGAAGGGGACAGTTGGGGGAGACCAGGCTGGCAGGGAGGGCAGTAAGGGGTGACCAGGCTGGTGGGTGGGGGGCAGTTAGGAGCGACCAGGCTGGCAGGGAGGGGGCAGTTGGGGGCGACCACGCTGGTAGGCAGGTGAGCAATTTGGAGCCAGCGGTCCAGGATTGTGAGAGGGATATCCGACTGCCAGTTTAGGCCCAATCCTAAGGAGGGGTCCCGGGTTGGAGAGGGTGTAGGCTGGGCTGAGGGGACCCCCCCTTCCCGTGCACGAATTTTGTGCACCTGCCTCTAGTAAATAATAACACCCATTTGGCTATATTATTTATTCTGCAGATGAGAATTTTGATCTGACCAAAGTACTTTGGTGCATGGTGCAATGACAAGCATAAATTTGGAAAATTATTTATTTTGTGAGAAAAATCCTCAAGAGGTGAATGAATGCACCCATTTAATCTGTGAGCAAGAATGAGGGAGTGGCTTTTGCAGTGGTATGAAACTGAAGTGTAAAGCAGCAATGTTTTACTAGGACAAAATATTTACATGTGTTCACTGTATCATTTATGAGGTATCTCTTTGAGCTAAAAATGTTAACAATGAAACACATCATGAACATAGTAATGAATAATTTCCCCCCTGAATTTGCTTGAACCACTAATGGTTGGATGCTTTGCTTGATACAGTAGAGGCCTAGTTCTTAGTTGGCTGCACTGCACAGAAGTTAGTAGCTTAATAGGGCATGGTGCTGAAGATATAAACCCATACACATACATACCCATAAAGGATTGAAAAAAAATGCTTGTTCTCAACATTTAGGTAAATTACCACCTGTCACCAGTTAAAACCCAATTAACACTAGGCTTTTTATGGTTGATACTTTAGCATCAAAATTGTTTAAATTTCTTTGCAATATTTTTTGCACTAGTCACACAAATTTATGATTTGAGGAACTCATTCTTAGAGAAATTTTATCTATGGCACTGAACATTTGGCTCATTTTCCTGTACTAAGACTATTCTACCAAAACAAAAGGGATTGCCTGAAATACATTGCTCAAATCCTGCTCAAATCCTGTATTTAAAGAAGTATGAGAGAGAGAGAGAGAGAGAGAGAGAGAGACCATAAATAAAATATTACAAATGATTTGCTGCTGAACTACCATGTAATACAGTTTTTAAAATCCAAAAACAGTGACACTGAAAACCAGTTCTACAAAATATGGAAACTCCTGTGCACCGATTGTATACATGTTTGGAAGTCGCTATATTTAAGAACATCTGTTTTCCATAGTGAATGGCAGAAAACTAGGCATCATTTAAAATTAAAAGATTCATTACAACAGAACACAAAACCCAGTGTTGACACTAGAACAGAGACAGAGTGAAACTTCTTTTTTTTGAATCCCAACCAAAGGAGTAATCCTATCTAATAAAAGATAAACATGGTAATTAGCCGTACAGCCGCTACCCTTCCCATTGGCTAATCAGGGTGATATGCAAATTAACTGCCAGCCAAGATGGCGGCCGGCAGCCAGGCAGCTTAAAGCTAACAGGAGGCTTGCTTGCTTCAGTGACAGAGGACTCCAACGTTCCCCGCCTGCCGCTGCCGGCCTCTGAGCTTGCAGTTTGAAACATTGTAACAAATATAGAAGCTAAACAAAACCCCAGTAACCTGTTTTCAGTCAGCCGGGATCTCAGAGCTGGAGTCGCAACATTGTTTCGAATACAGAAGGTAAACAAAGGCCAGAAACCTGCTTTCAGCAGCCGAGCCTCAGAGAGAAAGCCAGCTCTCAGCTCCAGTGACAGGCATAGAAGGTAAATAAATGCCAGAATAAAAAAAAAAAGAAAAAAAGGAGAGGTTTGGAGCTTCAGTCGCCCGCCAGCCTGAAAACAGCCCTCAGCCCCTCACCCAGACTGGCCAGGCACCCCAGTGGGACCCCCACCCTGAAGCAACAATATGGTGGCTAATTTGCATACTGAAGGCAGCGCAGCAGCAAGGCTGTCTGCGG
>NW_005871058.1:14908503-14911055 GCF_000147115.1 Myotis lucifugus | reverse complement strand
CCAGAAGGTGCAGGATCGCAGGGACAGCCACCGTGGTGGGCCAGACTGAGGTCCTCCTGGCCACACCACGGGGGTTTGCGGATCTGCAAAGCCAGAGGCCTCCGGTGTGCACATACCCCCCTGGCGTGCAAACATCCCCCAGCACACTGTCACCCTCCCACGCCTGCAACAGTTGCAAACCAAGGCGTGCACAAGTTCCCCCCCACCTCTCCACCGCACTTCCATCAACCCGGCATGCCTAACACCCCCACAGGATGTACACACATCTCCTCTGATGCGCTCACGTCCTTTGGAGAGTGTCTGGGTGTTCTGGGTGCTGAGAGTGGGCGCCTGTGAGATGACAGTGAGAGGGCGAAGTGGTGATGCCCTGTTCCCACGGAGGCCAGTGCAGCTACGAGATCACCTCTGGGGGGTTAATGCAGGTGCTGAGGCAGGAGCAGGTGCAGACAGACACACCTGGTGGGCGTGAGCAGCCCTCTCTGAGGTGCCTTCGGTCAGCGTTCAAGATCAAGAGCCCAGAGGCAGAGAGGAATTCCGTCCTCTCAGTGAAACAGTGGGATAGTCGGGGTGACTGTAGAGGAGGAATGTGCACTTTGGGTGCCAGCACCCATGAGTGAAGGCTGCCCTGACTGAGCCTTGCTTGCTTGGGGCCTAGGGCATTCCTGCTGGGCAACGGGTGACAGGACGTGCTTTTCCGAATTAATGAGAGAAAACATTGATTCTCCTGCTGCCCACGAAGGTGGAAAGTGAAGTGGGGAGACATGTGGGGAATGAGCAAGGTTCCCTGTCTGGGGGTTCCAAATCTGCTGTTGGTTTCTTTCACCACTGACTAGAGATATACAGGGTGTCCCCCCAAAATGTATACACACTTTGAATACCTACTAATTCCAATGGTTTTAAGCATAAGAAAGGAGCAACAATGGAGCTGTTATCTGTTAAAAGTATGGGCACAAACAGGTAGTTGGACATTCCCTGAGGGGTCTCAGATTGGAGAGGGTGAAGGCCAGACTGAGGGGCCCCTTCTCCCTCCCCCCACCCCCCCCCCAGTGCAGGAATTTCATGCACCGGGCTACTAGTCAATTATAAAAGAAAATTGTTATCAATTAACTTATCTATTAGTTAATATATTTGCTTCCACTTAGCTAAAATTAAAATATCTAATGTTATACCTTTACAATATTATACAATAAAAATAAATTTGGATTATATTTTTAGTGCTTAATTCCTCCTCCTCGCGCCCCCCCCTCCTCCCCCCAGCCATCTAATTTCACTCAATTAAATTGGCTGGCTGGCCCAACTCTAAAAAATGGGAAGTTTCAAATGAGGGGTTTTATAATAACTAGAAAAAAATACAATCTACTAATATAAGTGCTTAGAAAGGAACCACAAAAGTCTGCCAAAATTTATTATACTTTTTAATATCATTATTTCATAGTCACACTTCTGAAATTATAGATTAATTTGCCTTTCTTAAAATTATAAGAAATTTGGGGAAAGGCAGATATATCAGCTTCTTTGATTTCAAACTTCAGTTCGCCTTTATCTATTAATGATAATAATTAGAAAGGTGATGATATGTAAGTAGATTACAGATGTGATATAAACACAGCACAAACAGTACTAAGCACTAAATACAAAGTCAGTGAAAACCAGAATTCTATGCAAATCTCAGAAATAGCTACTGTAATTATAACAACTATTGGGCAAAGATTGTATTCATGTTTGGAAGTAGACTAGTTTTTTCCCATTATGAGAAAAGGTTAAACACCCTGCTAAAGGTGGCATTATCTTCTCATATTAAAAAATGAGTTTGGCCTTTGGCTCCAGTTGGTCTCAAAATTCACAAGTTTATTCTTCTCTTACATCCACAATTAATGTTAAAGTTCCTACTAAAATTATAATAACACTATTTTTTTTCTGGCTGGAGAGATTGTCATCTTTTCTTTCATATATAAACATTACCTCAATTATCAAGCTTGTGATGAATTGTATTGTAAAGGGTAACATTATCCATGTATGCTGAAGATAAAGTAAATTAAATGAAGAGATAGATTAGATATAAAAAAGGATATGAAGAGATTATGGAATTACTTCCCCCAAGATCTTTAAAAACAGTCCAGATACCCATCTGCCTACAATAGTTTAGGTAAAGTGTGCCTGAAGCCAGCAGGATGAAGCAGAAAGATAACCTTTAGAGGTTTCCTTCAATCATATATATATATTTTTTAAGATTTCACTCTGTTGCCCTCTAACTGTATCGGATTCTTCTCAGTGTTCTGATGAAGATTCTGGGCAGCACAGATTCTTTTTTTCTTAACGTTAACACATTGTCACGCCAACTTTTAAGTTATACTTTCAATGCAAAAGTAGCCAAAGGGAAATAATAGCAAAGTTCAGATTTTGTACTAAAAAAAAAATTAAATATAGTCAATCCAGGTAAACATTATTAAAAGTCATGCTTGCTGAGTTAAATTTTTTAGACCCCATTGGTTCTTCATTACTGCAGTTTCATTGCCAAATAATATGATTTTGAATTTCAAAGAGAATTTGTA
>NW_005871058.1:14874432-14908401 GCF_000147115.1 Myotis lucifugus | reverse complement strand
CCACGTTCAAAGGCTGTTAAATCACATTGTTTACCCATATCTTCAGAAAAAAATCACTTCTACTGTCGTGTTAAACAACCTGCTTCCCTATTTATAATGGTCTGGCCCTCTAGCAACTTCATCGTGAAATTATAGCTAATTTTTCTACAAATGTCAGGTGGTCATAATAATCTGGCCACTCAATGTATATCCTTAATGTTAAAATGAAGTTAAATATATTGCCTACAAATTGTTTTAGGTATCTACACTACACTCACAAGCCATGTCCACAAGTCACGCCCACAAGTCAATCAGGAGAAAATATGCAAATTAACCCAACAAAGGTGGCGGTGGCTAAGGAGCTGGAGCAAGCAGGAGGCTTGGGTTGCCCCCGGCGATGGAGGAAGCCAAGCTTTCTCCCTGCTCTGCCGGACCTGAGCTCCGCTCAAGGCTACAAAGTTTCAATTATAGTAGATAAATAAATCCCAGATACCTGCTTACATCCTGCGGGCGTGGCCAGCCTGAAAACAGCCATCAGCCCCTCACCCAGGCTGGCCATGCCCCCCAGTGGGACCCCCACCACCCTGAAGGGGCTGTGGCCAGCCTGCAAACAGCCATCAGTTTCTCACCCAGGCTGGCCAGACACCCCACCGGGATCCTCACCCTGATCCAGGACACCCTTCAGGGCAAACCAGTTGGCCCCCACCCATGCACCAGGCCTCTATCCTATATAATAAAAGGGTAATATGCAAATTGACCCTAATAGCAGAACAACTGGGAATGACTGGTCACTATGACACACACTGACCACCAGGAGGCAGACACTCAATGCAGGAGCAGCCCCCTGGTGGTCAGTGCACTCCCACAGGGGGAGCTCTGCTCAGCCACAAGCCAGGCTGACGGTTGCCAGTACAGCGGTGGTGGTGGGAGCCTCTCTTGCCTCCTCAGCAGCGCTAAGGATGTCTGACTGCAGCTAGGCTTGCTCCCCGCTGGCAAGTGGACATCCCCCGACAGCTCCAGGGCTGCCAGAGGGATGTCTGACTGCCAGCTTAGGCCCAATCCCCCGGGGTGTGAGCCTAAGCCAGCAGGTGGTCATTTCCCGAGGAGTCCCAGACTGTGAGAGGGCACAGTCTGGGCTGAGGGACCCTCCCGAGTGCACAAATTTTTGTGCACCGGGCCTCTAGTTCTTAAGTAATAATGAATTCAGGGGACCACATAAGGCCACTCCGGTCGGCACCTCCTAAAGTGAGGTGGAGACGGGATTGCTAGGAGCAAGGGAATGGCGCCCCCTAGAGTTGGCAGGGCTAGACTTGCACAAACATTTTGGCTGCCCTGGAAAGACAGCCGGATCATGACCCACTTCTTTCATAATTGCTTCCCTGTTGATTTATTATACAGAATCAGAGGACACTGGTTTTAATAAGTCTTGGTTATTTAATGTGAGAAGTTGATCAATAGCTCAAAATATTTTAAAAATTCTGAAAGATCTTTTTTTAAATTAAAACATCAAAAATAGATATTTTTCCTTGTTATTCGTTTATAGAAAGTTCTATTCTAAATTACTTTTGGCACAAATAATGCTTTTAAGTAGCTTATATCACAGAAATTGTGATATTTTGATAGTTTTATTAGCTTTAAAGGCAGGAGGAGAAACCACTCTCTTTGAGCATATGTAAGAATGACTTACAGAATTAATTGTTGCACTAAATATTGATGAGTATGGGGCCATTTCAGGGTCTGCAATGATTTATTAGTTATTTAGGAGATAACAGTAACTGTTTAGGGTAGGTTTTCAGCAGAGATTGCAAGAGAGCCTAAGTCAACTAACTACTCAGCAGTCATTACAAAGAATGTGGTAATATCATGAGTTTCTCCAAACAAAAGTAATAGAATTTTATGACGGCTTCTAGGGAACTAGTGGTTGGGATTCAGCACTCTTCCCAAGCAAAAACCCTGTGAAGTGTGTGTGACTTACAAAATATCATGTGTGGGTACGGTTTCCCTTGAAGCGGTATGAGGGAAGACAGAATGGCTAGAAAAAAAGTATCTGATTGACTTTTCATAAAGCAGTTGCCCAGAGCTTACTTACCTTGAAAAAAAATGATCTAACTCTGTGACAGACACCAGGAAGAATGGTGGCTAGGGAGAAACTTCAACCTCAAGAAGGCGTGGTTTCACTTTTTAAATGTTACAATTTTCACATATGCTTTCCATTCATCAGGAGAAAACAGTTGCATTTCACAAAATAAACATATGTGGTTTATAACACAATCTACACCTTGTCGTTTTATAACTATAGGTAAGATGTAATCAAGGATGGATTGGGTGTTTTTGCTAAATCATTTGTAGTACTTATTGTAAGTAAAAGAGAACATTTAGGTTCATATAAGTGCCCCTAACTGAAGTATACTGATCAAGTAACTTATTGTAAATAGATATCTCTTGAACTGTAATATTTATATAACTTTTTTCTAATTCCAATATGAAGATAAATTCCATTATACTGTGCATGACTATATTTTATTTTAATAAAAACAAAAGTAAGAGATGCCTGTAGTAGTTTATATACAACTGCAGAAAAGGCTTACGTGGCTAGAGCAACTCGTTCCCTCGTTTCTCTTTCCATTACACGGAAATTGTTTAATGAGAAGAAACATTTATCACATCTATGATCTAATCCAAGAAAAAAAGTTATCTTTATTCAAGTTTTATGCTTTTATATCAAATATATTTATATGACTCATTGCAGCTACTTTACTGTTTTCCCATAAGGCATACATCACTTTCTGCAAAGAATTCAATAAATTAACAATATTTCTGGCCACTACGCAGAGGGAAAAAAAACTCAAGCATACTGCAACTGTATAAATCACAAGTCCAGTTTAACATGAATTAAATGCATAAAATCCATCAGTGTCTCTGGAATTTTGCCCAAAACATTTGAAAACCACGAATAAAGCAAATGCGATGTTAGTTTGGTTTGTGTAAGATTCTCTTTTCCTTCATGTTTCAGAAAGATAATAAGGTTTGAGTCAAGTAATAAAAATAAGTTAAATTTAAAATTCACAATAAGTCTGTTTAGTAAAGTTTGAAACTGGCAGGAGACTCAGCCATTTCAGTCTTTCTCATTTCTTGTTAAAGCTTTCATTGTAGTGCTTGTAAAATGTTTGTATGTGCTCAGAAACATGCAGAAACACAATGTGTGGCATTCATTTCAAAACCGTCTGTGTTCGAAAACAATGTTTGGCACCATAAAACAGCGAAGACATAGAAAAAAATATTAAAATCACTGTAGGAGTGACAGCAAAAAATGGAGAGAGACAGATTCCTCCAGTCTGATCCTTTATGATACTTTTCTAGTTATTGAGTATATAAATTCCAATCCCCTAATACAACTGAAGGGGGAAAACATGATTATCATATCACGTGAAGCTTCACAACTTTAAATTCAGCTGATGTAAATTCACTCCGTAGAAAATGACTTTTTAATATTTTGTTCCTTAACGTAAGTATTAAATTTCATATGATTAAAAAGTTTATTTACTCTCTCTTCCTTAATTTAGGTTTTTATTTGCCACGATTGCCATCTTGGCATTAATGTCTTTCCGTACATTAGAGCAAGGGAAGCTTTAAAGCAAAAGGTGGCATGAGCCATGGCACATAATTAGACTTTGAAAGAAGTCTTTGGTAAAATGAATAATGTGAAGGGAAATTGTTGTGACCACTTCAGCCACTCAGTCCCACAGATATGCATTCACATTTCTCAAGAAAGGAGAATTAGGGAGATGCCAATAGTCAGACATCTTTTGACTTGTTTTTTAACATTTACCTAATAGAATTATTAGCTAGCTGCCTGCTATAGAAACAAAGGATCCGTGGTATATGAAACCCCGACAAGGAAGACTTTTTCAGCCCACTAATATAAAGAGACTCTGTAAGTGGTTTCTATGCAGAAAAACTGGAGGCAGGACGAGACAACTTCTCAATAAAGATTCCATGAAGAGCCGAGACAGATCCATACACACATTGGTACTCGTTTATTTTCCTAGTGCTACCTGGTCTTCAATGGCTACAAGTTGTTGATAGTCTTTTCAGAAGAGCTTTTCTCTGTTCAGGATGCTTTTTATTGAGTGAATTGCCAACACCTTTCAGTACTTTGCTTAAGATGATGGTGATCTTAAAGGGCTATCATACTCTAGACATTTTAAATATCTTACCTCTTTAATATGTCTAATATTTCTTAGTTCTTAAAGAGTCTATTATGTCTTGGATACACGTGCTTGGTGCTCATCAGTGCTAATGAGAATTAGCAACAAAATGGACCCTTAATCATTTATCTTACATTATAGGAAGGCATGATTTGAGGACTTGATTAGGGCTGTAATGGAACAAGATAATATAAAGATTTGATTCTCTTCAAACATGTCCATTGCAATAATTCAATGGAAATTTATTATAAAATTTTCTTCTCCTAGGTATTTTATCATTGTCATCATTACTTAAGTATATGCCCAAAATTTTATAAAAACATTATTTACAAAGGTAAAGACATGTATTCAGAGTTCCTGCAACATTAACTTTGCATTTACTTGGTATACATCAGTATACAATACTTATTGTGTTTGAAAGTGAAAAGTTACTTTATTTGCCCAAGAAGCATTTTTTGAAAATGCTTTTTTTTTTACTGGGTTTGAAGTTTTTAAGAGATACATACTTTTAGAAAACCTTGCCATTTGTGAGACACACATTTATAAATTCAAGCTGAGAAAAATACTAATCTATATAAATATCCTGTAGGCAACACAGGATGTATATTCCTTGGAGCAAAACAAAGTGAGATCTAGGAATTTCTGTGGATTTCAGTTACCCTGGTGCTGATTATCTGAGCATACCTGGTTTCCAGGTGGCTTCTTGCTGTCTTTATCAGTAGTGACTTTCTCTACCCGAAGGATACAGTTTACTTCCCCAAAGGCATCTCTGCTTCTCGCAAACTTTTGTATCTTACAATTCAAGCCAGAAGTTGTTACTATTGCAGAAGTATTTCTCACTTCCAGTCTTGAGTTTCTAGTCTTCTCATGGTAAACATTAAACACCATCCCATTTTGATGGAAATGAATTAGGTTTAAAAAAATAGAGATTTTATATGATTATGAACTTGCTCGTTTCAAGTTTTTGGTTTGTTTGCTTTTGTGCTTTTGGAAAGAGAGTTATCTGACAATTTTACTTAAATTTGTTTAATTTTAACTTCCTTTAAATGTCTATTTAAAAGAACTATGCTTTTAAAAGGATGCAATAGTACAACCTACATATGTATTTTGGAAATTTTGTTATAATTCAGCTAAAATAATCGTTTTTAAAAACTACCATAAATAAGGGTAAAATTATTATTAAATGCAAATTATTGATCAAATAAAATTAATATCTTAGATTAAACAAAAATAGTGAATGTCAATAACTAGAAAGAAAATGTAATATAAAATTCAGTAGCTGTGTTATATTATAGCCAGTTAGCAAACTTTGAGGATCTCATCCACAATAGAAAAAATACAAAAAATGTTCAGTAATGAACTTAATATGACATGAACAGTATCTACTATAATAATACTAAAAAATGTACTGAGGAATCTTAAGAAAAATTGAAAGAATGTAAAGATGAACAATTTACCTAATGGAGAAAATAAAGTAGTTCAAAGATGTCAAATCCCCCAATTTTTTTTTATGTAGCAAAGAAAATTTACAGGCCTAACAGAATAACTTTAAAATGTCAATGATTAATTCTAGTAACCATCCAAAAAACAATGGGTAAAAAGTAGCTAGGAAAAAAAATTAATGATAATAACATTATGATATTAAAATATATAATGTACATGTATAAGTTATATTTTAATATATAACAAATTAAAACATGGCAATTAGCTAGTAATAAAATTACATAAACAAGATAGATGCACAATTTAGCAGGTAAATTGAATGTCATGCACAGAAACAGTTCCTAGCACAGATTATATTGTACTTTAATATAATATGTACCACAAGTTAATGAATCATTTAATAATTAACACTGAGATTATTTAGAAAACAATCATGACAAACATGTAAATGAAATAAATGTTAAATAGAATTAGTTATTTTTAATACAATAAAATGTATAATAAAATCAACTGTCAACAACAACAAAAATGAGAGAGTTCATTGCAGCATTACTGACAATAGCCAGTATGCTATTTGCAACAATATGGATGGATCTTAAGGGTATTATGCTAAGTGAAATACATCAGATAGAGCAAAATAAATACAGAATGATCTCACATGTGAAATTTAAATAACAAGCACATTTATAGATATCAAGGACAGATTGGTGCTTGCCAGAGGTAGGGAATGGGAGTGAGCAAAATAGGTGAAGATAGACAAAGTGTACAAACTTCCAGTTGTAATTAAACAAGTCCTGGGGTTGCAGTGTAGTCCATGTGACTACAGCAAATACTACTATATCTTATATTTGAAAGATGCTAAAGCGAGTAAATCCTAAAATGTCTCACCACAAGGAAAAAAACAGTTTGTAATTATGTGAGGTGATGGATGCTAACTAGACTTAATGTGAGGATCATTTCACAATATACACAAATATCGAATTATATTGCCCACCTGGTACTAACATAAAAATGGAAGAGAGAAAAAGAAAAAGTAGAGAAAGAAAAGATGGAGAAGAAGAGGATGAGAAGAAAGAGAAAAGAAAACAACTTTAATGATTTATGTTTATTCACTTACTTCATTTAGCGAATGGTATCATGCACAACAGAAAGCCAGAGTCTTTTTATTTTCACCGTCCATAATTTGAAACAAACACAAAAGCAGGTGGAAGAGTATCACAAATTCCCACATACTTTCATCCAGTCCCAATAAACATCAATTGTCCCCATCTATTTATTATCTTCTCACATTATTTTGAAGCAAATCTTGACATCATATAATATCATTCATAAGTATTTTAATATATAATTCTAAAGAAAAAACTTTTTAAAATAACTAACCATAATAGCATCACTATCACATGTAAAACATAATAATATCTTAATATTATCAAATATCCAATCAATGTTCATAAATGTCCCCCTTGCATGTTATCTCATACAGGTACCCTAGTTCTAAATTCAGCTTTTACAACCTGATAGGTGTAGCAACTGTTATTAGCTGAGTTGATACAGTAACCCCAACCCTATACTAAATGCACCAATGCATCAAAAAAATGTATAGCCTGGCTGGTGCGGCTCAGTTGTTGAGCATCAACCCATAAACCAGGAGGTCATGGCTCAATTCCCCGTCAAAGAATCATCGATTAATGCAATTTTTGTTTTTCAAAATGATTATTACAGGCTCAGCAAGAAATGTAGTCAAATATTTAAATGCCTGTATGTGTAATGACATATTTTTAAAACTAATTTAGATAACGAGAATAATAATTGGTCCCACACAATATTTCAGTTTGAAATACAGCCTGTAGATTCGATATTGTAAACAATAAAACTGATATTCTTTTAACAGAGCACTAAAATATGTGACAGTAGTGATTGTAAGTCTATTCCATAATATCACTTAAATGTATCCATCTTCCTCTGACATATAAATAACACAATATAGCATTATTCTTCTTAAAAGAAACTGACTATATGAAAGTTCAACATATGGAAAAATAATAACATGCTTACAAAAGTAAAGGAGAAGCTCTTATGATATGACATTAAATTCTAGATCTAAAGTTGTTCTGGGAATAGCTATTTACACTGCTGGTAAATTTCATATTAGAGGTCCTAGTCTATTGAGTACTTTCCTCTTATTCCCATCTTTAAAAAAAACATAAAACAAACACTCCTCTAAATACAAAAATCCTGCCCTGGACTTCTAATATCTCTGTGTTTAAAATCCACACAAACTGCCTCTACCTGTAATGAAATATCTATATATGTCCATAGTTAGCTAACAATTTATACCATTGTTCTGATGGCTTTATTTTATTATAAATTTTATGAAAAAGAGTTTAAAACCAATTTGTTTAATAAGAAAAGGTATCTAGAGAATCTGACACAGAAAGTCTATGCGAATGGTTCATAAAATAATTACTTATTAAATGCAACCATTATTTTAATGCTGAGTTGGACTTGAATTATTTAAATCATTCCATTTTTTATTTGGTGTGTATTTATCTTAACATTAATGTCAAATCACACTACAAAGGAATGTATACTACATTCATGGACTATCAAATCCTGTCTTTATGGTGTAAATTTGAATATATCATTGGCCACCTTCTACCTTCATCCCTCATCTTCCATCTGAAATAAAATTAAATACAGGAAAAAGCCCAATATACCAACATCAACAGTTCACCGTTATAAGAAACATCTTATTTACCTCCATGTAATGTCAATAAAGGAAACAATGTAAGATATGTAAACAAATTTTACTAATGTATGTATATATATATAATGTATATATACACGTAATGTTATATATATAACAATATATATAATAGGCAATATCTATATAATAGAAAACTATATATATTATATAGATGTATATGTTATATATTGAACCATTCCATCTACTATTATAATATATACTTTCAAAGGTTCCTTCCTTCTATATATACTTATCTTCAAAAAATAATTCAAAATATATGACAAATTTTGTGATTATTAATTCCTATCAAAGAAAAAGAATCTCAACTACGCAAGAAGAAAAAAATATTACAAAGTCATTTGTGTGAAAACAGGAATTGTGGCCATATTGAACTTGGTAATTATTTTGTAACATTAGGTATACGTGCATTGAATACAGACAGTAAGTTTGTCAGTGCATCTGCTAGAAGATGTTGCTTGCCTACTTCTTTGTACTGAGCCAACAAATGTAAGAAATAGCCACTGTCCTGTCTCTCCCACTATAAATTCTTACTCACTCTGTGCAAGTAGGCAGATGTGATAAATACATTTTCCTTTTGAACAGCAAAAACTTATGTCCTTGCCAGTCACACAAATTGGTGGTAAAGTAGACTAAAATGTAGAAGCTGCCATGTTGCTTTTGCTTTTACCATTAGCCTTAAATTAATATTTGTCTGCTTTTAGTGAGGTCCAATAGTAGAAAAGTAAATAACCCAGAGACAAGCAAAATATAAAATGTACCCCAGACTTACACAAAATCTAACCGAATGAACTCTTTCTTGCTGGTTATTTTGCTGAATACATTATTCAGTGTGCAACACGGGGGGTTTCTGGAAGACTCGATGCTCTTTCATTTCTAATACACATTTAAGGTAGGACTAGTGTCCATAGAATTTAAAATTGTTCAAATTATATGTCAGTGTTTGAACGAAAATATTTCCTACACACTTTGTATTTTGTAGGCACTGGGGACTGAAGGAGAGTGTTAAAAATCAAGAGAGAAGGAGGAAATGGGGGAAGGGGAAAAATAAGGCAAAATCAGGGAAAGCATTGTCCATTGTGACAACCAATTCATCATGGACCTTTGTTGGGAATTCTCCTCAATAGGCCAGAACACAGGGGTTTTGTTTGCATAGACATATTTTTTGGGTGACAAGCAGTTTTCCTGCTAGCTCTGATCCTCACCCGCGTTATTCTTTCCCAAGCTGGTGGTTTTCTATCACAGAGCTCTAGCTTCTGGAGAACTCTCCTTCTCTTCCAAGCACATTTTGCAACGGAAGGGGCATAACGCCTTTTCTCTGCCCTTCTAACTTTATTTTTCCCACCTGGCCAGCTTCATGCCAAAGTATGAATGTCTATTTTCAAAGAAAATGAAAGGTTTCCCTAATATTATAACATTATAAGTTGAGACTACTGGCCCCAAACTCCTTTGCCGGATGCTCTGTATAAAGTTTTAAAGATATATTTTATTAAAACATTGTTTTCTAAGACATTGTCCTTTTTTTCCCCTCTGGACTCTGAAATTTATACTGTTGGCTGACATTTCCCATCTATGTAGTTGACTCATGATTTGGGAGCCATCTAGGTAGGATGAGTTGGACAGTGAACATGGATCCAAGCAAAATATGGCTGAAGGTTGCAGTGGTCAGCAAACTGTGGCTCGCGAGCCACATGCGGCTCTTTGGCCCCTTGAGTGTGGCTCTTGCACAAAATACCGACTTCTGCGCATGGGCCACGAAGTTTCAATCGCACTGTACGTGCGCTCCTGCACGTGGTATTTTGTGAAGAGCCATACTCAAGGGGCCAAAGAGCCGCATGTGGCTCACGAGCCGCAGTTTGCCAACCACTGAGGGGGATTCCACTGGGAACTGATCATCCCTTTGGACAAAAATGCCCAAGTATCAAGGTGAGAGATTGTTGGTCCATTGCGGTCTGTGGGAGTAAGATGATGGGAGAGCAAGCCTCAAAGATCAAAATCTATTCAGTGACAGAATCACGGGAGGATCCTCTAGCCCAGCGGTTCTCAACCTGTGGGTCGCGACCCCTTTGGGGGTCGAACGACCCTTTCACAGAGGTTGCCTAAGACCATCGGAAAACACATATATAATTACATATTGTTTTTGTGATTAATCACTATGCTTTAATTATGTTCAATTTGTAACAATGAAATTGGGGGTCACCACAACATGAGGAACTGTATTAAAGGGTCATGGCATTAGGAAGGTTGAGAACCACTGCAGCCTGACCTGCTCCCGGGCAGTGAGATATCATGATCCTGGTAAAAGAAGTTGAATGTAATACAGCAAAGCTATTGGTCTTTTGGAATCAAATGTTTTTCCCACCTCTACTTAAAAATATGTAGGGGAGGCTTTACTAAGGTATAATTTACAAATAAAATTGTAAGATTTTCAAGTTTTCATTATGCTAATTTGACGTACATATACATCAGGCTTCACTTTTTAGCAACAGGTATTGCCTTTGACAATGTAAGCTCTCTGAGCTCTACTATTTTTATCTATAAAATAAAAATTATATCCATGTTATACAGTTGCTGTGAGGACTTAAGCAAGACCATCTATAGAAGGTGGCTGACTTATAGGAGCTGTTTATAGATAGTGCTCACTCTCCCTCTCCCCTTTCTCCCCCTCCCTTCCCCTCTCCTGTCCTCTCCTCTCCTCTACCTCTTAAAGAATTTTTCTGGAAAAATTAAGAAAAACTAAAGGGCCAGTGACCATTTTCAAGAGATTTTGCAAAGGACTTATTAAAATATTGCATTCACTGTTACTTAACCAATGGCATATTGCCCAAGCTGGTTTGGCTCAATGGATAGAGCATCAGCCTGTGGTCTGAAGGGTCCCAGGTTCCATTCTGGTCACGGGCACATGCCCGGGTTGTGGGCTCAGTCCTCAGTGGGGGACGTGCAGGAGGCAGACGATCAATGATTTTCTCTCATCACTTATGTTTCTATCTCTCTCTCCCTCTCCCTTCCTCTCTGAAATCAATCAAAATATATTTTTAAAAAAGAAAAGAGAATGTATTAATATAGTAAGGATATGCACACCAAAGGTGGTGTTGAGTCCCGGGGAGAGACATTGTCACCCAGTGTGACTGAAGAGGTGATCCTTTATCTGAGAGTGGCATTGAAGGCTAAACTCTGAAGAGTGAGTAATTTAGTCAGATTTAAATTTCAGATTGATACCTCTGGCAGCAGAATGGAACATAGATTGGAGAATGGCTGCAAGAGTAAAGGGGAAAAGCAGAAGTTAATAGTTCACTTGAGGAATAACAAGGGCCTCAATGAGAACAATGACAAAGGGGCAGACAGACAGCGACATCAGGACTTGGTTTTGCTAGTCCTATGGGGATGCCACAGAATGGCATAGGGAATATAGAAAGAGAGGGCTTGAGGGAGAAAGTAAGAGAGAAAGTATCACTCAAGGCTGAAAGAAAGCAAATGTGTTTGTTTGTTTTTTATTTTACCCACCTAGTTTAGGTGGACTTAGACCTTAAACATCCCTTGTTTAAACCAGGAAATGGTTTTTCGGGACCCTGAAAATTATGTCCAATTAATACTTTAAGGGGTACAATATATGACAGTAATTAACAAAAACATAATGCTAAAATATCATGATATTAGGCCATAGATAAAACGTCCATATAATTCACATCTAAAATCAGGACATATCTGATAGTTTTCCTTCTCATTTGTGAACTTAATTACACAAAAATAATTCAAAGTGTAAACTACATTTAATTATACATTTAGAGATTTGTTTTATTTAAAAGAGAACAGTTTTTATGGAATCTGGACTGATCTGAAAAATACGACTATTTTGTCACTTCCATTATATACAGAAGAATTGACCGCAAATGAATAAAGTACATTAAAAGCTACTTAGGTTATAAAACTTTCAACCATTTTATGAAAAATGCATGTATTTTGCTGGGACTGAGTTAAACCTGGTTAGCACTCTTCACTTGAACTTTATACTTGGGAAACAACATTGTGACTCAACATGATAATGTAGGTTATCTCTCAGTTCAGATACTAATGTCATTTCATAATGAATTCACTTCTTTCCATACCTAGTCTAGGCATTAAAGCCTCAAGATGTTGCTTGTACCACTGACATACCACTTAGTTCACAGCCGCTTTGGATGAGTAATACAAAACTTTTGTTCTAATTCTTTTCTTGTTTGCTTCTTCTGTTTTTGTTTCATTTTGTTTTCCCCTAGAGAAACATAGGAATCCATATAATTTCATTTATAATCTAATGGCAAGTGTCTTGTCCTTCTAATCTACTTGCCTTTATATTTTTTGATTTATACTCTACCTGTTGCCAGTCCGAGATTTTATTAGAATATTTGAAGAATTTTGCTATGATATATTTTTGAATGTTGATTCTGTTTCCATTTTACTAGTCAAACAGAAATACCCCAAACTTGGGTCTCTCAGTTTTAATTTCAACAGTTATGTCAGAAAACTAATGTGTGCTTAACCCTGTGGTTGAACAATGACCATGTTATTTAAGTTGATCATAATCACATAAATTTTAACAACGTACATTATTACCATTTTCATAATTACAATCATTAAAATACATTCATGTCTTTTTGCCATGCGATGAATTGACTCAATATTTTCAAAAGATATCTTGTGTAACTGCATTTGTTCTCTTAATTATTGTTTTATTCCAAGCCCCACTGAAAATCAAATTGATCACACAGTCAAGTTACGGTCATTATAATTTAGTTGCTCCTTACAGTTATATCTTAAATGTCATCTGCACTGCCTCAAATATAAAGTACTGGATAACTCTTTGTTCCTTCCTTCTTCGTTGCCTTTGTTTTACTCCTGCTTAAAACTTTCAATTAATCACAGTAATTTATTTAAAGCTTTTAGGTTTATTCTAAAAGTAGAAAACCAAACCACATAACCACAGTGACACTAATTCAACGGGTCATTGAACCTCTAGATTTGCCAGAGAAACAAATCTTCAATTAACCACATTCAGCATGCCCTTTAGAACTTATTCTCTGAAAAAAATAAAATAATACGTGTGTGTCATGTTTTAATGACAGAACATACAGAAAAATATACAAGGAATTTTTCATGTGGCCCAAAATTTCTAAATAGACTCATTAAAATCACTTTTTTTACATGTAGAATAAAATTTTTATTTATAAAAATATCAATTTTGGAAAATTGCCAGAAATGTATTTGTCATATAAAAATGGGATAAATCTATAACTGAGTAACAATTGAGGTATGACACCAATCTGATTATAGAACTGTAATCTGATGACTTGTTGATTCTATAGGATTTCTGTGGTTATGATAGAGAAAGGGTCCCAAGATATTCTGAGCTTTCCCCCCTCAGATACTCAAGATCTGTTAGAATTGTGGTGTCAATGACAGAGTGACGAGGTCTCAGAGAGTGCTTAGCTTTTTGAGAAAAATGCTATAACTTTCGTTTCTACTAATTATGCATTCATCTACGAATGTCTAACAACCAAAAATTTAAGTACCATTATTAAATAATGTTTTAAATTTAACAAAAACACTTCTATAATTATTATCTCATTTGATCACCACAAAAATCCTATGAGTTGGTAAGCAGGAGAGATAGTATCATTATCAAGCTTACTATAAATTTTGAAAGAATACAAAATATTGTGAACCTGCTGTTTTTACACCACCATTTGATGGGTGAGTATTTTGAGCTCTAACTTTAACATTTTGATACTTTGATTCTCTATTTATAAACATATTTTACCATTATAAAAACATTTATAAACCATTTTATTTTTAGAATAAATATTTAGGTTATTTTTAGAATAAATCTATTCAGCAAAATTAATTCCATGAGCCACTTGTTACACATTATAGTTGAGTAATTTCCTTATGTTCATTGTTTCTTTTATCAAAACTTTTTATTGGAATAAGTTATTTCCTGTGTAAATTTTTTGAGAAAATTTGATTATTAAATCAATTTTTGTCCAAATCAAAACTTTTTAATGGCTATACTTTCTGATGGTTTGTTTTAGTCATTATTTTACCCAGATAAATGTTCCTGTATCTAATTATATGTAAATATTTCAATAAGATGTTATTCTTCATCTAACTTTAGTTAACATTTTTTTATTGTCTAAAGTTTTACAATGTCTCCTTTTTCCCCAATTGACCCTCCCCTCCCCCAGCCATTCCTATCCCTGCAAGCCCCTACGGCCTCAGTGTCTGTGTCCATTGGTTATGCTAATATGCATGCATACAAGTCCTTTGGTTGCTCTCTAACCTCCCCTCCCCTACTATTTGAAAAAAATTAAGATACCTAAGAATAAACTTAACTAAGGACGTAAAAGACCTGTACTCGGAAAACTTCAGGACATTACAAAAAGAGATAGAGGAAAACATAAACAAATGGAAGAACATACTATGTTCATGGGTTAGTAGGATCAACAAGATTAAAATGTACATACTGCCCAAAGCAATCTACAGATTCAATGCAAGCCCCATTAAAAGACCAATGGCATATTTCAAAGATCTAGAACAAACTCCAAAAATTCATCTGGAATTTAAAAAAAAAAGACCCCAAATAGCCACAGCAATCCTTAGAAAGAAGAACAAAGTTGGAGGGATCACAATACCAGGTATCAAGCTATATTACCAATCCACGGTTCTCAAAACTGCCTGGTACTGGCACAAGAACAGACCTATAGACCAATGGAATAGAACAAAAAACCCAGAAATCGACCCAAGCCATTATGCTCAATTACTATTTGACAAAGAAGGCAAGAGTGTACAATGGAGTCAAAACAGTCTCTTTAATAAATGGTGCTAGGAAATTTGGACAGATACATGCAAAAAAAAATGAAACTAGATCATCAACTTACACCATACACAAAAACAAACTCAAAATGGCTAAAGACTTGAATGTAAGACAGGAAACCATAAAAATTCTACAAGACTCCATAGGCAGCAAAATAGCAGACATATGCCACAGCAATATCTTTACAGACACAGCTCCTAGGGCAATGGAGACTAAGGAAAAAATAAACAAATGGGACTACATCAAAATAAAAAACTTCTGCACAGCAAAAAAAAAAAAAAAACCATCAACAAAACAACAAGAAAGCCCACTGCATGGGAGAACATATTTGCCAAATATATTTCCGATAAAGGCTTAATCTCCAAAATTTATAGAGAACTCATACAACTTAACAAAAGGAAGATAAACGATCCAATCAAAAATGGGCAAAGGACCTAAATAGACACTTTTTGAAAGAGGACATTCAGAAAGCCAAGAGACATATGAAAAAATGCTCAAAGACATTAATCATCTGAGAGATGCAAATCAAAACAATGAGATACCATCTCACACCTGTCAGAATGACTATCATCAACACATCAACAAACAACAAGTGCTGGCGAGGATGTGGAGAAAAAGGAACCCTCATGCACTGCTGGTGAGAATGCAGACTAGTGCAGCCACTATGGAAGAGAGTATGGGGTTTCCTCAAAAAGTTAACAATGGAACTCCCATTTGACCCAGTAATCCCACTCCAAGGACTATATCCCAAGAAACCAGAAACACCAATCAGAAAGGATATATGCACCCCTATGTTCATAGCAGAACAATTTACCATAGCTAAGATCTGGAAACAGCCTAAGTGCCCATCAGCAGATGAGTGGATTAAAAAATTGTGGTACATCTACACAATTGTTTAAAGTATTACAAATAGGAGACATATGTACTACTATTTGTAATACTTTAAACAATAAAATAAAATAAAATGTTTCTAGCTATTCTTATTCATCAAAGTATGTTGATCATTATATCCCACATATGAGTGAGATCATGTGATATTTATCTTTCTCCAACTGGCTTATTTCACTTAGCATAATGTTCTCCAGTTCCATCCATGTTGTTGCAAATGTTAAAGTTCTTTCTTTTTTATAGCGGCATAGTATTCAATTGTGTAGTTATATCCTTTCTCTATTTTATTTTCTGCTGATTATGTCCAACATGTTCACTTATTAAGGACCACCAAAGCAAAATTTCATTAGAATTAAAATGTTAACATCAAAATATCTTGCTTTGAGTTGAGTTCTTATTTATACACCAGAGGCCTGGTGCACGAAATTCGTGCACTTGGGGGTTCCCTCAGCCCAGCCTGCATCCTCTCGCAGTCGGAGAGCCCTCTGGGGATGTCCAACTGCTGTGGAGGTGGGATAGGCTCCCACCACCGCTGCTGTGCTCGCCAGCCATGAGCCTGGCTCAGGGCTTCTGGCTGAGCAGCACTCCCACTGTGGGAGCACGCTGACCACCAGGGAGCAGCTCCTGCATTGAGCATCTGCCCCCTGGTGGTCAGTGCGCATCATAGTGACCGGTTGTTTTGCTGTTTGGTCGATTTGCATATTAGCCTTTTATTATATAGCATTTTGGTGATACTGCAAAATCTGGAGCAATGCTCATTTTAGAGAACAAAAAGAGAAAGATGAACCAGAAAATGATTTAGAGGTCACAAATTTTCAGCCTCATGTATTGAGAATCTCTAGAAACCAATATTTCTTCAACAAATGATATTTTTTACATCATTACATTTCCTACATGCTGGAGAGCATTATGCTAAGTGAAATAAGCCAGTTGGAGAAAAATAAATATCACATGATCTCACTCATTTGTGGAATATAATGAACATCATAAACTGATGAACAAAAATAGATACAGAGAGGAAGGCAGGGGTGGGTTGTGTGTGTGTGTGGGGGGGGGGGGGGTAAGAGATCAACCAAAGGACTTGTATGCATGCATATAAGGATAACCAATGGACACAGACACTAGGGTGTTGAAGGCATATGCTGGGGGATGGGGGTGGCCGGGGGGAGGTCAATGAGGAAAAAAGGAGACATGTGTAATACTATATGTAATACTTTAAACAATAAAAAAGTAATATAAAATAAAATTTAAAAATACAAAAAGAATTAATGATCTAGCAGAGTTCTTATTTTAAATTCTTCCTAGATAATTATTATTTTATTACTTGAATTACCAACAATAAATAGCTTTCTATTTGAAAAAAAAAAAGAAGAAGCAAAACTTACCAACTTACCCTTCCCAACCAACCAAAGGGAAAGAGAAGTCCTGAATTGAATGAGATGCAATACGTCACGTCATTGGTATATAAACAATTTCAGGTGAAGAATTTAACATCAGAAAACTGATGAAACCAGATCAAATTACAAAAGACACCAATTTGGATTGCTGAGCAAAATAATCTCTCAACAACTGGATTCAAATATTGTTAGACCACCATTCAAAACATCTAAAGCATTGAACTAGTTTCTTCAACTGTTCCAATATAATAATTCCATACCTTTTCAAAAATATGTTGCATTGTTTAGCAACATTAGTGGCCTATTCATATTTGCTGTATGGAGAGAATAAGGTTTTAATATAACGAGTGCAAGTGACATCATGAGAAAAATAAATTAAAAGTACATCTGCTCAGAAAGACAATAACTTGAAGGGTAAGAATAAAGGTTTTAGGGTCAAATAGATGTTCACACAAGTGCTTCCTCTGCCACTTACCAGTACTGGTGGGATCTCTTGGGCAAGTTATTCTCTTCCTCAAGGCCTCAGTTTTCCTATGCATTAAAAGAACATGATCATAGCTCCTACTTCACAGGTTCTTTTTTTAATTTACCAATAAAACTTTATTTACAAAAACAGGTGGCAGGTAGAATTTGGCCTGCAGGCTGTAGATAGCCAACCCTTGCTTTACAATAAACAAAGTGAAAACAAATTCAGGTCAACCAGAACTTTTGTTTTTAAATGACCTAGGATGTTCTTATGAAGGTAAAGTAAGGTAATGTAAACAGAAACTTAAACCAGGGCAAGTGATAATTTTTGAATGTTATGTTACTAAAAATTACAAGAATATTTGCTTAATATGTTTTAAACTGTTTAAAGCACTATAGAAATAGTAGTTTTAAACTGCATCATATGTCTGATATTTTCATAGGCATTGTTCTTCATTAGTAGAAACATGGCCTTTAGAATCTAGCCAATGGTGCTATAAAATATCACTGTCCTACATGATGTAAATATATGTGTATTTATTTCTATTTCTATGTTTGGTATTTAGGAAATATGCTTGCTGAGGGAGATCATAGGCATTGTTATGGAAACATCTTCTGGTGGAACTGATTTCATATTTTAGTTGTAGACAGTGATGTCAAATACTTTTTACATCTTGTTTTCAATTCAATGATTTTCAAATTATCACTCTACACTGTATATGAGATTTACAAAGTAGATATTCTTGGTATTCATTTTTGTAAAATATAGCATATGTATTAGTACAGATCTTCAGAAGAATTTTTGCTGTTTTTTCTTCCTTATTATCATTTTTTTATTTTCAATTGCAGTTTACATTCAGTATTATTTTATATTAGTTTTAGTTATACACCAAAGTGGTTAGGTAATGATATGCTTTACAAAGTGGCATTTCTAGCACTCCCCTGGCACCGTACATAGTTATTACAATATTATTGACTGTATTCCTTATGCTATATTTTGCATCTCTGTAACTATATTGTGACTATAAATTTGTACTTTTTAATCCCTTTACTTTTTCCACCTAGCTCCCCTAAGCTCCCTCCCCTCTAGCAACCATCAGTCTTATCTCTGCATCTATGAGTCTGTTTCTGTTTTGTTTGTTCATTTATGTTGCTCTTTATGTTCCACATATAAGGGAAATCATATGGTATTTGTCTTTTTCTGTCTCACTTATTTTTCGTAGCATAATATCCTCTAGGTCCATCCATGCAGTAGCAAATGGTAAAATTTCATTCTTTTAATGACCAAGTAATATTCCATCATACATGTATCACTACTTTTTTCATCCACTCATCCTTTTCTTTTTAAATCAATTTTAGAGAGAGAGGAAGGGAGAGAGAGAATCATTGATGTGAGAGAGAAACAATTATCAGTTGCCTGCCATATGCACTCTACCCTGACCGGGGCTCAAACTTGCACTGTAGGTATGTGTCCTGACCAGGAATCGAACCCACAAACTTTTGGTGTACTGGAGGACACACCAATCAACTGAGCCACCTGGCCAGGGCTCCACCCTTCTTTTGTTGGGCACTTAGATTGCTTTCATATCTTGGCTATTATAATAGTTCTGCAATGAACATAGAAGTGCATATATTTTTCTCAAATTAACATTTTTTTATTTCTTTGGATATATACCCAGAAGTGGAATTGCTAGGTCATAGGGCAGTTCCATTTTTAATGTTTTGAGGACCCTCTCTATGGTTTTCCACAGTGGCTGCACCAACAATGCACAAGGGTTCCCTTTTCTCCACATCCTTGCCAACACTTGTCATTTGTTGGTTTATTGATCATGGCCATTATGGCAGGTATGAGTGATATATCATTGTGGTTTTAATTTGCATTTCTCTGATGATTAGTGACATTGAGCATCTTTTCATATGTCTATTGGCCATCTGTATGTCCTCTTTGTAGAAGTTTCTATTCAGGCCCTTTGCTCATTTTTTAATTGGATTGTTTTATCTTTCAGTGTTGAGTTGTATGAGTTCTTTATAAATTTTGGATATTAAGCCCTTATGGGGTGTATTATTAGCAAATGATCTTCTCCAATTCAGTAGGTTCTCTTTTCATTTTGTGGATAGTTTCCTTTGCTGTGCAAAACTTTTTAGCTTGATGTAGTCTCATTTGTTTGTGTGTGTGTTTATCTTGTCTGAGGAGATATATCAGAAAAAAATTATTGCTAAAAGAAATGACAGATTTTATGGCCTATGTTTGCTTCTGGGAGTTCTATGGTTTCAAGTCTTACATTTAAGTCATTATTCCATTTTGAGCGTATTCTTGTTTATGGTGTAAAAATGTTTTCTAGTGTTATATTTTACAAGTATTTGTCTAATTTTCTCAACACCATTTATTGGATATACTTTCTTTACCACCCCCCCCAGAATGTTCTTGCCTCCTTTGTCACATAGCAAATGACCATATAGGTGTGGGCTTATTTGGGGGCTCTCTATTCTGTTCCATTGACCTATGTGTCTGTTTTTATGTCAATACCATGCTGTTTTGATTAGAATTTTTGATGTTTTTAAGGGAAATAAATTGGCAAACCCTATTGCCTAGAGTAAATTTTTGGTTCCACAGTACTGTACAGAATTTTTCTTAGCCTTTATATACGTGGGAAATTATTTTAACATCAAGAAAAACAAATTGAAGTGACAAACTCTTCCAAAAATCAAGACTTCACTGGAGTGAACCTAATCTTACAGTTTCAACATTAATTATTTGTATTTTGAAGACTTATAAACAAATATCAGATTTAGAGCTAAACATAAGAAATTCTTGGTTTTTAATTATTTCTCAAAGAGTAATTAGGTTGCCATAAAAGCCCAATCTCATTTGGGTTGGCAGTAAAATAACAGCAATGCCTAATAAATATATTTTCAAAGTGATAAAGCAGATATAGTAAGTAAGAGGGAAAATAAACCACTGAAATAGACCATTGTATTTGAAATAGTCTTTTTTATAAAGACTTCTTTCACTTTAAAAAAATTAAAGTTTTTATTGATTTCTTTTTTAGAGAGAGAATAAAAGAGATGGGTGAAAAGATAGGAACATCTATGAGAGAGAAACAGCATGCCTCATACTTGGGATCAAACCTAAAACCCTGGCATATGCCCTGACCAGGAATCAAACCATGGCCTCTTTGTTCCTGGATGAACACTCAACCACTGAGTCACATCAGCTGGGTGAAGTAGTTATTTCTAATCACAGAAAAACCTCATTGATATATTCTAGCCTTGAAGAAAACAATCTGAATTAACAACAACAAAAAACACCAACAAAACAAAATCCACCAAAAACTATAGACTCTAATAAGAAATGCAGATCCATTACTTTCAAATTCACCCTGTAAATGTGGCTGCTAATAAACGCCATTTCTAAGTAACAGACTTTGGTTGCCTGCTTTCATAAATAGGTGGGAATCGTTCTGGAATTAGTTAGACCCATTTGCATCACACAGTGTGTTAAAATCCTTAAGAACAGCTTGGTTAAAAGCCTCAAGCAACCTTGTTTACACTATTAGCAAATCCTTGCTTCATAGATCATACAAAAGTAAATTTCAGCCAAGCCTAGTTCAAATTATCATAAATTCTGAATTATATTCAGCATTTTAAAGCTGGAAGGGACCTCAGAGATCTTCCAGTGAAGTTTATAATAATAAGGTTTTCCTGGCTGTTACATCTAAAATGCATGCTATATATAAACAGATCCTGAACATTGTTGACTATTTTCAAAAATATTACTGTTACGCTACTGTGACTTCAATATGGTATATCTTTTCAAACTTATCAATAATTTCACATGATATCCAGGAAGGTTTTGTCACGGTGATTTAAAATCATTAGCACTGTGTTGCATTGTTTCTGTCATTTGCTTTATCTTTTTGTTTTCTTGTCCCACTCTGGTCTAGAAAGTTCAGAGCTAAGAGTCTTCACATTGACAGTTTGAATAGACACACTATACAAATAACATCGACCACAATTTCAAGAAGTTGTAAAAAGTGAAAACAGAACTATTGCACAGGTCTGAAATCACTAGTGGTGGGAGCCACCCTGTGGCTTTCTACACACATGAGAGAAATCTTAGAATTTCACTCCTTCAATCCATCGGCTTAGGTGTATTTTTTATTGGGAAGAAATCAGTTCAATATTGCTGAACTGGACACTGCAGTTGCCAAGAAATTCGTTCTCATCTTGCCAGGCTCTCTAACTGTATATTGTGGTTCCCAGAGACTTTTCTGGGGCCACATAAAAAGTCTATCAAAATATGCCATCACTTCTAGGAGGAAATAGTGTGGCTTTTGTCAATAGGGTATCATCTGCCCAGTCACCCTGCTCCCTGAAGTAACCTACTATATTGACCCATGCAATAAATACTTAGCGAGCAGCAACCAGGTGCCCAGCATAAGCTATCTTGCCGAGAGGCATGCAAAAGAAATGTTAGACACAGTTTCTGACCTCAAAGAGTTTTCTGTTTGATTGTGGAGAAAAACACACCTCTGCAAAGCAGCTGGATTACAACACATAACCGTGTGCAATAATTGCCAGTGCGGTGGCACAACTCATGTTACAAGAAGGGGGAGATCAGTATGGACTCAACGTCAGGAAGATGCTCCGTAGAAGAGAAATCTAGATCTAGACTTGTCAGAATAGATAGGATTTTCATGATTGAGGGAATAAGGATGGGTAATCCAAGTGTAAGAAATACCCTAAGTGTAGAATAATCAAGAAAATAACTGTCTGCCACTGCATTTAAATTCATTAAAAGTTAAACATTCACTTTCTTTACCACATTAAATATAGTTCAAGTGCTGTATAGCCACAAGTGGATAAACTCTTGGACTGCAGAGAGAGAGAACATTTATATCCTCCTAGAAAGTTCTGTCTGACAGCTCTGTGTAGTGTTCAGTTCTTTGTAAGATTAACTTTGTTATGGTTAAGAGGTGGAGGACTCAGGGTGAAAGGGAGCTCAGCTCAGCTCAAGTCACAGAAAACTTACTTAAAGGGCCAGTGACCCAAGGCAGAAAGTAATTCCTGAATGGAAATTCCAGTTTGAGTCCAGAGGATATTTCAGTACTCCATGAAGTCCATACGCCATATAGAACTTTCCCCCCTCAAATGGATGCACCAATTTGTGGGAGGGACATAGGATATAAGTAAAGGGAGGAAATGAACTAGTTCATGAACTAATTTATTTGGAGATTCCATATACATAATGTGAAATGGTATAAAATAAACACAGCGATATCCAAGAGCAAGAAAATAAGTGATGACAGGAGCAATAAAAAACAATTTGTGAGTTTGACGAAAATCCAGCCTTGCAAATAACAGTTGATCTTCAGACACAAGATAATGTCTTAGATTGCTGAGGGCTTACGGAGATTTATTTGCAAGAAGAATAAAAAGAAATGGAAGTCAAATGATTATAAAGAAAAAGGTACTAACAGAGCAGAAGGGGGATATTGGAGGGGTTCTACATATTCAGTTACTTAAGCTACTTCATCAAGTTGAAAAGGCAGAAAGCCTGGAAGAATTATAAAGTAAGAAACATCTCTGGTACTGTAGCTCTGATGACCAGAGATAACCAAGCACTCCTTACTTCCTGCCGCTTTAGACAGTGTAACCTCTCTTTTTCTTTAATGATAATATTTGCAGATTTACCGTATACAGTATATCCTCTAGGCCTTACATAGGGGCCTTGTCTATTATTGAGTCCTAATTATGATACTATCTGGTCATATCCAAGAGAACATAGACCATGGAGTACGCTCTGACCATGTTTTCTGTTGTGATTGAGATTTTATAGGCAGCTACAAGGACCCTATTGGTTGATTTAGAATCTTAATAACCACAAATCAATGTTTATGTATCCATCACAATCCCCAGCATAGTTGGCTGATTGCTCAGGGAATTTGAATTACATTTGGTTTTCGTGTGTTTCTAATGCTACTTAAAGAATTTTTAAGGATATGGCAAATTTAAGAGCTGGACTAGTGCTAAGAAGTGATTTAGTTCAAGGCATTTGTTTTAATATGTAAAAAGATGAAGCCTAAATGACATCCTAAAAGGCTCACAGCTTGATGGCAGCTAATTCTATTTCTTAGCCCAAAGTGTTTGTTTTACTACACTATGATTTTAGCTATTATGTTAATCTTAGTAGCCAATATATTAGCTCAACTCTCAGTTCTAATCCTGGCTATTCAAATAATATGTGATTCCAATTAGAGTAATTAATTTCTTTATACACAAAATGTATATATGCCCCCAAATATTTTAAGTTCTTTTATAAATATATACCCATCTTCTTTATTACTGTTTTCATTCTTACTAGGAAAGCAACATTTCAAGATAGGAGATCAGATGCAAATGATAAGCCAACTCAAGCAGAACTACATCTAAATTTCTCCCCTTGCAGCAAGCTATTTCATTTCTGACCCTTAAAACATCATGTCTCATAGTATTCACATGCGTATATAGTTTTCCCACTCCAGGCTTGACCATGTGACTTGCTTTGGCCAATAAGACAGTGCCAAGTGTGATGCAAGTAGAAGTGTAAAGTTCAACCTAGAGACGAGATTATTGAGGAGAGACCCTGGAGGATGAAGAGCTATCTTGGATGTTCTAGCCCAGCAAACTCCTAAAAATCTTATCTGAATGCAGCCACAAGAGTAACCTCATCAATCTTAAGCATCTTACCACCAAAAGAAGAAGAAGAAGAAGAAGAAGAAGAAGAAGAAGAAGAAGAAGAAGAAGAAGGAGGAGGAGGAGGAGGAGGAGGAGGAGGAGGAGGAGGAGGAGGAGGAGGAGGAGGAGGAGGAGGAGGAAAAGGAAGGAGAAGGAGAAGGAGAAGGAGAAGGAGAAGGAGAAGGAGAAGGAGAAGGAGAAGGAGAAGGAGGGAAAGAAAGAAAGAAAGAAAGAAAGAAAGAAAGAAAGAAAGAAAGAAAGAAAGAAAGAAAGAAAGAAAGAAAGAAAGAGTTAATTTTGTTAACTATGTGAGGTGATGGATGTGTTAATTATCTTGATCTGGTAAGCATTTTACAATATATATCAAATCATCACATTGTGTGCTTTAAATAAATACAATTGGATTTCTCAATTATTCCTTGAGAAAGCTAAAAAAGAAAACCACCCAACCTAGAATAGTCAAGCAAAAGCTGCTTAAATTTTCTACCCTGTCTAATAATATGATAATGGTGTAATGATAATAGAATCTTAAAACAATAAAAATGTAGTTGTTTTCCTTAAACTTAAATTCTAGAGATAATCTAGAATGCCAACTCCATATTTTTTAATGGCTATGTTCCTTAGTTTCACTAGAGAGGCAGCTCTAATATTTGTTATTGGAGGAGAAATAAAGGTGGTATGTCTCTTCATGGAAATAAGTAGTACTTTCATACTTTATTGGAATATTTTTACCTTTATGGTATTTTAAAAAATTATGGGCCCTCAAACGATACTTAGAGCTTTTAATAAACAAAGTTTTTAAAAGTAAATGTTAGTCTGTATATTCTGGTGAAGAAAGGTGATTAGAATAAAGTTCTCAAAATCATGTATTTTTAATCTCAAATTTCTCTCCAAAAGAATGTAATGCTGGGCTATAGAATAGAAGTCAAAAAGGCAGTTTGGAATCTGGCATACCAACTAGAAATTAGAAAAGTGATTTTTCAGATATAAATATCTTTATAGAGGATAATTATACACTTGAGAGTTGAATATAGGCTAAACTAATTGAAAAAAATAAGTGTCATAAAGGTTCTTTTTTGATGAAATAAAACCAAGAAAAAACATAAGGTACCATTTTTCTGAAAAATCCATGAGCCAATCATAAATTAGACAAGTAATCAAGTGTATGATTTGAGGTCAGAAGATACAAATTTAAATTTATTCCTTCTAAGTGTGGGGTTTTGAAAGATTCCACAAACCTTCTTTATTAAGTTTCTTAATCTGTAAAACAAACAAACAACTTTCTCATAATAGAGGCCTCATTAATGAGGAAAAATTAGTAAAAATAATTGCTAATATATTGTCTTAAGTGTAAACCAAAACTCTGTCAAGCATAATATTTCAGTCATGTAAAATACCTTTAGCCTGGCTGGTGTGATTCAGTGGTTGAGTGTCGACCCATGAACCAGGAGGTCACTGTTGGATTGCCAGTCAGGGCACATGCCTGGGTTGCAGGCTTGATCCCCAGTAGGGGGCACGTAAAAGGCAGCCAATAGATGATTCTCTCTCATCCTTGATGTCTCTATCCCTCTCTCGCTCTCCCTCTCTCTGACATCAATAAACACACACACACACACACACACACACACACACACACACACACCTTTTAGAAACTTCACAAGTGCTACTTAGTTTCTAGGTTATTGAACCTAATAAAAGATTCAGTCTGAATTTAGAGGTGAAGAACGAGACATAAAAAATCTGTTTCCTGGTGATGGGGAAGTGATGGGAGTTGAAGAGACACAAATGAAAGAAGCTCTGGCTTAAGCATCATTCTGCCAATGCATAACATAAAGGACTCCAGTTATTCTGATCCAAATAGAGAAAGGACAAACCCTAGCAATTTTTTGTGCCATCACTGTCCTATATTTTGGGATTTTACATCTGATTTTTTTGAGGCTGATTTGGAGCAACCCTTCAAATAATTTGTTTGTAAAGCTACATAAATGTTATTTTTCTGACCATTTGTGCATTGAAAACCACTCAAATGGCTTTTACACAAGAAAATACAAAATGTTTGGATGTGAAACCCTTAAGTCACAACATTATTCTTTCAAAAATCTTATATATTTTTCATTGTTTTAGAATATTTACTTGAATGTCTGAAGCCAGCTGGAAACATTTTTTACTTTATGGATAATATATTTTCCCCATTATTTGGATATTTGACAGTATTTTAATAAATTAATTGTAATTCAAAAGTTTGTCAATATGAGATTTGTATGTCTCCTCCATTGTTTTATCTTGTATTTCATTAAATCATTCAAATCTGTATATGTAGGTCAATAAGTCAAGTTTTCTTCTATAATATTTTTATTTACTGATTCTGTTTCATATGCTTTGTTTCCTTTTTCAGGAACACAAATTAAAAACACTAAAGCTCCTTTTTTGTTTTATTAACTATCATGCTCTATTTCGAATTTTCATCTCTATATTATCCTAGGAGAGCTTCACGTCACTGATTCATGCTTCTGTATTATCATTACTATAATTCAATATTTTCAATGCCTTTTAAAACATGGGATTTATTTTTCCTGTAATATATTTTATTTTATTGAAATTCCTTTTTAGCTTACCTATCATCCTTTTGTATCTCACTGTTTTTAATTGTCTGCTGTTGCTGCCTCGTGGAGACTCATGAATTTTATTAAGTATGGCAAACACGTTTCAAAATGTCTCTTAAATCTTACAAGACATTGCTTTTAGAAATATACTCTTTCTTTGAGTCTTTAAGTTGGTAATTCTTTTCCATTGTTTTACAGAATTTTGTTACTTAATGTTTTGTTTTATTTCTACTTTTTACAAGTTCTTGAATGGGACACTTCCTAAACTCAGTGATTGTCAGAATTTGAGAGGGACGGATGACCCTAAACCACACTCTGGTGAATCAATGACAATATCTCCTTCTCAGATTCAAACCTAAAAAGGAAGTTAATGTGTCAAGATTCCACTATGATTTTCTAAAAAGGCATTTGTTCTATTGAGGTGGCAATTCCTTTTACCTCCTGCTTGTTCCTCTAAAACTCTGAGAAAATATATTAGACAACAGCATAAATGACCTGCTATAAACTATACCCAGAATACTTCTGTGATCGTCTTCAGACTTTTGCTTATGGAGACAGAAGTAACCAGTGTGCAATGAGCAATCAGTGGTCTCATTCCATACCTCCCACCCAACTGTTTTTGAAAAAGGCTCTTTTTTTTTTTTGCAGAACTAAGACTTGTTATTGGGGTGACATTGGTTCGCAAAACCATACAGATTTCAATTGTATAACTCAAAAAAAGTCATCTGTATGCTTCATTCTGTGCCCATCTTCCCAAGCAAAGTCTCTTTCATCCCCATTTTCCCCACTTTTGCCCACCTCTCCAGCTCCCTCCCTCTGGCTATCACCATACTGTTGTCTGTGTCTATGTGTTATGTATATACTAGAGGCCCAGTGCACAAAATTCGTGCACGGGTAGGGTCCCTAGGCCTGGCGAGCGATCAGGGCCTTCCTTCCCCAGTTGCTGGCTGCCGGCTACTGGCTGGGGCCTTCCTTCATTCCGAGCTGCCCCCTGGTGGTTAGCTCATGTCATAGTGAGCAATCGAACTCCCAGTCTCCCGGCCGAACTCCCAAGGGGACACTTTGCATATTAAATATATATATATATATATATATATATATATATATATATATATGTATATGATTTTTAGCTAATCTCTGCACCTTCTTTCATCAAGTTCCCCAAACCCCTCCCCTCTCACAGGTGTCAATCTGTTCTATGTTTCCATGACTCTGTTCCTATTTTGTTTGTTAGTTTGTTTTGTTCATTATATTCCACAATATAAGTGAGATCATATGGTATTTGGCTTTCTCTGACTGGATTATTTCACTTAGCATAATAATTTCCAGGTCCATCCATGCTGTTGCAAAAATCAAGATTTTCCTTCCCCCCCACCTTTTTTACAGCCAAGTAGTATCCCATTTTATAAGTGTACCACAGCTTTTTTATTCACTCACCTACTGGTAGTCACTTGAGCTATTTCCAAATCCTGGCTATTGTAAATAATGCTGCAATGAACATAGGGGTGCATATATTCTTTCTGATTGGTATTTCAGGATTCTTAGGACATATTCCCAGAAGTGGAATCACTGAGTCAAAAGGAAGTTCCATTTTTAATTTTTTGAGAAAACGCCATACTGTTTTCCACAGTGGCTGCCACTATTGGTGAACATACTAGAAGTCTTAGCCACGGCTATCAGACAAGAAAAAATAAAAGGCATCCAAATTGGAAAAGGGGGAGTAAAACTGTCATTTTTTTCAGATGGCATGATATTGTGCATAGAAAACCATAATGACTCTACAAAAAAACACTACTAGATATAATAAATACATTGGGCAAAGTAGCAGGATATAAAATTAATACTCATAAATTGGTGGCATTTTTTATACACTAATAATGAACAATCAGAAAGAGAAATTTAAAAACAATCCCATTTACTATTGCAACAACAAAAAATAAGGTACCTAGGATTAAATTTAACCAAGGAAGTAAAAGACCTGTACATGGAAAATTACAGGATACTAAGAAGAGACAAATAAGTGGAAGCATATACTGCATCATGGATTAGAAGATTTAAAATCAGTAAAATGTCCATAGTACCCAAAGCAATCTATAGATTCAATGCAATGCCTATTAAAGTACGAATGACATATTTCATAGATCTAGAACAAATAATCCAAAAATTTATATGAAACCAAAGACCCCAAATAGCCTCAGCTATCTTGAGAAAGAAGAATAAAGTTGGAGGAATCACAAAACCAGATATCAAATTATACTAAAAGCCATTGTAATAAAAACAGCCTGGTGCTGACATAAGAACAGGCATATAGACCATTGGAACAGAATAGAGGACCCAGAAATAAAACCATGCCTTTATAGTCAATTAATATTTGACAAAGGAGGCAAGAGCATAGAATGTAGTTAAGACCATGTCTTCAACAAATGGTGTGAAAATTGGACAGAAACATACAAAAAAAATGAAACTAGACCACCAACTTACACTATATACAAGAATAAACTAAAAATGGATAAAATACTTAAATATAAGTGGCAAAATCATAAAAAGCCCAGAAGAAAACATAAGCAGTAAAATCTCAGACAGCTCTCATAGCAATATTTTTAGCAATATATCTCCTGGGGCAAGGGAAACAAAGGAAAAATAAACAAATGGAACTACATCATACTAAAAAGCTTTTACAAAGAAACTATCAAATGAAAAAGATGCTCTTTCTGAATGGTAAAAAAGATTGCAATTAGGAAGGTAAGGGAGATCTGAGAACAGATATTCAAATATTTCACAAGTCAACACATTGATAGTCTCTTTTGTTGGTTGGTGTATACTCTGAATATAGACCCCAAAAATAAAATGAGGATACTACAAATTGACTTCCTATCTCTTTTAGGTGTTCTCCTTGTCTTAGATGAAGCTTAAGACTATCAAGAAAATTGACCTATCACTGACTATCACAAGTTCCTCCCAGGTTCTAGGTTTAGGTTCTTTGAGACTTGATGCCTTGTATTTTTTTTAAATGTTTTTGTAAGTAGCTTTAGACATAATTAGCAAAAGTTACATCTCGGAATATTTTAAATAAGTTACCTGAGATGTTCTTTCACTACTAATGACCTCTTAAAAATTACTTTTACTTATAATAACTAATAAATATCATGTGCTTAAACAGTCTTACATTATAAACCTTCTAAAAGTCCCAATGTTTCTGTAAATTACAGGAAACTATCATGATTCCAGTTCACGTAAAAAATTCCATTGATTTCCATTTTCTGTCTCCTTCTTTACTTGTCTCACAAACCTAGAGATTTTAAATAATGATAATTTTATTTAGATCTACTATCCTTTGAGTCTTTCTATTAATTTATCACTTTTCCATTTATCTATTCAGGCAGTAAAATTTATTGAGTAGCTACTATGCCCTAGTATAGACCTTGCAGATACTGAACTGTATGTAGGTTCTGCCTTCAAGAACTTAAATGTAACCATGAAGACAGATGATGAAACAAATCTTTCACTATGCTGTAATAAATCTTTTTGAAAGTATACATAGTGTGAAAAATGTTGAAATACCAGAGCCAAGTAGCATCTGATAGTCATATGCTTAAGTTGATATTTTTATCAACAACTTAGATTTAAATTTTCATTTTAAACATTGTTTTCAGGACTGTGACTTTTTTTTAGTTTAAATAATTTAAATCAGCACTTAATAAATATCTGTTGTGAGCAAGACACTCTACTTGGCACTATATGGAATACAAAACCAATTAGTACAAAACTTCAATCCTTAAAGTTTTTAGCCAGCACTTTATTATTTTATCCAGGTTGCTATAATAAAATAGCACACACTGGGTAGCTTATAAACAATAGAAATTTATTTCTCACAGTTATGGAGGCATGGAAGTTCAAGATCAACGTGCAAGCATGGTCATATTTTTTTTAATATATTTTATTGATTTTTTAGAGAGGAAGGGAGAGGGATAGAGAGTCAGAAACATAGATGAGAGAGAAACATCGATCAGCTGCCTCCTGCACACTCCCTACTGGGAATGTGCCCGCAACCAAGGTACATGCCCTCGACCGGAATCAAACCCTGGACCCTTGAGTCCGTAGGCCGACGTTCTATCCACTGAGCCAAACCGGTCAGGGCAGCATGGTCATACTTTTGTGAGAACCCTCTTCCTGGATCATAGCTGGTCTTGCTGTGTCCTCAACATGGTTGATGGGGCAAAGGATGTCTATGGAGTCTCTTCTATTAGAATATAATGTCATTCATGACCTAAGTCCTCCCAAAGGCCCCACATCCTAATAACATTACATTGGGCATTAGGATTTCAGCATTTTAGTGGGACTCAAACATTCAGACCATAATAAGCAGGGAATACAGAGTAACTATATATAAGTTTCAAAAAAAAAAAACGTTCAAAGTATTATTATAGAAGCAGAGTTGCTGAGAAGATTAGGACAAGAATGACCCTTCCTTAAAGAGTAAAAAATTGAGCTGGCCATATTGAATATGATGATAATTGGTATCATTTTGAGGAGTTTCTATAAGCCAGTTACTATAGCATATTATGCTTCCTCTACTGTTGGAAAATGGAAATACTTTTAACTTTAGATTGTCTCTATCAGTTATGAGGGCATAAGAGAAATGGAATAACATATATTTGAAACTTCGAAAATCATTATACCCATATCTTAGGGGAGACAAGGGGGGCCGTGGGAGACAACTAGGCAATCTAATACTCACAGAAAGAGGAAAAACTATGACTTGAATTAAACTTAGCTCCTTTGGTAGATTCTATTGCCTCTCTACTTGGCTCACGGCCACATACAAATGTAAACTTTCCAACCAGTACACAGTCTCAAAAAGAAATAGCTTGAGGATTGTAAACTAGGTGTCACACTCTTTTAAATTGTATACATCTTCTCTCTAAAAGATTTTGACCAAGATAAACATATTACATTTGTCTCTGAAGTATGAAGAGGTGACAAATGTTTTCTACCTAAGAATTAAATATTAGTTTTTTAAAAAATAATCTCTCAATCAAATTGGAGAGGAACTAGCAATGGCCAGAATTATGGTTGATTTAGAGTCCTACAAAACACCTCATTTTGAAACCTCAAATAAGTTTTCTCTGAACAGTCTGATAATTGTGTTCAATGTGTGAAAAATTAAAACACAAATATGTGGTTGTGAAGGAGAAATTTGATCGAGGACAGCAAATTTACAAATCTTGTAGGCGCGGCCGAGGGTTGATCACTCACCTGGTGGTTCCATAGGGACAAGTCTGTTGTGACATCTATATAGGTAACAAATTAGCAAATACCTTGGGAGGCCATGCAGAATAGTGGCAATATTTAAAAGTTTAATTTTATCATGCAACATAATTTAAAATTGGAGCAAATTGTTCTTATGGACTGATTCAGAACAAATGTTATTAAGCCTGTGTTTTTATTTTGTTTTCTTCTTATAAACTGAAGTACCTTCCAGTTACAATATCATTGCTCTTAGGTTTATTATGCACCTGAGGTCACTCTAAGTGAAAACTTGTTTCCATTTCCTTCTAAATTTATCATTTTTCCTCTTTAAAAAATATTATCCATGAGAAAAATTGTTCTTAGCTTGAAGCTTAGCATGGTTGTTTAATGGTTAAATAAATTAGGATAGGACATGTAAAATATTACACTTTTTCTCAGCATCTTGGAGGAACATGAGAATAGAATGTACTATCTTGCTCAGGAAGTGATTTTCCTGTCAAGTGATGAAAATTTTATTTTCAAATGAGTACTAACAACATGATATTTATTTTGTTTTAAATTCTACTGGAAAGAACTTCTGATACATTATAAAAATAATATCGGGGCCTCCTCTTGGCTATTTTTTTTTCATCTTATTGAGATATTGAAAATTAGATCCCGGTTTCACTTTCTGCTTCCTTTGAATTAGGAGTCTGCTGTGCCATTTCAACTCTATAAGGGGACTGCTCACACCCTTCACCTCTTTAAGGATTATACTCCCCTCTGGTGTATTTACACAATGTGAAAATAAACTAAACACTGTTGTGAAGCTCCTGTGTTCTTATCAGGTTCTATTTATAGGTTCTAAATTAAGTGATATTTTGAAACCAGAGGTTGTTTCCCTTAAAAAGATATTGATACTGTGACAAAAATGCTGAATGAATAAGCTGTGTTCTTCTTAAGAATCTTAATATTTTACATGGTGAAACAGAAATCATCAAAATTTACTGGTTTGATGTAAAATAAAGTTGTTTAAGTACTGCAACTTTTGTAACATCCTCAATCCCTCTGTTTCGTTCGTGTAAGTGCAATAGTTATTTTTGGGCAACACACTGGTATATAGGAGACAGCAATGAAACATTTTGGATTTATTTGGGGGATAAATTTAAATTAGGTAAGATCTTACCAAACCTTAGGTCAATTCCCCCACAAATGAACCTACCCCATATATAGTTAGGTATGCAGATGTATAGGAATATGCATACTTGCCAGTAACTGCAAAGCGAGGAAAAGAAGAAATTGAGAAATATCTCTTAGAGTCATTGGAGAATTTTTCCTAAGCATTAAAAAGCCATTTAAAACAGTACTAAGAACCCAATGCTGCCAAGTTCAAAGGTTCAATTTCAAAAACCTCAAAAAGACAAAT
>NW_005871058.1:14844432-14869432 GCF_000147115.1 Myotis lucifugus | reverse complement strand
GGCTGTACTTGACTGAGCTGCAGAACAGGCACAGGAGAGCGAGCGAGCGAGCGAGGGAGCCAGCGAGCGAGGGAGGGAGAGAAGGGAAGGAGAGAAGAGGGGAGGGGTGGGGGCGAGAGGTAAATAGTCTTCAATCGGAAGGGAGCTGCTTCTCTGTGGTCTTGACAAGCGCTGCCGGGGCTCCGCCGGCTCAGTAATAACGGAGTGACCTTTTCTCGGGCTGTATGAGGTCTGGCTGGGCAGGGATTGCATTTTGCAGCTGAGAGCCCCGGCCGCCTTCAGCGCGGCTCCTGGCGTGCTGCGGGGGTAAGTTGTCTGGAGCCAGGACCGAGAGAGACCGCCTCGGACTGCGGTTGCCTAAAAGGAGGACACACCTGTGGCTCAGATGCGATCAACACCATTACTTGGCGGATCCTTGAGGACCTCATTATTGTAAACTTAAAAAAAAAAAATAGAGATTCCCTCCCCCTCTTTTTTTTTTCAAACAATGCTTCTTTTTGACCTTTCCCAAGGAGAAGCGCTACAAAGCAGCCACTGTGCTTTCTGAACCGCCTCCCCCTGTATCGCTTAATTGAGAAGGTAAGTGCGGCGACGGTGTACACACGCGGCGGCTGCTTTGCGGTGTGTGTGTGTCTGCGGGCGCGCGCGTGCGTGTGCGGATGTGGGTATTTTTTTTTTTTTTTCTTCTTCTTCTTCTTCCCCGAGCCTCCTAATGAGGCATAAACTGGAGCTTGCAGCCCGGCTCCGCACTGCAACTTTTGCTCGGGCTGCAGCTCTGCTGAGACGGTTTTGCTTAAATCATATGAGGCTTCATTATTTTTATGATGAGACATGAACTGCCCGCGGAAGCTGTGGCTGGAAGGAGGGAGCGCGGCTGCGGCGCGGAATGTTTCAAGTCCGACTCGAGTGGGTAATAGTCGAAGTTCACGCCGAATTGCAGCATTTCCACACCCCTCACCCCCGGGGACAGAGGGGCCGGGAGAGTTTGGCATGAGGACAGGTTCGCTCCGGTCCGGCCCGTTAGGCAAGGAATTCGGTCCCCGGATGGGTTCGGGGGAGCCCTCTGCTCCTGACTTGCTGGAATTCATGAACCCCCACCCCCTACCCCCCAAGAGTTGAAAGAACAACCTTTGGGTTCCTGTTGACACTTCTGCCTCTCCCCACTCTGCCATCACACAGCGTGGCTCCGACGAGGTGGAAAAGTGGCTATTTGGGAAGGAGGGGGGTGGTCGGGGAGAAGTGGCCAGAAGAGTGAGATTCCGTGGAACCAGGTGCCTATGTCCTAATAGGTCCCGATTCAAACCGATGCAGCACATTTTTACGGGGTGAGGGGTGGGGGGGGGTGTGGGGGGGGACACTGCCCAGATAGCTGTTATGAAATACAACTCAGATTTATGATCTTTTTCATATTGAACATGATATGCTATGCTAACGCTGCATGTGACAGTTTAATCAAATCCATTTGTTACCGCGAAGCTCAAAGGGGCCGCTGGGATTTCAGGATTATGGGCAGAGTTAGGGAAGCATGTGGCTTTGTCATTCGCCATCGTTCTGCACACCGCCACCCTGCGAGGGGGCTCTCTGTGTGCGCCGCGTCTCGTCTGGCCGCCCTCGTCCCTTCCCCCACCCCCTGCCGCCACTCCGACCCGCTCCCAAAGTGGCTTCACAATAGTCGGTCCTCCAGCGGTGTAGGCTGCGCACCAGGTCCGCCCTCGAGCTAAATAAGGAGACCCTCCCGGCGCCTATCTTTGGGCTTGGTGCTCCATGCGAAGCCTCCGCAACTCAGGCACGCCTAGAGCAACTCATGCAGAAAAAGGAGAAAAGTTTTGGTAAGGTTACCATCTACCATGGATGCACTTTGCCGGCGCTCGGCACTCTTGGCTGCTCCAAAGCCTCCCGGCTCTTCCGCTGCTTTTGTGTCTTTCTGCACGATCCCAAATATTATTGTGGTAACTGCTTTGAAAGACGGCCTGCTTAAACCAATTAATCTGGCGGGGTGCAACAAATAACTGCTACATTCTTTGCAAACCATCCCTGTGTGGGTGCAAAGACACCACCACAAAAGGCTGGAGCATAACTCCGCAAAGGGATTCTTTGTTAGAGTGTATGTATGTTTCTTATTTTTTTTTTATTTTGCATGTGAGCTGCATCAAAATTGAACTCAGTCTTGCAAATCTCTTGTTGGCCTTTGCCAAGCACTAGCACTTTGCTGCCATGGTAACTGTAATTAAACTGATAAGAGTGGAAAAATGTCAGTATCTCTGAGCCTTGCAGCTGCATTGGAGAAAAAGGGAATCAAATTGGTTCCCAGCTCCATTGCTCAAAAAGGGGAGGGGTGGTGGAAAGATGGGGAGGGGGGGGTGTTGCGAGTTGAAGGGGCAGAACAGAGTTAAGCAGCTCCAGTGCCTGAGATCTGGGGACATCTATTTGCATTGTTGTCCCTTAGGGGGCTGCAGCCTGTAGGGATGCTCTGGGCCAGTGAACAGAGAGAAACAAGCTTTTAGGCCCAATCCAGTTCTCCAATCGGGACTGGGGGCTGGGAGAGGATGAAGATGGGCAGGAGGAGAGAAAATCTTTTGTTTGGTACCTCTTGGCAATCGAAAGGCCGTGTTGGCCAAATTCTTTTAATCTGTGTCACTGCTCCCAGCTGCAGAACCCGCATTCCCATTTTAGCATCTTCCTGAGGCACCTCATCTCTGCCAACCCCCTTTATGTATTCCCTCTAACAATTCCTTCTCCCAAATTGTTCCCTGTGAATCTTCCGACGGGGACAAAATGTTTCCCATTCAGTATGGGTAGTTAGTCCAAAAATATAAAAGACTGTGTCTAAGTGCTGCAAATCTTTTATTATGATTATTTTTTTAAACCCCTGTGTGTTGTGGAGTTGTGGTTACTTTGTTGTGTTAACTACTGAAGCTGAGACTGCTCGGATGAATGGCACAGAACAAGGGAACATAATGGAGGCAATCAACCGTTAGGCCGCCTCACAATGCAATCCGGGCAATTAAAAGCTCACCAGAGTTTAAATGAAATGGTTCTACTTATTTCTGCACACCACACTGCACAGGCTATTATTTATGTCTTTTTTTAAAATTATGATTTCCCTTAAACTGTCAAATAACTCAGAATGGCAGGGTCTCAGAGGCAATAAGAATTTCCCTCAGAACAATTTACATGCCAATCTTAAACTAGTTATGAGTCCTGATGTGCTCTGAGCAACTTGTGCCATGTTTCTCAGCTCTAAACACGTACCTCTACCCAGACCTGTGCTCTGGATAGTGAGGGGAGGTTGCTGACTGCTTGATGCCTTTTAGGTTCATGGCAAAGTGGTGACTGCAAAATAGTTCTTTTCCTACAGCTGGTAAAGTTGCATGGTATTGAAAAGATTTCCCTTTCAAGAGAAATGTGAGGATGTTCTCTAAAAGAAGGCTCCGGGGTGGAGTGTAAAATATCAAACTCCTTTTCCGCCCAAGGCCAAACAGAATGCAAGAGTTTCAAATATTAATTGGCCTCTGAGTGCTAAATTAAAATGTCAACACAACAAAAACATTTTGTGAAGACAAGCAGGGTAGTGTTGCTTGTGCCAAATGTTGGTATTCCCTGTCTTGGTTGCAAAGCATTTTGAATAAAAGATAGCTGACCTCCCAGGCTTGATGGTGGTAACACAACTCAGAAATATAGCTTAGCTACAACTAAGAAGGATTTTTACAAAATAAATGTAGCTTTGTGATATAGAAAATAATTGCCTTAGAAACTGGATAATGAGACTGGCCACTCATAATATATCTCTAGATGTTTTCAATAATGAAATCCAGAGTATCACTTAGTAAATCAAAATTTCTCCCTCCCCTTAGGTGCATGATTAAGAGGCACTAGGGTGAGATCTGTACAATAATTAATGGGATTTAATCCTTGTGGAACCTTGCTAGAAGACAGTAACTAGTTCTGATCAAAGAAACTTCATTTGTTAGAAGTTCTAGAGAGTGAGATTTAGCAGAGCTATCAAGGGTTATGATTAATCTACACTAGCCCCTCAGCTCCTTCAAAGAAAAGGAGCAGAAAGCAGGCTATAGGAATACCACCTGCTCTTCTGTTCAAAGCCAGCTGCTAGTTTGCAGCTCCGGAGACCACAGCTACGCAGATCACGCAGAAAGGACAGCCACGCTGCTTTCTTCCGTGCCATTGCCTACTCTACTCCTCTAACCAGAGAAGTTATTTTCTAATGGAAGTTCAACATCATAACAGTATTATGTGCAGTGCATGTAATATTTGTAGCTAGGAAAGTTATCCATCTGCGTGGATACTGTGCCTTGATCTTTCTTATCGGTGTGATTAAAAAAAGAAAAAGATAGTGAAGGTAATAGAGGCGAAGTCTTCATCACAAGGCATCAGAGGAAACTGAAGGAGGTTTAACTCTTTTGGAGGAGGGAAGCACGCAGAAAATGTTCAAGACTAGGGCTTGGCATTTCTTTTCTTGACACTGTTTCAAGTGCATGCACATTTGGTGTTTTGTATCCTTCCATGTCCAAGTTTAGAACTTTGTGCCTAGGAGAGGAAGCAGGATAGAGCAATGGCATCGCTAGGCTGTGGGAAGGCCACCAAGTGTAGTGTTTTAAGTGTTGTTCAGCTTTGAGCCAGTACCTTAACCTCTCTTAGGCCTCCGTATCCTAATTTGTAAAATGAGGGACTTTGGAATTGATGGATGCCTGTGACACTTTACAGTGCTTAAAGTGAGTTATTTAATAAATAGGAGGCTCTGAATAGTTAGTCCAGGGTTGTTTTTAAAGCAGGGTATTAGGAAAGAAGAAACGCAGGTGAATGTTCTTTCAATTTTAGTCAAGTTGTAAAACCCAGCTAGACTCCTTGTTTATGATGGAAATATATCTTAAAAAATATAGAAATGTCCCTCTGTCTAGGATAGCATTATATAATATATGTACTGTACATATTACATTTATCTCTGTATGTATAATTATATATATATATATCATATATATATATATGATATATATATATATTCAGACTTTGCCTTCTGTTGTTTTCTTCTATAAATACGTGCATGTGAATGGTAATAAATTACATAATCCTATACTTCAGTTTTATATAAGAATATATAGTAGTATATAGTTAGGTAATCTGCCATTAATACAGGCACTGAATGATGCTTGAGAGTATACTTTTTTATTTTAACATAATGAATACTTTGAAATATCAAGGGCACAGAAGGAAGTATTTGGATGCAAACAAGCAATATAGGATTGGTGAACTTTTGGGGTGACTGTACTGTGTACTTAACTTCAAGCATCTTTGCTTCTTAGTAAGGATAGTGTAACCCCATTAGGGTACACTCTCCTTCTGTCATCAGGCACCTAGTAAGTGAAATTTTTAATCAATAAACCCCTCCCCCCAATTTTCACTTTTATAGTCTTCATGGACTATTTTGTTAAATAGCTTTCCTTTAAGATTGGTAGCCATTTGTTCACATTTTATCCCTAAAGGAACCGCCCTGTGTATAGAATGGCGACACTATACAATTATTTAATGTTATTTAACTTCGTGTACATAGTGTCCTTTTCCTGGGACCGACATGAATTCACTACTTTCTCCACTCTACATGTACGACTTCAGAAATGATTTGATAAGAACCTCACAAAGTTTGAGGCTTTCTGTGTCCAGAATATAGTTTGACTTTAGTACAGTCCTAAAAAGAGAGAGTCTCACACTCCTTAAAGGAGGCACTCTGAAATATTTAGCTTGTTTGAGGTCTTCTGACATCCTATGGCTCTGTCTTGTCGTCCCAGCTCTCTTTTTGTTTTTGTTTTTGTCTCCTTTTAGGTATACAAATGCTCTCAGTCCAGCCAGACACCAAGCCGAAAGGTTGTGCTGGCTGCAACCGAAAGATCAAGGACCGGTATCTTCTAAAGGCACTGGACAAATACTGGCATGAGGACTGCCTGAAGTGTGCCTGCTGCGACTGCCGTCTGGGAGAAGTGGGCTCCACCCTGTACACTAAAGCTAATCTCATCCTTTGTCGCAGAGACTATCTGAGGTAGGACTTACCCTTGCACACCAGTGATGGCTGGATTCCTTTTAAAGTACTTTTGTAAGTGTCTGTTTTGGTTTGTTTCATTTCCTTACTGCCAGCCTATAGTCCTGAAGGATGTTGACCTGTTAGCCTTCAAAATGTTGCCAGGTGCCTGTTAAGCAAATTATTGCTTAAGCAGTGGCCAACAAAACACAGTATCTAAAAGGTTTCCATTTGGCTTGCCTGGTTGCTCCTAGTTAGGGGTAGGTCATTCGACTGCCTGTATTGTCATGTTCATGTCAAGGACGTGTTCGGTAGAAATCAGCATATACATTTTTTTTTATTAAACCATAAGCGACAAGGTGGGCCAAGCAGAACACGAAATATGCAGCTGTCTTTCTGTTTCAGATTTGTCAGAGAAAATCTGTTAGAGATTCTCAACTGGTATTTATTAGTATATTTATTAGTCAATTTTGAAAACTTTCCCAAAGTGTGAATACATCTTTCCCCCACGCTGTTCCAAGTGGTCATAGCAAGATCTCACTGAGTGTGAACAGCCTCAGACTTGCCAGTAGCTGTATGGAAATTAGCAAAGTAACCATTGCCATCCTTGTGGGGAAATGACAGCCACTGTCCTCACTGCAAACATCTGGACAGTTTCAGGACCCGACAGATGTTCTTGCTTATGAAGCCATGGAGCTGACTAAACTTGTTTCCCAGCATTTAGTACTCGACACATGGACTTCTATTTAAAGGAAGATGATTTTGCTTTCCAGGGAACTCTGTGACTTGATTCCGCTGCACATTACTTATATTAATAAAGTAGGATCAATCAAATTAGAGAAGTGATATATGGCATCATTTGGGTTTTCATATTTGATATGATTAATCATGTTCCTAGTCTAACTTTAAGAGATTTATTTTTAATTGTCCCCCCTTATGACACAAAATTTATCAGTCGGTGGTAACTCCTTAACCATCTTAGTTATTTGGAGAGGTACTCTCTAGGAAATTTAGTGCTTCTTGCTATAGAATCCAGTTATTTTTCAGTCCGATTTAATCTTTGATATATAAAAAAAATTACTGTTTGCTTGATAATAGTTACAAGGGGGCAAATGCAGTACTGTTTTTGAAATTCTAGTCTTCCCCTTCGTAGGACTGCCTCATCTGACAGCCTCCTGACTATGACCACTTGTTACTCCTTCTCTGCGTTCTCTTGCTCAAAATACATGCAAGGTGCCAACAATGGGAAGTGACTCTTTATACCAGGATTTCCTTCATTGTGGTGGCACAACTAACCAGAATTAACTTATTGCGCGAATTCTCTTAGAACTGCAGTCTTTGAACTTTTCTTTTTGAAATAAAAATTTCCTCTCCGCTCATTGTGAATTAGAGCCTCGTTTCTACATACAGCATTTATTTTGTTTTTAATGACTTCACATTGCTTCCTAGTTTGGCTTTATATTACTAACCAGTAAGTCATGGGTTTTTGAATCTTTTTGACTTTTACTTTTGTTTACAATTGTAGTATCTCCAGTGGATTTATGTCACAACAATTACAAAATAAGTCATTTTATAGAGTCTGGCAAGGTTAAGGCGTCCTAATAAGTAGTAAAGACAGAATTAAGTTAAATTTAAAGAAAATTTTGAAAATACCTAGAATTTTTAAGTTAAAAATATAAATTTGCCAATGAAATACCTGCGTCTGGAGTGAAGCTGTTTTGCAGTTGTCAATATAATAGCAAGCGAGAAAGTAACCTTGGACTTATTCTTCCTTATGGTAATAAAATATGATGTTCAATTGCTTTGATATCTCAAGTACGTATTTTGTTGAAGAAAATTTTCAAATGAGTCCATATTGTTGCCCTTTGTAATATAACGTTTAGTAAATTTCTGATAGGCTTAAACTTTTAATGCTTGTTAACTTATTTTTAGACATTCATACTCTCTCCGATATAAAACCTGGTCCTGATTGCCAATATATTCATTTCTCAGGGTACAATTTCCTCTTAAATTGGTCATTACCACATTAATGGCTAGTTGTTATGTTAACAGCCTAAAGGTTGTTAATATTTCAAACTAAGTTGTTAACAGCAAGCTTATTCCTTATTTAAACTGAAGGTTTGTTTTATATAACGTGACTTCTTTGGCAACTAGTAATTCATCAACACTTGAAAATTGTAGAAGTGAAATGAGAAATTGGTATGTGAGTAAAAACACTGCATTATGTATTACAGATTATGCCACAGATGTGGTATTTAGCTTTATGTGGGAAGCATGTAGCTCAGTGATATTGTGTGGATGTTCAACAGCATATGTCTCTGGCACATTGAAATAGTCTGATTCTGTATGTGAGATGGGCAAATACAATCAAGCTAATGTTATTTACAAATTAATTTCTTTGAATGTGTACAAATAGTCATCCAAAATGTTCATTGAATGCCTGCTGTGTGAAAGGCATACTTTTAGGTAATGGATGAAATAACTAATTAAAAAGGGAGATGTACCTAAAATTGTGACTATCTAATCATTTAACAATTATACAAAATGTGCAATATGACCAGTGAACAAGTAGTATTCTGTGGCTATTTTCCTCCTGGTTCTGCACATTTCCTGTCTGTATTTTGCATAACCAGTGCTTAACCATTTAAATCCTATTAAAAGTGGCGTAGTTTTGTTTTTGTTCTTTGGATATTACATAATTCCTTTGAAGCATCAAACAGGCCATACATAACTTACAGGTCTGTATTTCTCTGTCTACGTTCCTGGGCATCTAAATAAGAATATAGAAAATGATAAAAAAAATTGTTTACCTGTACTAATAAATTATTTGTTATAGGCATTATCCTGGTCTAAAGAATTTTTTTCATATCTATAGAAGATTGACCTATTTTTGATAATCGTATTTAACTTCCTAATAACTTCTTTGAAAAAAACACACACAACCAAAACAAACAAAAAAAAACATTTTTAATTCTGAACAATGATTCCTAAAGTTCTAATGTTTTATTTTGCATTGCTTGGAGCAATGATAGTGATGACCTGTTTTTACAAGTTCTTTAAGTAATGAATACACAAATTTAAATCATAAGATATTTCTTATGGGTTATCAAAACTATGAGTGTGATCAATTTGATTCCTTTCAGATTTTTTTTCTCCTTTGTGGCACAATTAATATACTTAAGAAAAAGAAAACATTTTACAGCTTATATGCTGAGTTTCGAATCTGAACAGTTCATTTTCCATAATGGGGCTGGTATAATGTATTTTATTCTTCTTTAGAATATAAAATGCACGGATCTGATGAAAGAATTTGACAGTTTGTAGGACTGTCCTCCGCCTTCATTCATTACCTAAAGGAACAGAAGGATTGACATTCAAAAACTTCCTCTATTAACACACTTTCTGACTTAAACTATGAAGTCAATCTGTCCATCAATCTTTATATGTCAAGATGTAGAAAGGTATCTGTTAAAAATGTATCCAATACATTTAGAACTTTATATTATTAAGAGATGAACTTATGACCAATTAGAATGGCAACATCTTTCTACCTTGAACTAGAGCTTAAAATTCATAGACTTCCTAAAGTAGATTAACAATTATTGTATAAAAGTTAGCAAAGATTTAGTAATGGTATTTATAGGACTCTACTCACTACCACACTATCATCTTTATTTTGGAAAATGTGAATGAAGTAGTTAATGTATAACCAGAGTTTTAGAATGAAAATTTTTGTGGCAAGTGATAAGAAATCAGAACCAGGAGAAATAGCAAAATATTTTTCAACTCGATGGCAGTAAAGGATATCAGAATCTATCACTTAAGTTTTGGGGTAATTTTTGGTGTGTTTTTTGTTAAGCTTAAAATTTCTTACTTGAGGTATATTTTAAGCATTAAGTCCATATAGGCTGAGAATGTATTCAAAGCTCTTTGCTGTGATATATGCCATAGAAACTACTTACAGCTCTTCCTATATGAGAAGCTGAAAATGTCTTATATAAATTTTAATGCAATTTTCTATTTTTATATGTGAGGATGATCTCTTTAAAATGAAACTACTGAGAGTGATGCTCCGTGCTCCATCAGAGTTACCAATTAACAAAAAACAGTTTGAAGTTGCTGTGCTTACTACAAATTAATGCTTTAATATAATGATATAGTAACTTTAAAATAGAACATTAAAAGCAATGGCTGCATAAAATATTAATCTAGCTATCGCTTTATTTCACACAGATCAAACCTGGTGCCTCTAAATTTTTACATAAGGTTCAATTAATATTAGTACATAATTAAGGCTTTAAAGGAAATCATGAATATGTTGTTAATATTATTTTATCTGACAAGTTACTTCACAATTTTTAAATGTTGAATAAAGTGTTCATTTTTTTTTTGCTTCATTGTCATCTTTTTAGTATTAGGCAGTTGAAAACATCTTCCTCGGAAAGCAGTGAATTATTGTTATTTGAAAAGTAACTTTTATTTTAAATTCTGAAAATGTAAGCTTTTATATGGACTAGAACTCCCAAATAACCTTTTTCTTCTCTACAATCTTCATTGAAGCTTTTCTAACACTTTATTATAGTCATAACTTTTACCATATTTAAATGTCTAAGCTAATCTTAGTATTATGAAATATTTTGACATATGAATGTGTTAGACTCTATGGTCTGTTTAAAAAAACACTGTTATATTCCTTGAAAATTATCTTTATTTGTAGCTTTATAAAAGGTTGTAATTTTAAGTCCATTTTTCTGTTTGTTATCATAAAGCATTATTAAATTATATTTTAAATAATTTAGACTCTATATCATTCATGGACCATTACAAATCAGGAGTGATAATTTCGTTTTGTAAAATACTTTTGGAGGGAGCCCCTCACTTTAGAAAAAAATCGATGGATTCACACCAGACCTCCTCAGTGTCAACTGCTTTTCAATAAACTTTTAAAAATATTTCATCTACACAGAAAATTTATTATTTCTAAATTTGTCTCCAATATCATTCTGTCTTTAAATCTATGAGTCATCCATTTTCAGCGAGTGATTATTTAATGTAGTTATTTTAGTTTTGTCACTTTTTGTTTGACAGACTTTAGATATTTTCACTGACAAAGCCACCCCCTCCCCAGACAATATTATTAAAAATACAAAAATATTTCACACTATTTCTATATCTTTACTGTTTTTTTATCTTTTTATAAAGCATGGAATACTTTAGTCAGGATAGTTTTTACACATAAGATGGATAAGTTAGACATACCTGACTTAGCAGAAAAATATTCTGTTTCTACAAGTATACTTAGGATTAAATGCATCTGGAAGACCTACATTTGAGAATTGCTAAAATTGCTTATTTTGCACTTTATAAATACATAGAACTCTGGGAAAGAATATCTATTTTTGGTTGCTCTTAGAGTATATCAAAGTAAGCCAGCACTTCATTTATAAATTCACCATTAACTTCCATTAAGTGACTAATAATAAATTTTAATGCTGTGTTTTGACTGCATACACATAATTTATTAAGGAATCTCATTTTTGAAATATGCTGAAAGTAGTAATTTTGGAAATGGTTTTGATGAATCTATGCCTTGTAGAAATGCATTATGTTAGTTCAGTTTCCTGCCTCACATAAAAGTTATATAGCCTAAAAGAAGAACTGAGCCAACCTACTAGTAAATGACCATTATATATTTTTTTCAGTACACTGTGAGGCATTGAAATCTTATTTTGGTGTTTGGCTTGAAAATATTTTCCATCTCCTACGAGAATGTCTTCTATTATTCAAAGTCATTACCTGCAACCTCATTCTATCTTTAGAAAAAATTACCTAACATTTCTCTAGTTTATCAATAAACGTTAAATATATGAATTGTAAATGCAGGACAAGATCTTGAAAACAAGGGATGTAAAAGTAAAACAGCACTGACCACATATATTTTAAAACAGCATTTACAGCAGCCATGTCTTTTTTTTAATGCTTTTCCCGTTTGTTTTGATTTTCTAAATTGGTTTGTATAAGAGATATATGCAATCTCCCCTTGTTACCCATTTAAAGTGTTGGAGGTGTAGATGTGCAAGCTGCAATACAGATATTAGACCCTATGGAACCTTAGAATGAATATTAACTTTTGTCATAATTGATTTTTATCAGATCATTGTCGTTTGTAGGCTTTGAAACTTGTAAAACCCAGACACTTGATGCCAGCTAATTTCTTAGTACTGTAAACTATAGCACTGAGTTGTTTTTACAGGGTGTTTGCCGTTCCAAGAGGAAGACAAGTTTTATAGTACTACAGAATGCCTAAATTTATTCCCCTGTAATGTTTATCACCCCATTCTGTTTTTTCTCAGCTTCTATGGAGTTTGAAACTGTCTGTTCTATTTTTCTTTCTATCATCGTTACATACTTTGTTTCATGATTACCCATAAATTTCCCTTTTCAGAGTATTTACAAGAAATGGATTTTGAAGTGGAAGTTTACATTGGGAAGCAAGAAATGTGGCAGTTAGATTTTCATTCCTTACTTTAAAACAATTTTTTTTTGCTTATTAAGGTTTTCTTGCCCCTTATCATCGATATTTATGGATAACTTTTCTCTAAAGGATTTGAAACCCACACCTACCCCTTTATTATAGTCATCAAACATGTTTATTATATTAACAGACTACACACATCAGTCACCTGTGTGTTCACTATGCCATTTTTGCTTTCTGCCCTATATTATCAAAACTTCCCGATAGGCCTTTCTCTCCTCAACAATATTATTTTGTAGTTATGTAAAGATTCTAAGTCTTTTGCTGAATTCTTTTCCTCCACAGTGTTAGTTTTGTGTCAATGCAAAAAGCTCTAGCTGTGGACTTCACAAGTTTCAAGAAAAATTACTCTTGAGATAAATAATCATCTTGGAATAGTCAGATTCCTGATTTGAAATTGGGAAATTAACATTAAGTTGAATATATTAAGTTAGACTCTAACCAGCATGTGTTGTTATGATTCAATTTAATATTAAAAACTCTCCAACTGTGCTACTGGGAAAATAAAAGACTCTCAGGAATTCAAAGATTATTTGCAGAGGAGTATACCAAAGCCACATTTAAGTAGAATTGTTATTCCTAATGCAATAACGCATCGTCGACATTAAACCCATCCTATTAATAAAAACATAAAATACATTTTAGTAAACAAAAATATCACATATGACAAGGACTCGTAAGGAGGCATGGAACTTCATAAAATGCTCTAATGCTAACATTTAATAGCAATCTTATCAGCACAGAACAAAAGTAAATTCCCATCTCATTTATGCTATCAGATCCCATCAGGCAACTTCAAGGGAACATAACACATTTTCGACTTTGCTAGTTTATTCTTATTTTCTAAAACTTTTAGGATAATACCATTTCTCTTAGAGCAATTCTAACAGAAATGCATACGATTTTTGAAATTATTTTATTCTTTTTCTTGTTTTTGAAAGATTTTGAAATCCCTTAAGTAATGTCCTTTGATAGATTGCTCCCAATTCCCCAAAAACAGCAGAATCCAAACTGTTACACTTTGAAATACCTGGTGGCATTGAGCACGATGATTATATTGTGTTGATCAACCGCTCGATAAAAATATATTCTGACCAACAGTTCATGTTAGACTGCGTAAGATGCGTGATCAGTACTTGTCCCTTTGCTTGAGTGGTTGGGGGCAGCGATGGGAGAGACGAATGGAAAAAGCCAGCATAGCTTCTAACACTAAATATGAGTATTAGCTTCAATGGGCAGGTTGATGTGTATTTTCCAGGTGAGAAGTTCCACTATACTGTGAACGTAATTTTAAAGCCTGTAAGTATTGCATGTAAATATTCACTGAGGGATGGATCATTTGTGCTTTGCATGATACAAAGAAATTATAAGTCATTGAATTGCCTTAAAATTTATAAGCTAGTATTTTCTGTGACCATTTCTTTGGGAAAAAATGAGAAATGTTCTGAGCTATAAGAATCCCTTCCTTCTCCAGGACGTCCTTGATGAGCGGGTACTCTTCGTGTTTATATTTATGATCACACGTTTAGCTATCTCTCTAACAGTTTAAAAATGAAACCAGTCAATTAATAAATACTTGAGTACCAATGCTTTATTCCTATGGAAAATGAATGTATAATATTATATTTCTAATTGATTTTATATAATATATACATATAAAGTTAATATTTTATTATGTAAAGAATAAGGGAGTCAGTCTGGGAAATTTGGGAAGAATTTAAAGACAAGTTATTTGGCATATTTTCTACAACTGATGTAGTCACAATTGCTTTTAAATAACTCGGAAAAATATATAAGATCTTTAGTCTGATTATGTCCCATGGAACTAATATGGAGAATGAGAAAAGGTTATAATCAAGAGATATTAGAAAAAAATTTAAGAGTGGAGATCAGAAAAAAATTTAAGAGTGGAGATCATAAGTAATAAGGAAAATTTAAGCTCTGTAAAAAAGGCTGAACTTCAAACTTTATAGTTGTATTTTAGATATAGAGTAAGATAGAGTTAGCTCTGTAACTTTCACACTGTTTTCATTGTTTCGTCTCTTATAACAGATATTGCTAAACTACCAACAGAGGTACAATTAACATCCCTTGCAAAATGCTTAGCGTCCTTGGGCCCCATTTTCCCATTCAAAAAATATTATTCTATATACTCTAAGCGACAAGAATCCCTTCCTTCCACAGCGCGTCCTTGATGAGTGAGTACTATTTGGTGTTTATATTTATGATCACATGTTTTGCTATCTCTGTAACAGTTTAAAAATGGAACCATTTAGTCAGCTAGCAAAGCCCTGGATACTGCACTGAATAAAGCACAGAAATACATCCTCCCCATTAGAGCTTATAGTCTAGTTAAGGGAAGCAGATTATCAACAAAATAATTACTGAGTACATTAGGAGATGATAAACACTACAGGAAAAATAGAGCAGTATAAGAGGTTTGTAGAATTTGTACTGATGTGTGTGTGTTTGTACATGCCATGCGTGTGTGGCGGGGGGGGGGGGGATTGGGAGAGAGGGAAAGGCAGGAATGGAAAGAGAAGGATTTGAAAACTAAATAGGGTACTCAGGGACAGCCTTGTTGAGATGGTAACTTGAGTAAAGACCTGAAGAACGTGAAGGAGCTAGCCCTGAGGTTGTATAGGAAGGACAATCTGGGCACAGGGAACAGCCAATACAAAGGCCTGGGATAGGAACTTGTCTGATGTGTTTGAGGAACATCAAGAATGCTAATGTGGTTAGAGTGAGTGAGAGCGGCACTGTGTGGTCCTACGATATCCCCCTGTTGCTTTTACAAGCTAGAATGTCCCTAAACTTTTCTAAATGTCCTCTAAGGAAATGGTAATACAGTTGGCCCTTCATATCTGCTGATTTTGCACCTGTGGATTTAACCAATTAAGGATTAAGAACAGTATTTTCAGTCCATGGTTGGGAATTGGTGGATGGAAGGGCCTACTGTTTGCATTGTTCTACATCATTTTAAGAGACTTGAGCATCTGTGGATTTTGGTATCCACAAGGGTCCTGGAACCAATTCTTTGGGGATACTAGGAATGACTACTTCCATTTGAGAACATTGTGAAGTTTATTCAATTAGGCTATTATGGACTGAATTTCCTTTGGGATTACTCATGCAAAATTGAATGGAATTATTTTTCATTTATTATTTACTGGTAGTGTTTTCTTAATGCCTTTTTATTTGGCCCCATGAACCCTCTTTGGTTTATAGTTATAAAGCGTGAATCCCAAATACACCTCAGGATTCAATCATTTGGCTGTCTGTTGCTAATTCATAGGTGATCATATAGTTGTATGTTTGAGTTTAGGTAGACACATCTACATACATCTGCTCAAATGGATAAAGGACTGTTTTTACATACACTATTTCAATGTGAAATACAAAGGAATGCCCGTAGTTTGAGCTAAGGCTGCCAACACATCATGAATCAGAGTAATAACTAGACCAAAGATTTCCTTAAACTCTATCCTGATCACAATGTAACTTATATTTTTAGAATATTTAGGTAATAAAAATTGCAAAGATGTGGATTTTTATAAAGCTGACAATTTTCTACTCTTGAAGTGGAAACATCCGTTATTCGAGGTCTGAAGGGTGAAATTTTCCATTATTTTTTAAGTCAAGCTGAGTTTTATTTAAATTATTTTCTAGTACAAAATATTTAAAATAGTTGATTTATCATAAATGTTTCCAAATCCAGCATTTAGAGGGAAAAAAATGCGTCAAAGACATACTGCTGTTTAAAACAATTTATTTAATCGTGTCCTTGATGAGATGAGACAAATGTTACTTACATAAGTGTTCTCTTTATGCTTCTGTTTCTCACCCCTAACCTAACCCTAGCTCACTAATTTTAGTTTCACATCAAGAAGTGCGAAGCGTTAATCTTCAAAACTAAAAGATGAACGTGCGATCCTGCTTTTAAGAGTGGGATTTGTATGTACAAACTGTCTTTACTTTGAAAAATGAAAAATGTTAAATAAAACTTTAAATACAAATGAAAGTACTTGAGCCTGTATTTATAAAACGGGCTGAGATGCACCATGGGTGTAGGCAGAGTTGCTGGGATAATGTGCCTGGAGCCTTGGAAAGCAGCCTCATATGAGCATTCCACATGGCGGCCAGCTAGACTCCATACACAAGGAAGTGGGAAACATCCTTTTTCAGAAACCCAGGAGGCGGTGGCTACATGGCTTTACAGATCTTAATTCCTGCTGTCACCCTGCACATCTGTGTGCTTCTTTCTGTCATCTTTTCTAGCAGCTCCCCTACGCTTTTTGGCAGACGGGGCATCTGTTGTAACTGCCATTTTGTCCTGGTTGAGTTGAAGACCTATATTCCTAACCGTTTTGTGATTCTCACCTTCCAAAGTAGTTCACTTGAATCTTGATTTTAAGGAAATGTTGCTTGACCTTGAGCTGATAGTTTGCTTCGTTTTTAAATAATCTTGTCAATGGTAGTCATTAAACTAACCATTACCTTTGGAACAGAGGTCACATGCTCATTTGACTATAACTGCTAACTGCTTTGTCTTCTCTATTAATTGGACTTACATTTTGAGGAGATTGAAAAATTTTTACAAATATTTTTCTTATTTTCCTTTGAGGGTTTATCTGCTGAACAGTAAACAGAGACTTTCATTTTCATCACAGCTCAGTTTTTTTGCTGTGATCCTAAGTCACAAGCTTATTCTACATTCATTTTAACACATACAGTGCATTTTTAATGATTTCACTGTGTGTTTCTCATTATTCCACCACATGGGTGTTGCCCTACTTCCACCAAATATCATTAATGGCTAATTAGCCATAGATTACTAATATGATGCATTCATCTGCTGGTTTTTACCTTATCTGAATATCACTTTGTATAAAGGAAAAGAAAAAAAGAAAAACAGTCACACCAGTTCTCCCAAATTAGGTGAGGTTAGATCTAACCCCTAGGTTTTAGAGGTATGTAGAGTATTATAATGGTGAAGAGTCTAGAGTTAAAGTCTACACAATTCTGCTATATCTCAACTATTTATTCCTAAGCGAGTTCCACAACCTCTCTAAGCCTCAGTTTACTTGTCTGTAAATAGGAGCCATAGACCCACTCATAGAATTGTCAGGGGGCGTCAGTGAAACACCCTAGGTACAGAGTTGAACACACTGGCTAACGCTGCAATGTGAGCTTCTGTGTTATGAATGAAGACTATCCCTGAGTAATGAAAATAAGATAGTTTGAAAATTAAACATGAGGATAAAATGAAACATTAAGATGAGGTTTAAGAATGATAAATAATCAAGAATATGAAAGGCTACTACTATAATAAGAGCTGTACCAACTTCTCATCTACAAAGAAGATAGATGAAGAAATGCCTAAGTAGCATGCGTACCTGAAGCCATACAGGAAAAGAATCCTTAACGGTGGAGATGATTGCGATCTGGAATGGGTTATTAAATGAAGGTTATAGTATTTTTACATACATTAAGGTTAATTTGAATCATTTGAGGAATTATTGAACATGCCATTTTCTTTCCAACTGAGCTGGTAGTTTTCTGAAATATAGGCCCACACTCCACGTTTTAGCATGTGTAAGTTCTATGGCCTTGTAAAGCATTATGTTTAATATCCCATAGGGTGGAATTATATGTGAAATTTCAGCTTGCTCGAGGTTTCCTTTATGGTTGTGATTTTTGTATCTTTTTCCTCAGGTGACAAGGACAACCGAATGCCAGTATCTTTTAACTGATCATTCTTTGTCACAGTGTTCTCTAAACATTTTGATTATATACCTTTATTCCTAAGAGTTAAGGGTGCACCTTTAATTTAAATACATATTTATCCATCATGAATATTTCATGGTACATTTTTTTAAATTAGAAAAACAATGCTTAAAAGGATAAGATACAAAATAAATAGAGCTAGAAATGCAAGTAACTGAATAAGCATGTCTGGGGTTTGTGTACCCCCAATATGGATAGTGATATTATTTCTCAATAGCCTTCGTAAGCTTACTTGACAGTTATTTGGTAGGGGTACTTGTGAATAAAACGAGCGGGAAGACCAATATTGGGGAAAAGAGTTGTAAAAGAGAGATGTGATCGTTGTTTAAAATAAAAGGGCTTTCTGGACATGGGTTAGTATGCCAGGCTCTGGTCATTTAATATAAAATCAAGGTTTTCTTTCTGAAAACTGTGGCAATGCACGTGGACTCTTTCTAATGCTCTACCATAGCCACCGGCAATATTAATATGAGGTGGAGTCCTCCCTCCCCCACGACCCCCTATTCGGGACACTGTGAGATTTTAGACAGATAAATGCTAAGAGAAAAAGAACCCTATGTACCAAAGGCAGTGTTTACCGCATGTAATACATATCATTGTTTGTCTCCTGGAGTGAAAAATACTTGTGTCGTGCTGTTAAAATGCACTCCTGACAGACCAGTGCTTGCTATTATAGGGTCCATTGCTTAAAAAAATGATACACTGACAGAAATACAATTTAAGAAAATTTAACACCAAGGGCAGTCAACCATGTAGGCTACTATTAAGGGGCCAAAACTCAAGGCCAGGGGTTTATTTAAAAAAAGAAGCCCAGTTTATTTGCTAGTGGTAGGCAAAGTAAAAAGAAAAAGAAATGTAACTTGAATTCCTTGCTCTCTAGTCTGTAGAAATTAATGAAAGCAACAGTTCAATAAGATTTTATTGCTGAAATGTTTAAGCGAAACATTTTAAGAATGCTTTGGAATTTTTAAACAGTTACTTACCATTTAGAAAGCTGTAACACTGCAGTGCGTAACAAATTGTTAGCGTCGGCTCCTAGGCACACCCAGTGATTTTCTTAAAATGTGTAGTCAGAGCTGGTTAATCTGAACCACTTTGTTCATTTCATTTTTGTGTGTATAACTTATAAATATATTTGAGATTGACAGGTCAGCAACATCCACAATTACTACAATTTAAAATGTAAGCTATTGTCCAAGTACTCTTATGGGCATAGTTTGGTAGTTAAATGCATTGGATTTGTAACAAGGCCTTTTGAGAAGGAAAATAACCAAATAGGAGATGAGATGAGATATATTGGATTTCAGAAGAGTACAGAATGTTCTAATGAATAAACTGCTACTGAATGATGATAAAGCATGTGTTTTTAAGCTATCACATGGCTCTATTATTAGGAGAGAAAATTCCATGAATTTAGATGAGATGTATTATCTAATTTTACCATTTTAAAAACAAATCTGCCATCCAATAATATTTGATACCAACTGTGTATGGATTACATGTTCCTTTGGGAGAAAGGTTACAAAAGTAATACAATAAATAATCTGAGCTTCAAGGAGCTTAACTTGGGTATCAGAGAAATAGAAAAAAAAAACAATGTCTACTGCTATGGAGAATCAAAAGATTGTATCTTACATTTTCTACCCAGATGGTATAGTCTTATTTCCATACCCTAGGATGAGCCTTGGGAGGCATTTGGTCCAGCCAAGAAAGGATGTCCAAAGATGAAATGCAGTGTCTTTGTAGATGTCTTCTAGGATTCAGTTGACCTGAATCTGATAATATTATGCAACAGATTTTTTTCCCCTATGAACATGGAAGATAATGCATACTGTGAAATGGTCCAGACACATTGTCCAGGGCCTCTGTGGCTCAGCTGTGTGTTGGAGCAGACCCAGTAATGTTTGCTGAGGAAGATGTGGTCCTCCTCTCCTTGCCACAGCCATGTGATGGCTCTCTGTTTTAGTTGCATTGCTCACTTCCATATGTGGGCTTTATCATACCATGGTACCTCTTCAGTCTGTGTTCTTACCAGAGGGTACGACTTAAAATGCTGCTTTTCAATGCTTATTTTTAAAAAGTTATCTAAAGGAAAGAGCATTTATGGAGGGTTATGAAAACCTGGATGTTAAGTTATTTCTTCTGAGAGTTTTAAATTTATCCGTGGATCGCTCCAGAGAGCGATGCACTTGACCTTGAGGCCTATTGTTTTGGCTCCTCAGAAATTTTCAAAGAATTATACATCAGGGTTTTACCATTAGCTTGTGTTGAAGAATTGCAAAAAACAAATTAGAGTCTTGGGGATGCTGTTGTGAACTTTGTTTACAACAGACTCACTGTTGAAATTTCCTCCAGATGTTAGAATGAGAAAAGTTTCTGAGACTCTAAACAATTAAATGGTGTTTTTCTCAGGACTTTGAATCATATATTTGTTTACATTTTTTCTTCTTTGTCTCCTAGGGAGTTCAAATCAAATTTTACTTTCTTTTCTAACAACAGCATGGTATATTAACATATAGTATTCTCCAGGCTTTTATCCATATTTTTATTTATTACTAGAGGCCCTGTCTGTGCACCAGTGGGGTCCCTCAGCCTGACCTGCGGGGATCAGCTGAAACTGGCTCTCTGACATCCCCCAAGGGGTCCTGGATTGCGAGAGGGCGGTTCTCGGGTGATGCACCCTGGAATCGGGCTCCCTCCTCTCTGGTTCTGGGTGCGTGACCCAAGAATCGCAGCTGCCAAGTCACTGCTGCTCAGAAGCTCCTGTGTTGAGCGTCTTCCCCCTGGTGGTTGGTATCCATCATAGCTTCCAGTCGGAGGGTCACTTAGGCTTTTATATATATAGATGCAATCTGAAGCTATTTATTTCATCTGAGGATGATTTTTGAAACTTTTGAAATGAGACAGTTTAAATAGTTGGAATGAGTGAACAATAATGGAGAATAAATAGACGTGGGAGTACATGAGGCATGTTCAGATAACTGATTGAAAAGAATTTGGGAAAGGGAGGATATGATGAAATTAATTCTCTAGTCTAGGTGTTATATATATAAAATATAGGGTGTCCCCATATATACACACACTTTGAATAATTATAAAGGTATTTTTTCCACTGGATCCTCTGAAGCCCCTCATGTCATTGTCAATAATCTTTCCTGTGTCTACAATCTTTTGCCAAGATGCTTTTTCCATCATAACATTTTCTTAACCGAGTTTTATTCATTGCTTTAGAGTCTGTCTCTTCTTTAAGGAGGAGGTTTCCTTTAAGCTGTCAACAGTGGCATTGTACTACTTCACTCTTGTAAATTCCACATCCGAGGAAGCCAAGAGGAAAAGCTGGCATTCTCTTGGATTCACACGGCCACCTTCACTCACTAATAACAATGCATCTTCCAGTGAAACTCATACAGTCTAGTTACACTACCTTATACCCTTTCTCACTCCTGTCATTTCTCTTTGCCACAATTCTTGGAGATTTTAAAAGGCTTATAGCTGACCCATCTAAAACCTAGCCCTACCTTGTTGAACCTCCTTAACTGTCCTGAATGTCAGTCCTCTATCCCCAAGATCACATACAACTCCTGGTCCTTAAAGAAAAATATTCCATCTCAGGAATCGTAAACTTTGTCATATCAACCTGTCTAGCTTGCATGACAACTGCTCTTTCATTTCAGACACTCAGCCTTCCGTTATGTCTTTTTCTCCTAATTTGGTCAAATATATCAGGATGCTGTCCTTCCCTGACGAGCATGAAGCCACCTGTTGATCATTAGAGCTCCCCCTTCCATCCTCTCACCCACATCTGTCCTCCTGTCTCAGTGCTCACCAAGGCTGCAATCTGGCAAATTGGCATTGGTATACCACTCCCTCTGTTCTACTCCTTGAATATTGCTGGAAACAAGCAAATAAAATAACGATTGGTGCTCCTACAAATAATTGGTTTCTCCTTCACTGGGCCTCAAGGGCTGAGCCAGTTATTTGTACTTGGCTACCATCCTTACCCACGACCTTCAACAGCTCTACCGAACATGTATAGCTCTCCTTGAGGCCTGTTCTTTAGATAGTTGTTCTGACTCCTTTTCTCAGAAGATGCCCTTGCCACCTCCATCAAAACTGAAAGCATCATGTTTGATTAAATCAGCCTCTTAACACTATTGACATTGCATCTACTTTTCCATTTATCTTTAACTTCTTTCATCTCATCTTTGTTCCTTTTAAGGCTAATTCTGTATACTTAGTTCCATTCCCTTCAATATCCTGTGGATTTATATGAGGTATCTTCTTTTCCTTTGGTATTTTATTATCTCCTTTTTTATAAACTCTTGACCCTCAACATATGAATATATGCAAGACTTTCCTATCCTGAAAAAAAATCTTTATCCCTCAAATATATGTTGGTATTATTTAAGTCCTTTGTTGCTCAATTTTTTTAGAGAATAATCTATCCTCATATCCTCATCCATACTTTTTCAGCCTCATTTGCTTCTTGTCCACTTATGATCTGGCTTTGATCACTAACCATTCTATCGAAATTTCTCTCCCTGGTATCTAATTGCTAAAACCAATGGACATTTTATCAGGAATTATATAGTTTCTTTTCTCTTTTAAATGTTGGTTACTCTTTTCTAAGAGCTTCCTGCTATCTTGGATGCTATAACCATACTACACAGTTTAGATTCTTTTCTGGGTGTCTCCTCTCCACCAGACACTTAAAAGAACACTGATCTTATTGAGGAATAATTTTCTCTAGGGGGGATACTATTTGTCTTCATGGTCTTAGTTGCTGCTCATATTGTGATGGCCCTTAAATGTCTACCTGTAGTGCTATACTCTCCTCCAAGCTTAAGCCACGTATATCTAGCAACTTCCTTAGCATCTGTAGGTAACTGGTACACAGGAAACTCAAGCTCAAAATGTCTATAACTCAACACATATAAAATCAACATAACTCTAATATAGTACCTTAATCTGATAAAGATAATATAAAATATATAGAAACTAATTTTATTTATAAATACATATATAAAAACTTAAAAGGTTTTGACAACACTTAAAAATGTATGGGCAGTTAATAAAATTCAGCAGTCATTGCAAAACTTCCAATAAGGAGAAATAAGAGGAAGCTAGTTAAATATGATTAAGAAAATTTACTGAAACTGAGCAGCAAATATATAAAACAGTTAAATACTGACATAGCCATTTCCATTAAAAGCAGGACTATTGTCACTTTTATTCAATGTTGTCTTAAAGGTTCTTCTAACTAATGTAACAGGATAAGAAAATTAAGTATCAGTATAAATATTAAAAATAAAATTATTTTCTTTGCAAATAATTAGGAAAACTCAAGAATTAATAAGAACAGTTGGCAGAGTAGCTAGATAAAAGACAAGGTAAATAGAATTGTAGTTTTACTCTATGCCAAAAAAAAAAAAGTTACTCAGTAGAATTGAGAGGAAAAGAAATTCATTAAGAGTAAAAATAAAACTTTATTAAAAAAAGATAAGCATTAGAGTCCAGCATGCCTATGAAGAAACCTTTTTAAAGGAAAACTGCTAAAAAGATTGTCCTCTATTTTTTATTAGATAAATATAGAACAATTTCAATTGTACCAAGGACAGAGCTGGTTAATTATGAAGGATGGTTCTAATTTTGAAATAAAGTCACTCACATGATGACAAATACTTCTTGAGGATTTACTTTATTCTAGATACTGGTCCAGAGGTAGGGACTGTCACAGTGAAAAATACAGATAAAAACCTTTGCCCTTGCGTATCTTATATTTTTAGTACCATATTTAAGGTATTTTCCATGAGCCTGGAACTGTACTAAGTGCTTTACAGATACAAACTAATTTACCCTTTGGGGAAAATGTACTCATTTTAGCAACAACTACCCTGAGAGGCACAGCATGATTAATTTGTTTAGCCAATAAGTTGCCAAGATGCAAGTAGTTGAGGAAGGATTCAAATCCAGAGAGTGTGCCTCCAAAACCTATTCTGACTGCCTGTACTTTTTTAAAATTTAATTTAATTTTATTGTTTAAGGTATTACAAATAGTAGTACCTATGTCTCCTCCCTCCCCCCCCCCCACTGACCTCCCCTACACCCCCGGCACTTGCCCTCATCCCCCCACCCCCAGTGTCCTGCGTCTGTTGGTTGTGCTTATATGCATGCATACAAGTCCTTCGGTTGATCTCTTACTCCCCCAACCCTCCCCTGCCTTCCCCCTGTAGTTTGACAGACTGCCTGTACTTTTGTGTGTGAGGACCATAGTCATAGTGTGCCATCACGCTACCAAGAAGAAGCAAGGGAGCTCGCTATTCGCTTATACACCTGGGTTACCTTTCCAAGCTGCTGGCACACCATTGCTAAAATGCCAGTCAGTTAAATGTACACCTGGGAGGGTATGAAGTACCTACCAGGAAACGTGTTTCTCGTCAGTGGCATCAGACACCTTACATTTTAATTCTGTCCTGAAGCTCACCAAACAGCTCCTGTGAATCATACCCATTATTTTTCTGCTAATATTTTTTTAATGAATAGAGAGATTCAGACCATTATTTATTCTTTGGTGTTTCTTAAGCCTATTGGAAAATAGCCAAAACATTTCATAAGGCTTCCTCTAAATACTTTAATAATGTGTATGTAAA
>NW_005871058.1:14635848-14844332 GCF_000147115.1 Myotis lucifugus | reverse complement strand
TATATATTAGAAAGGACATTTTGTTCTTTTAAAAAAAATCCCTGTGGAAGTTTATGACCTTTGTAATCAATGCCTTTTTAAAAAACTGGGCTCTAGAGAGTGTTTGGGTTGGAAAAGGTCACCTATTTGCAGTGATATATTCTGTCAAGAGTGCGTATAAATGTAATATACTAGACCTTAACAATGCAATATATTTTGTTGGAATAAAGGACTTCTTTTTTTTTGCTTTTTATTTCAAATGAGACTGCATTAAGTATAGAGCTATGAATGGTTTATTTTTGAATGTAGTCTTTTAGTGAATTACTATAGTGCTTTGGGATTTTGAGTCAGATCTGAGCCTGGGCCAGGTTGAGATAGTTTTTCAGCAGAGAACACAACTTTATTCCCAACCCCCAGGCCCTTTCAGCCCAACTCCTCTCCTCTTCCCCCAGCCCATTTAACATTGAAGAGGTGGGAGGTTATTTTGAATTTATATTGTTCAACTGAACTAAGTCAAAATAGTATATCTCAAGCTTGAGTCGTTTATATGTCCTTTAGAAGAAGAAGGAAAAAAAAGGAGATTCCTCTTATAATCTCCCAAATATTCAATTGAATTTGAGAAAATTACACTACTGTCACTTTAGGTTATTACTTAATATTTTCTAAGTTTGATGAAACTATAAGAGGTCAAAGGAAAGCACAGTCTCTGTTGCCTGGGAGAGGATGGGATTGGCATGAGAGATGAGGCGATAACACACTTGACATGGAAGAAGCTGCCTACACAAGCTCTGGTGTCTATTTCAAATTGAGCTATGAGGCAAATGGGCTGGTCAAATTAAGCATAGAGTTGCCAGGTGAAGGGAGGATCCACAGTTTAATTTAAATTTCATATAAGTCATAGGTACTTTTTTTCCAAGTAGAAGTATGCCCCATGCAACATTTTGGAATCTTAAATATGGGAACCCTAATTACAAGAGAGAACTGCAGTCCTGTAGAATTGGTCCAGAGAGCCATCCTGGGCAGAATGTATATTATTATGTGGGTAAGACAGAGTCATTGTAAGTCATTGAACAAATAAATGACATGAGGAAATTAGAGCTTTAAAGAAAAGTCCTCTTCCAGTGTGTGCAGACAGGTTTGTTAGGAGGAAACAATCTAGTTTTGTTGTTGTTGTTATGCCTACTTGTCTATCTCTCCGGTACCAGACTGCAAACCTGTTGAGGGTAGGGAAGTGTCCTATTTGTTTTATAGCATCTAGCAGAAAACCTGACAGGGAGTAGGGGCTCAGTAAATACTGACTAGAAGGCAGGAGGAGGGAATGGGGTAGAATGAAATATTTTGCAAGCTGAAATGGCTGTAATAAAGTGACAGCCTATGTAATAAAAAGAACAGAATCATTGTCAGGGGATTAGGAAAATGTGATTTTTAATAACGAAGCATCATGGAAGAACTGCAGTAAGAGATGGTTCTGGAAGCTGGAAAGAGGTTCCAGGACTATCTTGGGAATAAGAAGGAGGTGTGATTCGGCACAATATTCAGCCTGAATGTTGGCGCACTTTTGGAGCTGCTTGCCTAAGTTAGATATATAATATTTTGACCTGTGCTTTTCCTTACTAATACTACCAGATATAATGGGTAGAGATGATACCAGTTAGCAAGTTTTCTGCCGCTGCTAATTACAGTTCTGATGTGTTGCCACCTAACACCATCTGGAACGTCATCAAAGACAGATCTAATTTGTTCTGAGTTTCAGCCGGTAGTTGATGTCTCTCATAGTCCTGGTGTAGCTTTACTCGGTAGCCTTGCCATTAGTGGGTTATTTCTATAAGATATAGTTCACGAAAGGACATGAGGAGGGTGGTCTGATCATCGCTATTTTTGACTTTCACCTACAGATGTTATATCCATTATATACAGATTTCAAAATTAGTTAGTATTAATCTAGTCAGTATACGTAAAATTCCTATATAAAATCTAATTAGTTGGCAAGGAAAGAGTACTAATTTTCAGTAATGACCCTGCTCTGTAATTCAGTAATTTCAAAGCACATGAATATTACATGCGCTAGGCAGTGAGTAAAGGAGAGGGCATGGTATCAGGGAGCCTGCTACTGAGCAAGAAAGAGATAAACAGAGGGACATAAGATGGTACAAACGCTGTCAGTTTCACATAATATATGAAAATAATTGCTTAAATACCCAAAGGAGGGTGTTATTCATTTTGTACCAGGGAAATCAGAGGGACTTCTTAGATCCAGTGACATTGAATGTAGAAAAGGAGTACTTGTTATCCAGGAAGAATAAATTTAGTAGGAATGATAAGCAAGCAGGCATGAAAGTGCATGGTGAGTTCGGGAAGGAGAGGACATGGTGGGGTTGAGGTATAGTTGTGAAAGAGAAGGCAGAGAGGAAGGCAGGTCATACAGGTTGGCCCTTTCATGGCCTTCATGCAGTGGGGAGCTATAGAGGGTTATAGGCAGAAGCAACAAATGGATCTGTGTTATGGAAGGGTAACTGGCTGCAGGTCATAGCCTGAGTCCAAGGAAGAAATGATGCATGCTAGAGGGAGGTCACCTAAAAAGAAGAAAAAAATGATCTGGCCATATGACATTTGAGAGAGAACTAGCAAGTTTGGCTTTGGGGGTTTCAGGAGAGGAGAACCAGTGACAGATGAATCTGAAACCTTTGGTTTGAGGGACTTGTAGATTGTGGAGACATCCATTTTAACATTGACCATGAGGGGTGGGAGTGGGGTATATAGTCTGCAGAAAAGAATGATGTTATGTGTAAGAAGAACTAGAACTATCCCATAAGGGCCCAGTGAGTGGAAGTTCTAGGGAAACAGATGTTAGCCTTAATCATAAACACTTCCTAGAGGTAAGTGAAGAGAGATCCTTAAGCCGTGGGAGGAATGAATCGCCTCTGTTCTGTTGAGGTAAAGGGGGAATCCGTGGAGTTCAGCTCTCTTATTAACTATCTGGGCATGTTACATCAGTCTGAATGCCTCCTTTTCCTCATCCATAAAATGGGGGGATCACCTGCCTTATTTGCTTGTCGTGAGGACTAATGAGGTAGCCTGTGAAAAATGCTTAAAACAGTGTCAAGTCCAGAGGCAGGGCTAAATAAACATTAGCCCTCATTCGCCGAGCCCTTCCATAATTGACCAGATTTCATATTGATATTGATTTGAGATGTTTCTTTAAAATGCGAGCACAGGAAAATCTTTTAACCGATGTAACTTGCTCAGGTATAATTATCAGTGAGGACTTAGACTTTTAGTTGCTTTTTTCCATTAAAAATGCTTTGTAGACAGTATCACCGTATGTGGAAATTGATCTTATGCGTATGTTGTCTCATATAAGTAAAGCTTCTGTTTTAGTTTTTCTTTTTCCTCTTGTGAGTTTGTTTCTCAGTGTTGAGCTCCAAAAGAGAATGCTGAGCTTTTAATGAAAATGTGACAGACATTATAATGTTGGGTTTAGATTATAACCTGGAAGCCAGTGTTGGGTGAGAGTAGTATGGATTGCCCTGTCATCTTTTGTTAGGTTAGAAAATACCTCTTTCCCTTATATGTTTTTTTGTTTCTTTCTCTTCGTTACCCGTTTATCATACTATCTTATCTATCATACTTGGGTTAGATGATAGAGAGGAGTTATATGGAGTGAGTGAGTACCAGTCTGGGTATCAGAAAAAATAGATGGCTAGGTTTCCATCAGTGCTACTAATTGGCTATTAGGTATGAGGTGAGTTACTGCTACCCCTGTGCCTCAGTTTCCCCACCAATACAATGGCTGCCACCTATCACCTCCAAATTAGTATGACAAAGCTAATTTTTCTATTATAAATTTCTGTAAATTTTTTTTCCTAATGGCCAGTAAATACATAAATAAATCTTTGCAGTTGGAAACAAGCTATTCATTTCCCTATGTGCCCTGAAGTTCATAGAGGACAGATAGGAATTAATTCCATGATCTCATTAAGGAAACTGAGATTTAGAATTAAAAAGTGGTAGGAATAAGAAGGGCACTTCCTACTTCCCTCCCTTCCCTGTCCCCCCAAAAAACACATAGTTGGTGAAGTGCTTTGAACCCGTCAGAAATAGAGTGTAGGGGAAAAAAAACACTCAGTAAGACCAGCCTGCCAGTCCGGGCTGTCGGAAATATCTCTTACGCCATCTGTCACAGGAGAGTTTAGGTTGGAGAGCAGCAAATCCGTGACGGGGGCCTCAGAGTTCAAAAGCAGGTCTCTCCTCTCTTCCACACAGCAGGGGGTGTCTGCATCACTATCTGTTTTCAGGCGTTTCCATTGATCCTGAATCTGCAACTTCCTAAAAAAAAAGAAAGAAAGAAAGAAAAGGCAAGGAACAAAGCTTTAAAGGGCCACTGTTTGCAAACTGTTGCAAGGGTTCTGCAATTTAAATCAGTGTCATGGAGATAGGTAATACGCAAGGGCTCACCCCACTGACTTCCTCTGACAGAGTCTGGGGTTGGGTGCGGTGCTTCTGCAGAGTGGGGTTGGGGGGTGGCTGGTTTTCCAACGGGGACAGGTGAGCACAGGTCCACCGCGTGGCCACGTGTGTGCCCGGGGAAGCCGACCAGTAGCAATTAGGCGGTGGAGGAATGCCTCCCTGGGACAGGGGCTCCGGTTCGGAATACATTCCTTTCCTAATGTGACTTGATGGAGATAGAGTGAGGGCCTATCAGGTGTGAAAAGCCCTGCTGCTCCTGGCGTGGAGGGGCCTCCAGACGGTGATTTGGCGACGTCAATCTAGTCATGCTTGATTTCGACACTTAACATGGGCAAGCAGGATTTCTCTACCCCCGATCAACTTCTCAATTAGCAAGCTGCCTTGTGTAACGGCCTTGTTTTGCAATCCCTCAGGGCTGCTTCAGGGGTCATTAGGGTGAGAAAACTTGAACAGCCAGCTTGGCTGCAGCAGAGAGGGAAGGAGCCGGAGAGCTTTCCGAAATACATATAACCCTGTTTCAAGTTGTTTGCTTTCATGGGATTGATTCTTGGCACATTAAGGAGCTTAAGGCTCCAGGATCTTTTTAAAACTGCCCCCCTTATCGCCTTTGCAGCTGACAGGTTTTTTTGACAGGCTGAGAGTAAAAGGAGATAACTAGTAGGTTAGTACTGTATTTATACATGTGGACACACAAGCACATAGGGAGACGTGCACGCTGATGCTCAAATATCTTTTAAGTTGTCTTTCCAGGGCCTCTGGTTAACAGGAAATACCAGATTTCAAATGATCCCTATATCTCATTTATATATGTTCAAAATGCCTGCTCTCCAAATCTTTATTTCTACTCTGTCTGACTTTGTTGACAAATCGTTAATTGTTTGTGCTTTATTCTATTTTTTCCCTCTAAACCCCAATTAATATTGATGTGAGTAATATATGTTCATATGAGGTTTGTGTGATGGGCATTTGTGAACAGAAATTGAAATAGCTTTAATTAATATGGGTTTTTGCTTATCTATGATTTGACTAAATGGCTTATTCCCAATTTTAATAAAGAAATTAAAATGTCAAGGGATTTAAGCATAAGTTCTTTATGAAATGTATCTGGATAGGAAAATAAACAGAAAAGTATTTTGAGAATTGTGCTAATTACCTAGAAAATATCTCTACCTGCAATAATTATAGGTTTATATTTGTAATTTCCTGTTTTTGATAACTTATTTTCGTATCCACTTGGCATTATCTCACTGTTAGAAAATTAGATGAATGAAATAGTATCAAATATTTTAGAGGATTCTGCCTTAATGTAATATTTTTAGAGTAAATTATTTCAGCATATATTCCAAGACAGGTTTTCCTAAAGTTGTTTACCTATATTTCTTTTGAAAAATATTTATTTTATTGACACTGAGCAGAGCTTTATATGGTTAATAACATATATATTGTTCTAAAGATAACTGAATTCAATGTATTTGTAAATTGGAAGTTAGCTACGTATTGACGTTACACACCTCAATACATTCTCTACTTATTAAAAGGGTCTGGCATTCAGTTTTCAAAGTGTTAAAGAATAGTTAAAATTCTGGACACTGTGGCATAGCAATTTCTAAGAAGTACTTCAAATAAGTCCTTAAGGTGACACAACAAAGGAAATACCTCAGTAGCTCTCTTTTATAAAGAAAATCCATACACATTCTGAAAATTAAGTCTTTACTTAAACTTGGTGCTACAGAAATAGCATTTTACTAAAGAAAGTGCTTTAAACACTATTCAGAAACATCATGTATGTTTATGAATGATATTCTATGTGTATATACAAAAATATAATCTATAGGTTTGATTGTAACTCTTTTTGTATATTTTTACAACACAAAAATTTGACCTTAATGTTTCTCCTCCATAATACTTTGTTGAGTGTTATACTAATTTATTATTGAAAGCATTAAACTTGGACAAATTAATACTAAGGAATTATACCGCTTTCTTCCACAAAACTGTTTTGTCCTTTTGAGTCTTCTTTTGTTTTTTCTTTATTCCAAAAATGAATAAAATCCTATAAATAATTATTTTCCTGGCTTTCTTTTGGTAATTATTTTAAATCCTACTTTAAGCCAATTAAAAAATCCTTTAAAGGATTTTTAAATTAAAAATTCAGTGTGTATATATATATTGAATATATATAAATGCTAACAACCCATGTTGAATAAAAGGTCTATACTTCCCTTTTAACTCGGTTTTGAGAGAATGTTATAAATTCAGTCTGACAACTAAAAGTCAGATGATCTAAATTAGCTTTTACCTGAGTCATCCAGTTACACTTCAACTAGAATGAAGAATCACAGAATTTTAAAATTATGCAAAAGCCCTTAAAGGGTATTTAGTTCAGTCTACCTATTTGGGTCAAAAAAGGATTAAAGAACAGAAACTTTGAAATCTCTGAATTCTAATTGATCTTTGGCTATTACTAGAGTTGCCATATAATTTTCTATCTAACCCAGGACACTTAATAAAGAAAGCACTTCTAATCATCAGATGAGGCCACAGGAATAGGTACAGGATTTTCCTGGGGAAAACTGATATATGAGTACCCTTATAACAGATAGTTCACCCACATATGATATTTTAAAATGGTAGTTTTGAGAATACTTTCTTATAAGGATTTAATAATAATTGTCCATTAAAATCCCAAAGAAGTAAAAGATGTCCGATGTATAATTTGCTTTGTAGAAAATACTTTTAAGAAAGAGAACAAATAAGACATATTCCAGGGATCTTTGATGATTATGTTAATGGAATTTGGAACCAGGGAACACTTGGGCACCCCCATAACATAATATCCTTGGTTAAAAACAAGGATAACATTTTATACCTCTTTTATACCTCTTTTTTCTTTGATAAATTTAACTTATAAAATAAACGATATGATATCCCCAATCCTAAAAATAACTTATTGCAATTAGGCTGTTTCTTCAGAGAAGGAAGGTAAAAGATTTAAATAAAATTTGAACCTAAATTGTAGATAATAGATCCCTATATAGTTTGTCGCTATTCTCCTACAAAGTTCTTTTGCTTTGAAGTAAGACACACTAATTAATCCCAGGAGGAGTGTTTGTTTGAACTTTTACTGGCTAGTATCTAGGGAAAGTAAATGCCTTATCTATTCTAGGTAAATTATTTGTTTACTTTGTATAAATAATCACATAATTACTGTCACTAACTCATAATTTCTGGATATGAAAGATACATTTTATATCAGAGAAAGTTTTGCATTGCAGTTCCGATCACACTGTCATCATCTAGTCAGTGTTGCCATTGGAGCTCTAGTGAGTCTTGGTTAGTGCCTGATGAATGAATGAGTGGCACTTGGAAATAGTGAAATTGACATGTGAAAACAGGTGGCTTCATAGAAAAAGATCAAAGAAAAGATATTTCCCATGACTAATTCACAAACAACTGTTTACAACATGACCTTTATCACCTTCCTGTAAAAGTTATTGTTTTTTCTTTCCTATTTTTCTTCTTGAAACATCTCAGTACTTCAAGTTCATTAGTTATGAGATGGGTAAAAAATAATATTGTCAAATAAGATACATACCTCTCCACTTTCTTGTTCAACTTTATGTCTAGTTTATGCAAAGAAATTTGTGAAAAAGAAAGATAAAAGGGAAGGTAATTATAGGCCTCTAAGAATCTGTAAAGATATCAAAAGACTTCAATGTGATTTTTAGGAAAATATTGCTTACTTAAAAAGTTTCACCTTGAAAGACCTGTACAATTTTAAGTAGATAAAGCTTTTTGAAATACATGATAGAATAGATTCTCACTTTAAAAGAATTTTTAAAGTTTTTATTATAAAATTAGATGTATCATATTCCTATTAGCATTTATTGTACTTAGTTAAAACCAGTGCCTAATTTATTTTGATCTACCAACAACTACCTTGCTTATATCAAGGGAGAGTTATATTTTAACGAAATTGCCACAATATCTATAAAAATAGTCAGATTTTGCCCTAGCTGGTTTTGCTCAGTGGATAGAGCATCAGTCTTCAGAACTGAAGGGTCCCGGGTTCAATTCCCATCAAGGACATATGCCTGGGTTGCAGGTTCAATCCCCAGTATGGGGCATGCAGGAGGCAGTCAATCAATGATTCTTTCTGATCATTGATGTTTCTATCTCTCTCACCCTCTCCCTTCCTCTCTGAAATCAATAAAAATATATTTTTAAAAATAGATTTTTATGCTCACCTAACTGTGACTGATTTGTCCTCCCCTTCATTAACATCTTAAAATTAGAAGAGATGCCATAGTGACTAGATGAAATATTCACTTATATTATTTTTTTTAAAAAATCTATTTCTATTTTAGTTCCTTTGTTTTACTTTCTTTTTTTCTACCTCTTATTACTCTAGACCACTCGCAAGCTGTGGTTTGCCGACCACTGCTCTAGACCTTTCCATAACTGTATGTAAAAATTTGAAAAGTCTGTTTTTTTTAAATAATGTAACAAGCTCGACACATTTCTTTTATTCAGGCTACAAAAAATTCTGTTCAGTTCCAAGATTTTATGATTCTATGAAATGTTGGTACAATTGCCATATTTGTTCAGAAGTATTATCCTCATCAAATGTTGAAGGAAAAACATTCAATTTTACTTTTTCCCAAATTGCTTCTCCCACTAGGTTGCAGTGCTGATCATAAATAGCAGTAACACCTGCTCATAAGGCTTTGGAAAAATGGGTCTGAGGAAGAATTGATAGTTATTTGTTGAAAATGAATGCATAATATTTAAACACTGTTTGCAACTTTTATCTGAGTCAGGCATGGAGAGAGAGATGACGCTTCGAAGTAAACCTCCCTCTGTCAGGTCATTAACCCAGAGACTTCTGTCCAGGGCAGCCCCTCCTTGCCCCATGTTGACAGGCTATCCTGAGAACTGAACTAGTGAGGGAAGGACCAGATGTGGATAAGAGGGTTAGTTCCTCATGCTCGCTCCAATACTAAGTGATGGCCTAAGCTTCCGTATGTAGACCTGGTGTATTTCCTGCTCTTCATGAAAGAGCTAGGACAGGGGTCAGACAGCCTAAAGGTCAGCTTATTTTTCTTTATCCTATTATTCTGTTACAGCCTTCAAAGATCAGAAAATGGTGAGTTTAGAAAGGGGTTAACACTGAGTAAGCCTACAACTGGAAAATAGGTTGGACATTGTCATCCATTTCAGATTACGGATGCACTATAGCTGATTCACATCATTAGTATACAGACTTTTAAGTTAGAGTAAAATATCTCTGGCCTTTGCTTTTCTTTTCTATCTTTAGGCATAGAACACTGGAAAAGAGATTTCTAGCATGAATGTCAATTAGAAAATTCTATACCTCCATTTGTTTAACTGTTATAAGCCTTGTATATCTAGGGCTACAAGGAAACTTGAGGCTTTAGGCCAGCACTGCCCAATAGAAATATAATGTGCTTCACATATTAATTTTAATTTTTCCAGCAGCCCCTACATTAAAAGGAAGGTTTTTTTTAAAGGTGGAATTTTAAAAACATATTTTCTTTAGTCAAATAGATTCAAGAGATTATCATTTCAATATATAATTGATATTTTAAAATTATTCATGAAATATTTTACTTTTCTGTGCTAAGCTTTGAAACTGGATGTATATGTCACACTTAGAACATATGTTGATACCGACTGGCCACATGCCAAGTGATCTGTAGCCATAGGTGGTTAGTGGTTACCATATTGGTCGGTACAGCCACAGGCAGTGAGTGAAAGGGTAGTAAGCTTGGCTTATGAGGTGAGTGCAGGTGGGGGAGGAACCAGCTCTGTGGAGAGACGTAAGGTCTGTAACTCACCATATGGAGGGCATTGCTGTTTTGTTTCCCTGGACTATCTCAAGTCTAAAACAACCTATTTTGAATCATAGTCCCCAAGTTGGAGTAGACTGTGATTGTTTAGGGCAGGAACTCCTAACCAAGCATTCATGGAACTTGACCTAGTTCGTCTGGAATGATAGGTCCTGTAAGTCAAGTATAGTTTTAATGGGACATGAAGTCTTTTTAGAATGTTGCCCTAGTCTTTTCTTCGCCTGAAATGCAAGACCCAGAGAGACAGGTGAAAAAACCTTTCTTCACGTTTAGCATTCCTTTTAATTTTTCTGTTGTTCCCAATGCACTAGCGATAATAAGTATAGACCTCAAGAATTCCAGAAAACAAAATGAAGTTGTCTCCCTTCCTGTTCACTGTTGACTTTTTGCCTATAATGTTATTGTCCCAACCAGGTGGTGGTTGTTTAAATGGGTTGGATGGTGAGCTGATACTCAAGAAGTTCCACTGGTGGCTGGCAGATAAATACTTAAGAATTAGCCCTCTAGTTTGGGTTTGACCACCCAGCCTCGTGCTGCCGAGGACTCTTCTGTCCGATTCAAGAAGAGTAGAGTTTTGCCTGAACATAGAAGAGGGACACATTCCGAGGACACTTAAAATACTGCAGCAAACATGAAGCTTCAGGCATCCTGGCCAGAGTTACCCATCCAGGCTGTCTAGACTTCTAACATATATCTTCTACTTATATCTTAGAGAGAAAGAGAATACACAACCATGTATATAGAGGAAATACAAATCTATATTATACATGTGCGTGCTAAACTTTACTTTTAACAAATGGCTTATGTTTCTGTTTAGTATGATTTATATGTTAATATAAAATATAGAAAGGCTGAATGTAATGAACTAAATTAGAGTTAATTTTAGAATAAACGTACTTAATTATGAAAGAAATAATATCTGAGTTTTCTTTAACCAGATGTACTTAGTTTCTTTAAAACATGGTCAACTTTTTTAATTGGTTTAAGCTTAACTTTAGAAACATTCAGAATCATCACTGTGCACAAATGTATACTAAAAATAAGTGCTAAGTCACTGTGTAGCATTTTAAAATGTTAAACATTTTTATCTATTTTTTATGTTCAGTGTTTCCTTTCTTCTTTTAACTCCCACAATATCTTCATCTCTGTGACGGTGGAGCACATGCTAAGACCCAACAGAGAGGGAACAATAGGTTTATCTCTCCTCAGCCTTATAACAATTGAGCTTTTTACATTTAAAACAAAAGTATTGAATGTTTAAAGTGTTTTTATTTTCTATCACTACATTCCTTAGTTTAAAAAGTGAAATAGGAAAGGGGATGAGAAGTATACTTGTAATAGACAGGAAAGCAATTGCCCTTCTCAGTCTGTGAAAATGTTCTATTCCTTTCCACATAACATATTCAATAAAACTTCACATTCAACAGTCAAAGTTACAGACCTTTTCGGTTGATTACAATTTCACTTCTTTAGAAAATAAACTTTCCTTTCTCTGTTCATCTCTAGTTTTTCTGCAGAAAGAGTTTTTTTACATCAGATGATGATTAAACCATCTTATCCTCAATATTAAAAATATATATTTACTATTAAATTCATGTATTTTCAAGTTGCTGAGAATTGTTCAACTACTAGAAGAGAATATTTGATCTTTGTTCAGAATGAAGGCTTACTGCAGTGATATTTATGTATGCATTTTCCCCAAAATAATAAATTAATTTGAGTCAAATACTATGCTTTTCATTGGCTAGGGGGAATTTGATTTAGTGACTTGAGCCACCAACCTGGTAAAAAATCTATAGAAACATCTGGTGCTGTGAAATAAAAGACACTAATACAATGAACACTCGTCCCCACTCCCCAGGCCTGTAGTAAACCATATTTATTATTGCTATGTTAAATGATTATATGTCTTGAGTTTTTCTCTATCCCCGCCCCCAGGAAATTTAGTAATGGATGTATACTAACCCATGCAGAATTCACCTGATTTATGACTATGTTCCAAAAGCTGTTGAACATTTAGTAAAAATGCAAAATTTTCTGGGAACCTTTAAAAATATAAATGTGTGTGGTCATAATTTTTGCTATGCCACCCATACACAAAAATTATTTAATGTTTCTCTATTCATATTCTCTGCAGTGTAGGCAGTGTTATACAGCACACAGATAGGCTGTGTTCTTGTTCGTAAGAAAGTTGTCTGTTTGGTTTTTATCTTCGTGTCTGTGTTTAGATTGTCAATACCAGGTAATAGCAGCAAAAATGGAATGGAAAAGAGACAGGTACCTCCTTTGGGATTCCTGCAAATAGTACTATGCATTGATATTGTGTAGATGGTAGTTGTCACCTTTTATATTGTAAGTCTACTTTTGGTAGTGTGTCAGAACAAGACAAAGGTCACATAGCTTAAAGCCTATTATGAGCATTGATGGTAGAAAACAATGTAGCCATAAATGGGCAAATTAACCCCTGCCATGCTTTAATAATCTGCAAGACATCTTAAAATGAGCAAAATGGATCAATGACCTTATTTTTTTCTTTCCCATAAATTTATGAGCTGGTATTCTGTGAGTATTCAGATCAACATTTCAAAATGACTCCTTTTCAAAGTAAATCTTTGTCTCAGTGTACTGCTTACTGAATGTACTTAGGCCCTTCTTTTATGTGAGGACTAGATTGTATAAACCTTATAAAGGAGAGATTACGGAGCTCTCTAGCTTAAACAGGAAAGTGGATCAGTGCTGACACCCTACTAAATGAGTCTGGCAGTGAGGAGTGGGGAGGAAAGGGTTACAAGAATTTCCAGGATTATGAATAGTCTAAGTGAATTAGATAATTAAAAGACTCTTCTTGAGTATTTCCTAGACGTATCTGCAAAATTCTTAGGAATGACTGTCTTAAGCTTAATTGATTAATGTGAAAATTCTTTTTGCCTGAGCCCAAATATCATGTTAGAAAACCAAGGGATCACATTCTATATTTTGAAAAACCCCTTTTGTAAAATGGGACTTTGTTTCCCCTCTCAGAGGATCTTGTCCGACCGAGAAGAAGGGAGACTATGAACGTGGCTACAGGGTGATCTCTTGATCCTTGGACCAAAGTGAGGAAAAAGTCTAACAAATGCATCGTTTTGCAGTAAATTAGATCAGATTTCCGCATCTCCGCACTCAGTCTGTGAGCTGACAGTTCAGTAAAATGTTCCCTTGTAAGGTTCGCCCTCTTAGGAAAAGGGGCAATAATTCATCATTAGGATTTCAGAGTCCAGGTGTAGATGGAAACTGATGGAGCCTCCAGCGAGGCAGGGAGGGTGCGTGGAAGAAGAAAATTTTATCTGAAGCCTAATTCCCTGGTTACAGCAGAGAATAATTAAGATAATATTGCTTCAAGAGTCCTTTAATGATTAAAAATCACATATGCAGAATCCATAAATTGGAGGGCAACAAATTGAAAGGCGGTAACATCAGAGAACTGTTTTGTGCACATTGTGGTGGGAAGTACACTCGTGGCAGCCCGCTGTACGGGCAGCCACCGGAGACCGGGACCAGTCCAAGGACTTTGTTTAGATGCAACAAATCATTTGTCTGTTATTAACCCAGAGCTTGTAATTATGCAGATTGCCATAGATTTTCCTGGGCCTGGAAGTGAGATTGAGGGTTGTTCACAGTATAGCAGGCAGCTCAGGGCTGGCCATGCATTACTGAACTTGCCACATTTATCATGTTGACTGATGGCAGCAGAAGCAGGTCTCAGGTCCCAGTGGTTAATGTAGTGGGTAATTAACTGTCATTTGCCTAGTAATAGGCTGATGATCAATGGTTTGTGTGGAAACAAATTCTAATCAGGTAGCTGATAAATGCTCAGCTAGCGAGAGCAATTGAAATTGGGGGAAACTATGTCCAGAATTTCAAAATGGCATTGTGTGTGTATGTTTATTAGGTATAAGCAAACGGAGTCATCCTTAAACACTGCTTTCTCTCACACTAATCGCATTTTATATCCACAAGTGCATCTATATTCGTGGAATAAAGAACTTTTAAGATTTCCTTATTTCTCAAAAAAAATAAAAAAGAAAGAAAAAGAAGAAACAAATGCTCATGCCAGTGATGTGCCTCCTGAATAGATCACAGGAAGTACACGAAAAGTGAATGTGAAATGTTGGGATGAACGAAGAAATCTGCTGACAAAAGAATAGGATGAAAGCTTTAGTTTGCGATGGTTTCATTTTTAATGATTGCCAGTAGGAGATGCAAGATATTACATTTTCAATGACATTCTTAAAAAAAAAATTATTTCCCAAAATAGGGATTGAGAGCACAAAGGTTATTAGAGTTATATTCCTTAAAATAAGCATACTGAAACGCTTTAAAGATTTTTTTTCCCAGGGAAAAGGAGCATGTGACCATCTTTAATTTCGTCTTCTTGAAGATGAACCTTGCTTACTTTTTATCGAGTGTACAGATGATGAAAAGCATTTATGGTTTCTACCCTCAAGGCGCTTAAGTTCTTCAAGAGACGGTCTAACAAAAACATAAGCTTAAACGTTGATTACGAGTTTGGCCAGACACTTCGAAGCCGTTCTCATAACTCTTTCCAACAATCATCATTAGCCTGCTAAGAGGAAATAGTTCTACACTTGAAAATGAGCATGCATGCCTTAAGCAAAGGAGCATCTCTTCGAGTATATAGAAAGTAATAAGGGAAACTTCAGCACATTTGTGCGTAATCCTTAAATTCAATAAAAGGAAAGACTAAGATTCTTTAAAGTACATTTTTATAACTAAAGTGAGTTTTCTCCCTAGCACCTTTGAATTCATTAGTTTAGAACTGCTTTTAATTTGGTCTTTCCCATGAGAGCCATTATATTTTTCTCCTGTCAGCCTGATGCTGGAGAAAAAAAAAGGAAACTGGCAGATGTGGTGTTTTTCATCTACTTTGCTTCCTAGTTAAAAAGTGCATTAACTACTATGCACAGAATAGGACTTGTAATAACTCTTTACCACCATTAACAATGTTAAAGAGACTTCGTTTAAATATTGCCAGTAAAAATGGATAAAATATTTTATTTTCTCCCATTATGAAACTACGGAGACATTTTATGTTGTACTATATTTTAGGTCATTACAATAACTATTTACTGGAATCTACAGCAAATAGGATTTTTTTAAAAAATACCTTTTCCCCCCCAGACAATTCCAGTGGTTCTTACAGTATATTATGTTTCCACTTCTGATCTAGCTCTGTGTAGTTTATAGCCTCATTTACTTTAATGTGCTACCTGAATAACATAATCATAGCTATAACTATAGTATAGGGCCATAAGGTGCATGCGCCTGTAATGATTTTTGACTACTTAAATGGCTTGTTCATAAATGGCCCTTTAATAATAACGGCAAACCATTTAGTAACTGGGTGACAAAAATAGGGAGTCATTCAAATGGGTTTTTTTTCCCCCAAGTAAGATGTTTAATGTGTGGCATGAAGATGAAAGTTACATTGCTTTTATATTTACTCCATATTCTAACAAGTAGACTTTTGCTATGAATTCACCCCTGTTGACTTCTGTGTGTGTAAGCTTCCCAATGTATTTGTCTTTTCCTTTGCTTCTCAAACAAGATGTGATTTCCATCAGGAAAGGTCAACCGAGTATGTATCACCAAAGAATATTTATGTGTATACCTAGGATAAAACTCACTTGAGTACATCGTACGGCATTGTGTATCAACAGCTTTACAAAGTGTATTAGCATCTTCTCTAGTCACCATCTCCGATTTTCCTGTAAGAGTTTGAAAAAAAAATGTTTATTGTTCTAGGCTCTTCGGAGTGACGGGAAACTGCGCTGCCTGCAGTAAGCTCATCCCTGCCTTTGAGATGGTGATGCGTGCCAAGGACAATGTGTACCACCTGGACTGCTTTGCATGTCAGCTTTGTAATCAGAGGTACTCAGATTTCATTTTGTCTCCTAAAAAACGGTACAGCTCTCTTTTCTGGCTATTTATTTAACAGATGGGAAGTATATCAGTACACTTTATTTAAAGCAATTACTCTCAGCATTTTTATTTTCTGCAAATGTTCATTCAGTGCCAGAAACGAACCACTGAGGAGCAAGGTCTCAAAACTGCATTTCTACGTAAAAGAAACCCATCACATAACAGGACGTGATAGAAAATGAAGTCAATTCTGTAAACTTTTAGTCTTCTTATTATTCATTCTCTTCCTTGTTGTTTTTCTTTAAACGCTAGCCGGTTTGGCTCTGGGGATAGAGCGTTGGCCTGTGGACTGAAGGGCCCCAGGTTCGATTCCGGTCAAGGTTACATACCCGGGTTGAGGGCTCAATCCTCAGTGGGGGACGTGCACGAGGCAGCCGATCAATGATTCTCTCCTGTCATTGAGGTTTCTATCTTTCTCTCCCTCTACCTTCCTCTCTGAAATCAATAAAAAATAAAAAGTACGTTTAAACTATCTTTACTTTTTCATACTACTGTGAGCAAACACATTTGCACTGAGGCAAATAGGGATTTGTGGCAGGTAGTATTTTCTTGATGTTCATATTTATAGTTGCCTTACCTCTTGATTTCTGTTTTATAATATTTTTATTGATTTCAGAGAGAAAAGAAGAGAGAGAGAGAGAAACATCAATGATGAGAGAGAATCATTGATCGGCTGTCTCCTGCAGACCCCACACTGGGGATCTAGCCTGCAATCTAGGCATGTGCCCTAATCAGGAATTGAACTGTGACCTCCTGGTTCATAGGTCAACGCTCAACCACACCGCTGAGACACACCGGCCGGGCTTAATTTCTTATCTTGAATTTTAACCTTGTTTTATATGTACTTTTTAAGTTGCTTCAAGTCTCTTTGTGAACAAGGCCAGAGATAGCTAATAATTAAACAATCAGCATTGGAGAGGCAGCATTGAAGAACAGAGTGTTGCACAGTGTATCTAAAAACCTAAATTCTGGTCTGGACTTTGCCCCTAATAATATGTCTGACCATAAACCAATATTAGCTCTCAGAACCTCAGTTTTCTCACTAATAACACAGGGAGCTGGATTAGTCCATTGCAGAGAATTCTTTCATCTGAAAGGCTTATGACTTCATCCCGTTTTTCTTTATTGAAAGTTATAACTTTTATTTCCACTGGGAACTATATACTACTGGTACCTATTTTATGTGACAAATGCAGAGGATATTAGAATATTAAAATGCACACATCATTAACAATGTATTTCAAAAATTAGTACACTTGGTGGTTTTAATGGAAATAAATCCCGTGCAAGTGTGAAAACACCTGGACATAGTATATAATCAGAAAATATTAGTTGTGGCCAGTTTTTAGTTATTGCCATTTTCTGTTTTACTGTTCGATGCAGCACTTTCTTATGAGGCCCTATAGAGCAGTAGAAAGAATACGATGTTAGAGTGAGAACTGGATTCAAATTCCAGCCCCAAAATGAATCAGCTTGTGACCTTGGGAATGCTACTTAACCTCTCTGATTTTGTTTTCACACCCTTAAAATAAAGACAGTAATGCTTGTCTTACAGATTTTGAAAATAAAGTCAAATAATTTATATAAATACTGGGAATAGGTTCTTAGAAATTGGAATTTGAAATTAGAAATTAGGAAAGAAAACAATAGGTTCTCAAAAAAACTAGTTCTTTTACCTTGAGATTTATAACTTATTTTTACCAAATAATATTTCACTAACTTGGTTTTTACACAAGATATATAGCTCAAGCCCGCTGGCATGGCTTAGTGGTTGAGTGTCAACCTAGGAACTAGGAGGTCACAGTTCGATTCCTGCTCAGGACACAGGCCTGTGTTAGGGGCTCCATCGCTAGTGTAGGGCGTACAGGAGGCAGCCAACCAATAATTCTCTCTCATCATTGATGTTTCTCTCCCTCCCTCTCCCTTCCTCTGTGAAATCAATAAAATACATTTTAAAAAGATGTATAGGTCAATAATATCTCTTGCTAAATAGATATTCAGAATGTGACTTAGTATACATACCTTGACGTATATAATTTGCCCAGGAAATAATTGAAGAAGTCATCTCACAACATCTTGAGTCTTCCCAACAAATGCCTGGAATCAACATAGTTTAATTCAGTCTACAGTGACATTTAACCAAAGATAAATTGTCAAATGCACATGTTGTTTATTGTATGTAAGGATATGAATAAAGAAACACAAATATCCACACATCAATACAGACAGTAAAAAGGTAGACACATTTATATGCATGTGTACATGTGTGCATACATGTACACATACATGTATTAGTAGTAAATTTAAAATACTTCTGTTCACTTGTTACATTGATCCACTGATACAACCCACTAATAATACAGTTATTGTCATGCAATAATAACATTTACTGCTTTTCTACTTATAAATGGTTATATATTCATAGTAGAAAACTTAGAGAATACAAAGGGATAAAGAATAACATCATCTCATAGCTCACTATTCTCTCACTATTTTAAGGGAAAATATTTTAATATTTTGGTGTGTAGCCAGCTGTATAATTTTTATACATATATGACAAGTGATATATAGCATATACTTTATATTATAGGCACATTTGAGCAGATTAAAGAAAAGTAACAGCAAATAATCCTAATATTTAATATTTGGCCTTTTTATGTATTATGGTGTGCCTTTGTACCTGTCTTTAAAATTTTTTTTTAAGCCCTGGCTGGTGTGGCTCACTTGGCTGAGTGAAATCCCATGCACCAAAAGGTCACAGGTTTGATTCCTGGTCAGGGCACATGCCAGGGTTGTGGGCTCCATCGCCAGTAGGGCCATTTTCTCTTCCTCTCTCTCTAAAAACCAATAACATCATATTTTTAAAAATTTTAAAGTTTCTTTTAAGGTATTTTAAATTTTCTTGTGTTCAGTTTTATGGATATAGCTTCATATAATAAATCATCAGATTATAGAAAGATGGCATCTCATTATAATTTTAATTAGCATTCATTTACTTCCTACTGCCACTTTGCTATTTCTTCTTTTAGGGAACTGCCTATTTATGCCCTTTGTCCATTTTTCTATTAGGGCAGGCTCACCTGTTTTATTCGTGTTCTACACAGAAAATTAAAACATCATTCAAGCGCTAAACCCAGGCTAAATTCTATTATGATGCAAAGTAATTGTAGGTTGTTAATGCTATTTACAAATCGTATTTTATTTTATTTCACCATGGAAATACACAGTTGCACTCACAATTAAGTCTGTCTCCTCAGTAAAACTCAGTCAAGTAGGACAAACACTCCTAAATTTTGACTCTAAAACTGTTCACCTTCTTATTGCTGCAAAATACTATTCTAATATCATTATTAAAGCACCTAATATATTTCTGTGTTCGCTTCATTTATTACATGCCACAATGGGACTGCAAAGTTCTGGTTCTGCACAATTAGCACTTAGTTACTGACTTGTCATTTCAGCCCCAACAAGACAAACTTCTTTAATGCAGGAAGTCAGCTCATCTTCATCAGCCAAGCAAAGCAGACAAATTTTGTTACTCTCAATACAGAAGGCTTTCAACACAGGAGACTCTGCTTGTACTTTGACATTTCCTTAGGAAATCCTCTTTAATAAAGCCATATGCCGCGTGGGCCTATACTCTCAGTAGCCGAATCTTTGTCATAGTATTGTACCTTTTCAAGTGAAACCTAAGGCATAAAGGTAATTTATAGGCACTTTCCCTTAAGCAAAACTTATTGACAACTGACATCGTATCAGACATGTTTATGAATTTTATTTAGCAGTCATTCCATCTTAACTTTTAAATCAAAATGTTAATAGCACAATATTTCTGAATGTTTAAAAACTATTAGCAATAATAACCTTTCAGAATTGGTTTCCCTTGTACAGTGTATACCTTCTCTGCCCTTTTAGAAGGCTCTGGCTAAAAACATAGAGTTCTGACTTAAAAATCTAAAAGCTTCTCTATTTTGAAAGGAAATCAGAGGAAGGTTATTTTGGGTATCTTGTGTAATCACTTGAGTCTTGTTTAGAACTGGAAAATTCTGTGTAATAGTTAATCTCTTAAAGGTGAATAATCCTCCCTCCCCTTTAGAAAATACTGTAAAACTAAATGATGGTTTTATAAGAAAAGGAAATGACATGCTTGTTTGTAATGGAATGGACTCAAATGTTACTTGTGTAACATTTCATTTTCTTTTATTAAAGGATAAAAGCTTTGTGCTTGGCTCTGTAAGAACAGAGGGGAGTACAATTTAGTTTCTCTCTCAAAGGTATTCAGAGCTAGGGGCGAGAGGGGCCATCAGAGACTCACAGGAGAGTGTAATTGACGGGACACAGATCCATCCCAATGGAAGAGAGGACCATGCTGGGAGTCTTAGGGAAACATCACAAGCTGATGTGCCGGGTTTCATGAAAGACCTCCCTAAAACTAGTTGGACCCTAACTGGTTTGGCTCAGTGGATAGAGCGTTGGCCTGCGGACTGAGAGGTCCCGGGTTCGGTTCCGGTCAAGGACATGTACCTTGGTTGCGGGCACATCCCCAGTAGGGGGTGTGCGGGAGGCAGCTGGTCGATGTTTCTCTCTCATTGATGTTTCTGACTCTCTATCCCTCTCTCTTTCTCTCTGTAAAAAAATCAATAAAATGTATTTTTAAAAAAAAGACTAGTTGGGATATAGGAAGTGTGTCTGGTCGGGGGTGGGGGAGATGAGGAAGCCAGGAAGTAGTGAGGAAATGGATTCCCAAACAGATGGAGCAGCATGAAAGGCATGGCGCTGTGAGAGCATCTAATATGTTTGGGAAATGAAAAGTAGCTCAGTGTGCTCAGAGATGAGACCAGGAATGTGGTAGGGATGGTAGTGGGGAATGGAGCGAGGAGCAGGAGATGAAATTGTAAAAGTAGAAAGTCAGTGATTGAACATTGAAATGAGTACAAACTTAAATCACTGCATCTAAAATACCTTTGTGATTGAAAACTATTTGATCCTGGAATCAATCCATCCTATCCAATATTTATTGACCACCCACCCCAAGCGATAGTACAATTTATGGTGGTATTTCACAGGGATCAAAAGAAATAAAACTCATGGTCACTTTACCTCAGCACTACTGTCCAGGTTGGGGAACCTATTACACACTTACAAGAAAATTTGAAATGCCAAAGTAAATGAATGATACACTAATAAATGAGTGCTCTAGGAAAGTACAATGCTCCCTGATCAGGGAACATTGATGGAAGGAGTGGAAACTGAAGAATGTTTAGCATTTAAGTTCCATGGTAAAAAGGAAGAACTATCCCTGGCTAGGTAACATTCTAAGCAAAGATGAAAAGATGATCATTGGCAACTAATAATGAAAGCACTTTTTTTCTACTTTATAGATGTGGGAACTTATTTTCAGAGGTGTTAAGTAACTTACCAGAGGTGTGAATGTATTCTGTGTATGTACATGGTTTAAAATTAGTGCAACTAAGATTCAAATGCCTATCCCTGTGATTACACGGGCTGAGCCTGTTTTTTTTTTATCATTATATTACATTATTCAGACATTTTATTATTGCCTTTGCTATTAATAGATAATTTTTGAATGGGACTGATTCAATGTATCAAGCATTATAATAAGATGCTTTATTATATTCTTTTATAGAATTTATTGGGGTGACACTAGTTAACAAAATTATACAGGTTTCAGGTGCACAATTCCACAACACAATCATCTGTGTACTATATTGTGTGTTCACCACCCCAAGTCAAGTCACCTTCCACTACATTTATCCCCCCTATACCTGCCTCTACCTCTTCCCTCTCCCCATTCCCCCCCCCCGTGGCAATCACCACACTGTTGTCCAGTGTCTATGAGTTTTTTCTCTTTTTTTTTTTCTCAATCCCTCCACACACCCCTACCCAGCCCCACCCCTCCCAACTGCTGATCTGTGGAGTCTGTTTTACATGTACTAACTCATTTAAAACTCAAAATAACCCCTAAGTAGGTATCATTATTGATCTCATTTTACAGACGAGGAAACTGAAGTACAAGCAACTTAAGTAACTAATTCAAGGTTAAACAATTAGAAAATGGTAGACTCAAGATTTGAACCTTGGCAGTCTGGTTTTAGTCTGTGGACTCAGAGCCCGTATGAAGGCTGTTTCAAGAAGGGGATTTTATTTTCTGGCTACGTGGATATAAATGTGATTAGATACAGTTGTGTTATAGTAAGGCGGACTTTGGACAATTTCTAGCAGAACTCAGGGTGCATGTAGTGTAACTTGGTGCAGAAAAGATTGTTACGAATGAAGTGTGTAATGACAACTGGGCTGTCATTGGGAAAAGGCAGTAAATTTGTGCACAATTCTGAAGTGGTGGGACAGTGAGTATATACCTGCACCTCTCACTGCAAACAAGGTAAGTATCTAATAACTGAGGATGCTCCATGGGAAAGTAAAGACATTGGATATAGGTATTGAACCCACCTCTTTTTAAAGTGTTGTGAAATGGAAATAAATTATAATTGACCATTACTAATCTCAGGGAAATAAGGTGACTAAGTTAACATTTTCATTTCTTAGAAAGTATGTTACATATGGAGGCTTCTTAGCAGAGGCTTTTGATAACCTGCTCAAAACTACTCTAAGCCCATATTTTATACAGATGATTTATTAATCACACTTATTTCCTGTACTTTTTCAACTGTATAAGGCCACATGATTTCAACTAGAATCACTTCAAAATATCTGGAAATTAAATCTGTTATTAATTCCAAAACATCACGATTAGATGATTTAAAAAATCTCTTTAGGCATCTTGACATATTTTTCTAAATGAAGGGAAAATTAATTGAACCGACTATATCACAAGTAATGATGATTACTTTCAGTTTGCTTTCAGGAATTTTAGCCCTACCTATTAATATACTAACAGTGTTCTCTGGCCATTGCTGCTTTTAAAATATTTTTTTTCTTTAAGTGCTAAGTCTCTTAAGGAGCTGGTTATATAGCACTGGAAATTAGCCTGCCGTACAAAATCACAGTTCTAGATCATTTTGTTAAGTGTCTAATATCTGCATTGCTGTTTCTTTCATTTCTTCATGCTTATATTTGAAACATTTTAAAGGAGGGTACCGATTTTAATTGCATCCCAACCATAATTTGCCTTTAACCATAGCTTTCCAGGCTGTTTTGTTTGAGTTAGATGTATAATTGTGACATTCCTCACCCATGCTCTATTTCATTCTGACCTTTAAGGATAAATTGAAATGCACATAAAATGTACTTTATCCAGTTGACAATACACTAGTAACTAAATATTCAGGTAGGAATATTTCAGATGAATTCCATGTATACTACCATCTCATCGAATGGTAGGCAGGCCTTTTTAAAAAAATTATGAAAATGAAGAATTATAACACCAAAAAACAATTCTAGATAACTTTGTAGCCTCATGCTTTACTGCCTCCAGGTAAGAGCATGGGTCTTGAATCCGAAGACACCTGGTTCCTTTCCTTCATGTACCACATGCATCCTACCTAGGAAACCTGGGGCAGGTATTTAAATTCTGGGAAGAAGCCTCCGGTTTTTCATCTTTAAAAAGTCAATGATAATATCTGTAATCTAGGCTGGATGAAAGGAATAATGTAATCACATGTATACATGCTTCGTGTTAGCACCTGGTAAATACTTTATGAGAAGTGGCTATTATAATGACCGACATTTCAGCCATTGAGGTAAAGCTTTACATATTTCATTTCTACTCTTTATCATAAACTTGCAAAAGTGACTGATATTAGAGATAAGAAAAGCTGAAGTTTCATCTTAATATCTTAAGTGGAAAGTTGAGATTTGGACCCTATTCCTTGCAATATGCTTCTCTACCTTTCATATATTTCTTATTATAACATCCCTACAATCCAGTGATGTAGCTGTTTTATCTAACCCTCAGAGAACTAACTCAGGAAAAGTATGAAATGTACTTTATATCTTTTTTTCTCACTCTGATTAACCTGAGTTTATGAATCTACAAATAAAAATTATTTAAATCTCCAGGCCTCTGAAGGTAAAAAAATGACATGATAGGACATGACAAAAAAACCACGTTTTTATTTAATAGTGAATAGAATTAAGGTGATTATTAAAAATTATATTGAAAAAGTAAAGCAAAGTTTCAGACAATATAGAGTTGAAAAAGTATTTCCAATTTAGTTGTTTTTTAGGAAAAAAACCTCAGTAATATCAGCTGGAGCATGAGTGTTTTACTGAATTTATTTACTTTTGATATTTTATTATAGGCTTCTTAGTTCAAATAAATTTCAATATTAACATAAATTGAAAAATTTTGAACAGTAATCACATATATTATTCATGCTATTTTATATAATCTCACTAAAGTTAAGTATTTTTAAAATACATTTTTATCAATTTCAGAGAGGCAGAGAGAGGGAGAGAGAGAGATAGAGACATCAATGATGAGAGAGAATCAATGATTGGCTGTGTCCTGTACGTTCCACACTGGAGATCGAGCCCAAAACCCAGGCATGTGCCCAGAAACTGAACCATGACCTCCTGGGTCATAGGTTGATGCTCAACCACTGAGCCACTATGGCCAGGCAAAAGCTAAATATTTAAATTGGCTGTTAGGCCTGTCCTTTTCTTCAACATGTCTTAGTACTCAAGATAATCTGCAAAAACTGGTCTATTCCAACACCACTTTTAAACACCATATTTAAAGTTTACAGTATGCAATAAAAAGAAGATGTGCTTAAAATCCAAACTTGAATGTTCATTGCATCCAATAGTCTTGACCACACACAACTCCAGGATTTCAAGATCAGCACATGCTCCGTATTTTCAATCAACATCATCAGCAGGCAGTAATCCTGGGGAAAAAAAAGTAAATTCCACAAATAAACAGACCAATCTTCTTTAAGAGGAAAGCTAATTCTTTTCAATCTACTTTTTTTATTACACCATTTTCCCCTCTATCTACTTAAGCTAGAATAAGGATAAATTTCCAAAGCTACCCAGTTGGAAAATAAATAGGTTCACTGTTTGTCTAGCATTCCAATCTTTGCAAATGTAAATCAGTCCAACTGCTCCTCATTTAAACTCTCAACTTCACAAGACATTAAAGGGTGCCTTTCAGTACACAGTTTAATCTATCCACTAAGATTTCTGCTTGAACATCATTTGAAATAGACTATCTGATAAAGAGAGACCACTATCAAAGGTCAGTGAGGTCAACTTGTATAATTACAAGTAGTTTTACTGGGTCAACTCTACCAGACACTGCTGTTTGAAGGTTAAATTGTTACAATTAAAAATATATACAGATCTCCCCAGAGTTACTTTATTGTTAAATGTACCAGAAACTGCACAAGCATTTATTTCTGACCTTAATTGTATCCAAAGTGTCACCATGGGGAAATTACACAAAAAGAGCACTTATTTTGTTTTATTGAATAAAATAATAATTAGCTCCTGGGCACTAGTTTATGTATCACATCAATATTAAGAAGTTTGTTTAGGTTATGCCCTTTGGTTTAATTGAAAATGCTCCAAGAAATTACATTTACTATTTTATAGTTGATAAACTTGCTACAAACAAAGGAATATGGCCCAACATCAGAGTCTGGTGCTAAAACAACTTTCACTTCAGAATGACCACTTCCGAATTACTAGAATTTAATCACATTTTTATAACAAAAAGTAAAAGGAAGTTTTAAATGGAAAGCTTTAAAATGGGCTATTTTCTAATTGTTTGATTCATTTTAATGCCTTTACTTATTTTTTTGTAAAGTGGATAAGTGGCCAATCATGAAATCTTCCATAATCACTAACAGTGAAATATTATCATTCCTTCTTGTTTTAATGATCAGTTCCATGTTATAGATCAGTTCCATTTTCTTTCTAATGTGGTAAAATAAAAATAAAAATCACCTTTGCTGTCCTATATATTTTCCTCAATGTTCCTATGATTTTTATATATAAAGCTGGATTTCAAAGTTCGTGTACAATGCTTTAGTTGTTGACAACAAAGGGAACTTTCGAAGCCAAGCTTTCTATTTCAGGGAATTACCATGTGAAATTATTATTAGGAAAAGAAATCTTCAGATCTATAGATCCGAGTGAAATGGTCTTAACACATTTGATTTTTTTTTTTATTTTCAGATTTTGTGTCGGAGACAAATTTTTCCTCAAGAATAACATGATCCTTTGCCAGACGGACTACGAGGAAGGTTTAATGAAAGAAGGTTATGCACCCCAGGTTCGCTGATCTATCAACATCACCCTATTAAGAACACAAAGCACTACATTCTTTTATCTTTTTTGCTCCACATGTATATAAGAATTGACACGGGAACCTACTGAATAGCGTAGATATAGGAAAGCAGGATGGATATATGAAATAAAAGGGGAACTGCATCTGTATGTAGTGATATTGCCCCAGTTCAGAGTTGAATGTTTATTATTAAAGAAAAAACATAATGTACATATTGCTGGTTTTTTTGCTTGCTATTCCTTTTTGTGTCACTTGGCATGAGATGTTTATTTTGGACTATTGTATATAATGTATTGTAATATTTGAAGCACAAATGTAATACAGTTTTATTGTGTTACCATTTGTGTTCTGTTTGCTTCTTTGTATTGTTGCATTTAGTACAATCAGTGTTTAAACTTACTGTATATTTATGCTTTCTGTATCTACCAGCTATTTTAAATGAGCTGTAACTTTCTAGTAAAAAATTGAAGAGCAAATCTCACGAATGATACACATATAGATAAAGCAAGTCTAGCAACATTAAAAAACGAAAAAATAAAGACACACACAAAGCATTTTAAGCAACATTCACTATGATTGCCACCATGATTTAGTCTATCAGTGTTCTCTTTACTACCCCCTATTTTCAGGGGGTTAAGATCAGCTTTAAAAAATGCATAAAAATTTCATCTTAAAGCACTTTCATTTTATACCAACGTGAAAAGTGCCACTTTTAGAATACCTTTAAAGCTTAACAGTTATCCTTTTAATATCCTCTATGTGTGTGTGTGTGTGTGTGCGCGCTCTTTACCTATATTACGGTTTTGCTGTTTGTTTTTTTCAGCCATTCACCCCTTATGTGAACTAGTGCCTTTGGGTATCATGTAAATTTTTTCCAAAGGGTTACTTTAAAAAAGTATTAACACGATTATAAGATAACTTAAAATGATTAAATTTCTTGTACAAATTTTGCCCAGATCGCTCCATAAAAGCTGAGTGTTTAATAACTTATGGCCTGATAAATTTCTGGCACTAAAAGGATTTGAGTGTGAATCTACTGAAATCATGATAATGCACATTGACGCTATGATGATATTTGAGTAGTGAGGTTACTTTTGATCGGGCAACATAGTGCTCATAGAATCTTCTAGAAGAAGAGAAACAAAGGGATTGATAAAAAGCTGAGAACTGGTGATTATATATTTTTCTGTATTACATGCCACTTATTTTAATGTTTAAAAGTGAACACTTTAAAGTTTGATGTGTCTTACTCTTGCTTTCTGTAATTACCCACTCAGTATACATCACACTTAAGCTGAAATCTGTCATTCCATTTTTTAAAGGTGAAATATTATTTCCTTACCTACATGATAGCTGATGAAGAAGAAAATGTTCTAGAAACAGAAATTATGGAGACTGATTATTTAGATTATAATTTAAGATATTAAAATGAGTCTATAACACCCTCTTCTGGATTGCTCACATTTTGCTTCTTTGCTTCTGTTCCCTAGTAATAAAACTACATGTTAACAATTTAATCCCTTGCAGGCACAATGAACCCTATTTTTACTAGAGCAAATTTAGTGCGGTGGTTTTTATTTTTTCTTTATTTTTTTCTTGATCACTTGTATAGGAAACAATATTTCCCAGTGTTATTTACATACATATTTTGTCCTGCCAATATATGTATTGCAGATGAAAATTAAGTGTGATACCTGAGTTCTTGGTTTGGGGCCAAAATATTAAGCTGCAAATAATGCTGCTGTGGATTTGAGTTGTTTTAAAAACAAAGCTTTATTATAGACATGCATGTAAATCTGGATATTGCCTCTCGTTTTTAAGGAAATGATTCTGTGAAAAGTGATATGTATTTTTACAAATGCTTCATGGTTAAGAGTGTTCAAGTCACATGTCTCCCAAATTCAAGATACACCTAGAAAAAAAATTTTAAAAATAGCTATTTGTGGCCCATAATATAACTATTATTTTAGCCTTTGAGCCTTACATTTGCTTCATGAAAAGACTTGCATAGCCAAAACTAAAAACATCAAAACAAAAACAGAACAACAAATGGATGCAGGAGAAATAGTGAGAAATGGTTTTCATAACACTGCTGCCCCAATAGCCCCCTTTAAGAGTTGCTTGACATTCATGTGGATGTACAGTTTTAATTGTCGGTATCTTTTTCAAATGATCTTTTAAATATTTAACTGGTTTTGCATATGTTAAGATCAATATGTCAAAATACCTGTAAACTGGGAACAAACTGTTCAACTATCCTTGGGACCCAAAGACCAAACCACGTTTTTTACTGCCTTTTATTTTGCATAATCCTTTGGGAATTAATTCTTATGCTTTTCCTGCGAAGGAAATTACTCACCTGGATTAAAGATTAAGGCCTTAATCTCCTTAGATTATCGTTAATCCCTATGAATTTGTGAAACAAGACAGAAATAGACCCTTTTGTAACTAATTGCCCATAAAGAGTAGCATTTTTGACCTGAAGTATTAAGCTAATTGTCTTGACTATTTCCAAGTCCCTGAATTGTTGTCAACTTTCCTCTTTGTGTTGTGTAGCCCTGGTGTCCCTTAGCTTGTTTTCCGATGCCTCCAGTAGGACACCTCCAATGGAGCTTTGATTTCTCAAGCAGGGAGAGCTCCCTTCCTAATGTGCACCACGCATAGGCTGCCTCTGATGAAGGACCAGGAACCTCCAGTTCACCAGAATGCTGGCTGAGTTTAAAAGCTGACCTGTGTTTGTAATTTCACTTTCATCTTGCTTAATAAATATCTGCTGGATTCTTTCATTCATTTTTTTTATATTTGGATTTATGTTTTTAATAAAAGGGGTATGACACTATTTGATTGCTCTTAATTGGCAAAATCTAGATGACATCTAGAAAGCATGCATTAAGTGCATGAAAAAAGAAAAAAGTATGTAAGGATGTTGGCTTTTAAAAGGTAAATCATAAGCATAAACAAAGTAGCTCAAATGCTTTCTCCAGATATTATACTTAAGATCTCTGAGCTAGGTAGTTTACTGCTATTTACTTTTGTGGGGAAAATAAAGCTGTCAAAATGAAGGTAGCAATTACTGGGTATAATTTTGCACATACATACAAATTTTAAGTGATCTTTCTGAAAGCAACTGTGTTGGCAGACTAAATTTCAAAACCTCTCTTTTCTGTACAATGAATTAAAGCAAAAAACTCAACTCAATCCTACATTTTCAGGGATGAGATGGTGTGCCTTCCCTGAAACTGGGTGCTGAAGGTTATATCTGCAGTCAAACCTACAATATACAAGTGGCTTCCTTTTAACTATCCTTTTAGGCAAACCACCCTTAGAATAGTCACTTAAACAATTTCATACAAATGATACAGTTTCAACATGCTTAGGGTTCACTTCAGTAAGTTGCAGAAACAATCTGCATGTTTACTGTAATAGGCCATTAGCACAGAATACAGTTTTAGCAAAAGCCTTTTGATTACTTTTTCTTAAAAACACCATCCTATGTAATAAAAGCCTAATATGCTAAGTCTGTCATCAGGTTGGCTTTTCAACCAATCAAAGCATAATATGCTAATGAGATGCTAAGGCTGCTCAACCACTCGCTATGACATGCACTGACCACCAGTGCAGGGGGTAGACAGTTGACTGGTCGAACAGTCTCTATGATGTGCACTGACCACCATGGGGCAGACGCTCCAACTGGTAGGTTAGCTTGCTGCTGGGGTCCAGCCAATCGGTCCAGCTGATCAGGACTGAACAAAATGGGCTGGACACGCCCTGGATCCCTCCCGTGGTCCCTCCTCAGCTGGCCAACCTCCCGTGTCCCTCCCTGGCCCCGATTATGCACCAGTGAGGTCCCTCATCCTGGCCTGTGCCCTCTCACAATCCGGGGCCCCTCGGGGGATATGAGAGAGCCGGTTTCAGCCCAATCCCATGGGCCAGGCCAAGGGACTCCACGGGTGCATGAATTCATACACCAGGCCTCTAGTTATAGATATTTCTTAAATGTGATTTTAATGCAATTTAAGGTAAAAGAAAGCCAAGTTTTAATAGAGCTATGAATTCAAGGAGCATTTATTGAGAACCTACTATGTGACAGGTCTAGCCCAGAGCACTCAACCTCCTGCTGAGCAGACTTATGGTACTTGGAACCTCAGATGACTTTAAGGTGTCTTTGTACTGATTTGTACTCCTCTCAAACCTACTGATAATGAGCACACAAAAGCAAATACGATCTTCCTCCTATTCAGCTTGTCATTGCTCTGAAAGGCCCAGAAAATATCTCAGGTAATCAATGTGTTCAGAGAATTATCTCACACAAATTACTCATTAACTCAATAGCACATAATAAAAAAGAACATCAATTAATTAATGAGTCACCCTCAGATCACTCTGATTACAAAAGAGCTCTGCTGAAACAGCGGTTATAAATGGAGCTGCCTCTCTTCCTTCATTGTTTGCAATTGGCCCATTATTTGGCTGAAACCAGTGTCATATTTAACACATGCCTGTAGGTAATTGTGTGATTAGTTTCATAAATGGAGAATTCTGAAAGTCGACTGCTTGTAAGACCTTAGAAATGGTCAGAAAATTAAAGAAAACTCTCATTTTTACAATAGCTTCATTTGAAGCCAGGTTATTAAAAGGGTATTATCCATCCAAATGGTATACTTCTGCTACCAGCGAGACTATGAGACCTCGGCTCTTGCCTTCTTGAAGGAAAGGTTTCAATTAAGAGACAAAGTGCAGCAAAGCAACCAAGAGTTTATTGACCACAGCAAATGCACACTCAGGACAGTGAGACAAGGAAGGGCTTAGGCTTAGGAGAAGCCTCAGGAGAGCCCAGGTGGGCTGCTTGGCTCCCTGGGAAGTCAGAGAAAGGGAGGCCTTGGAGAGAGGTTCGGAAGGTTAACCCTGGACGAGCTGATGCTGCCCATGACTCCCTGGTTGCAAGTCTCCTGGGATCCCTTAGCAGCGGTTCTCAACCTGTGGGTCGCGACCCCTTTGGGGGTCGAAAAACCTTTCACAGGGGTTGCCTAAAACCATCAGAAAACACATATATAATTACATATTGTTTTTGTGATTAATCACTATGCTTTAATTATGTTCCATTTGTAACAATGAAAATACATCCTGCATATCAGATGTTTACATTACGATTCATAACGGTAGCAAAATTACAGTTATGAAGTAGCAACGAAAACAATTTTATGGTCGGGGGTCACCACAACATGAGGAACTGTATTAAAGGGTCGCGGCATTAGGAAGGTTGAGAACCACTGCAGGCTTAAAGGGAAGAAAGGGGGTAAAGGAATAGCACAGGCGTGCTCCCTGGGGGAGAGCTTGCACTGGGACTTTGTGTTGAGGGTATTTATCTCTCTCTCTTGCAGGTGGGAATCTTAAGGGAGGTCTCAGGGAGGGTTTCAATAAAATATTCATCAGCTTTCCAGGTGTGCTTTTTCAGGGTCATGGTCTCCACTGATTGGTCGGAAATAGGGCAGGGGTCATTAGCCATTGCTGCTGGTTCTGAGGCAGCCACAGTGTCACTTGTCTGGTTTTGCTGCCCCCCCCCTTTTTTTTTGAGCTGAAATACCACTGAGGCCTAGATGTTATCTTTCGGGAGGAAACGTCAGGGGAGCTAAACTGTATGACCAGCAATATGAAAGATCAGGGGTCCAATCCACAAAGAAGGTTTGAAAGGTTGCCATGGGTGCCAGGTCCTTGTTTTCCCAGTTTTGCCCCTTCCTAGGCACCTGAGGCTTTCAGCCCTGGTGACCTTATGTATCCAACCCATCTCCCTTGCCCTGCTCCTGTCTGTCTATCTGCCTATTACACTTCTACATTTATAATCACCATGTAAGACTTCCATATTAAACATTATAAGGATTAGCTGCTAAAACACTTAAAAGTAACATTTACAATGCTTCAGAATACACATAATTTAATTTCAGTAACTTTTCACAAACACTGAAATGGGCATGACCATTTTTATAACTATTTGGTGGGCCTGGTTGGGGAGGGTAGTAGGGATTAACAGCAATTGGGGAAATGATGAAAAGAAATACCAAATACTGCATACAAAATCAGCAGCGAAAGTTTCCTATCTCGGTAAATGCCATGCCAATAAGCTTATAGAATAATTATATCAGTTCCCCTGGGTAAGTCAGAAACATCTGCCGGTAACACATAGCAGGTGTTAACAATTACACATACTGAAATTTTTAAAAATGTTTTTAATTAAAAGAATTTTTGTCTTCTGAAAAGGAAAATATGTTAAATTCAAAGATACTCCTGTTTTGAGTGTGCAGAGCACGTAATGCACAAAATTGCAAAGCCCAAATCATCTTGGATCAACTAGGTTTCGTGTTTGGTTCAGATCATGGCAATCAAAAGTGAGTTAGAATTCATTGCACTGTTTACACAATCGGTATTCTGGGCTGAAAAGCTGAATACTCATGAAATTTGGAAAGCAGAGCTGATTACAGAATATTTTGGCTTTATTAGCAAGGTGTTTGCAGTTAACTGGACCAAATTTAATGGGCACAGTATAAAGAAAAATGGGAGCAAGAGACATTCAGACAACAAAGGATCCAAATCTTTCTTAACCCCTCGGAAGACGTTACATCACCAAAAATAAAACAGTCCATTTGTAACATGTAACATTAGCATATGTCCCATCTTCAATAGCTGTTAACAATAGTTAACATTTACTGAACACTTACCATATATCAGGCAGTTTCCCATGCCCATGTAATTTCCACAACACCATTGTAACATACGTATTATTACTCTATTTTACAGATTTTAAGTAAAAGCACAGAGAAGTTATTTAACTTGCCCTAGGTCATACAGCTAGTAAATAGTACACCTGAGATTTAAACATAGGCTTTCTGGCTCTAGGGTATGGTCACTGTTAAAGGATTGTCATTACTATTATTATATCATTACAGTCATTATTTTCTGGCCAAGAACTAGAAGTTACCTATTCATGAGAAAAACCCCAAATATTTTAGAATTTATGTCATCTTTAATGATGAAAATTGTGAATGAGAGTGATCATAATTTCCTAGATACAATTTCCTTAGAAATTCTTTTTTTTCACGCCATAAAGGGATTTATTTGAGCCTGCAAAGTCAGGATACCAAGATTAGAGGATCCCTATTATGAATAGCAGTGTCCAGAACAAGAGGTAGTCAGAACAGATGAGAGGAACTCATAGCAGAAAGCTGCAATTTTCTGTATTAGAAAGAGCATGCTGTGGTGAAGTAAGGCTAGACTAGTCTCAGAAGTCAAGATAAGAAAATGAGTATGTCACCCGTCTTTGATATTTTATAACTTACTTCCATAAGATGATATGAAAATGAACTTAAGGGGAGAATAGCAATCTGTGTCAAGCTTCGTGTTCATTGGTCTAAAATACACGAGCTATATTCAGATGCTGAGTCCTGGTCAGCTGCCAAATAGCTAAGGAACATTTTGGTCTCAGAATTACCATGGTAAACCAGGCTGAAGCAATAGTGAGCAAAGCAGTTATCCTTAAGGTAGACCAGAGCAAAATTTGATCCATTACATTCTGATATTACCACAGAAAAAAAATCTCGACCACGTTCTTCCTTCCCCTGCTTCCACTGACTGCTGCCATCACCATGGCTACTTCCATACATTGGGGGCCTTTTAAACCTAAATCATTCCATGTTAAGTGGGAATGGGAACTTCCACCACACCAGAGACTTCTGGGAATTTGAGCTTAGATCTGTGACAATCACTGAAGAAGGTGGCCAAATGGATTGCCTAAACAATGAGTTGGTCCTGAGCCGAGGAGGCATAGTGCAAACCACCTCCCCCACCACCGCCCCCAAATTTTAGTTGTATAGTTGCTTAGTTTAATTACAGCATGACTCACTGAAATATCCCTAACAACACCCAGTTTATCACAGCCCAAGTGTGGTGGAGCTGCTAGTTATCTTTGACCTATTATTCCTGTACTCTTCTTAGAATATCCTCAATTTAGTGTGAGTAGTAGCAAGAGCTAGGAGAAGACACAGAGACCACATCTGAGACAGTTATTGGTACAGGAGGGAAAAAATAGGAGAAAAATAAAATATGGGAGAAAATAGGGTATAAAATGTTACCTGGGAAGGCCAGTTAACTTTATGGTAAAAAAAAATCATTGAGGACCTACCATGTGTGTAGCCAATAGTAGGCACTTATTTTTTTTTTCTTAGAGACTTTGGTGCTTGAAATATAGGATGCACTGTTATTTATTCTTTGCTTAATGCTCAATTTATTAAATATATAACTCTAATAAATGATGTTTCTCTAAACATCTGTACACCATTTTAAACAGCTAATAAACCAAAACTTATAAGTTTAATAAATCAGATCCAACCATTTAAACAGTGATTAGGATCTCAGTCAAATTTTTCTAAACATTTCAATAAAATCCCATCTAATATGCTTCAGGTACTTTAAAACCAGACAGAAATTTTTATGATGTCCAAACTTATTTAGGAAAAAAAATCTGTAACACAAATTATTAATTGAAATTAATATTTGCTTCATATTTTTCAAAGTTTATGTTAATAATAATTCCATTTTGAAAATAGAAAATAGCCCTGGCCAGTGTGGCTCCGTTGGTTGGGCATCATCCTGTGCATCAAGAGGTTGCTGGTTCAATTCCTGATCCGGGCACATGCCCTGGTTGCAGGCTTGATCCCCAGTAAGGGGCATGCAGGAGGCAGCCAATTGATGCTACACTCTCACATCGATGTTTCTCTCCCTTCCTCTCTCCCTAAAAATCAATAAACTGTTCTTTAAAAAATTGCAAAGTATTGTCTGAACTAGCAGAGGATGCAGAATTTGCGTTGTTGATTATATGAACCTCAGTTGGGGCAGGAGAATAAGCTACTCTGTCCAAAATGACTAAAATTTGAGTCAGCACACATGAATTTGGCCAATAATCTAATAACCATGCTTTCTTGTTACATCAAAAGAATAATTTTAAGTGTAAGTCTTTCACATAGGTTATAATTTCCCATAACTCAATGCTTTTTCCCAAATTGATGTGTTAGGATTATTATAAGCTTATATATGTCATTAAATATCTTATTATAAGCTATAGGCTCATTTAGAGATTTTTATCTCCCAAGAAATAAGGAATCATAATCTATAGTTAAATTTCCTATTAGGACATTCAACTAATCCTCTTTCTTGCACATATTATTGGACTCTCTTTTGAACTGATTATAATGCAATACCACCTGTGTTGATTAGCACTTCGTGTTCTTGGTGTAATTTGACTTACAATTATCCACATTTAATCTTCTCTATTTAGAAAAAGAGACGAATACAAATTGACACTGAATAAATAAGTATACATTCAGTAGAAGAAACAGAATACATATACCATTATATTTGTTTGTATGTTTTTATTTTTGTTTGTTTTATCTTTTAACCCCCTTCATCTATTTCTCCCACTCAACTCACTGCCTCTGGCAACCACCAATCTGTTCTCTGTATCTATCAGCTATTTGTTTATTTGTTTAATTCCACATGTTAGAGAGATCATAAGGTATTCATCTTTCTCTGTCTGACTTATTTCACTTAGAATATTGCCCTAAAGTGTGTCCAGGTTGATGCAAATGGCAATATTTCATTCCTTTTTTATAGAGAGACTAAAGGCTTGATGCACAAATTCACGCACAGGTGGGGTCCCTTGGCCTGGTAGGGTTGGCCAGCTGGGGGGAGGGACCTTGGGAGGTTGGCCAGCTGTGGAGGTTAGCTGTGGGAGCATACTAACCATCAGGAGGCAGCTCCTGCATTGAGCATCTGCCTCCTGGTGGTCAGTGCATGACATAGCGACCAGTTGACCGGTCATTTGGTCATTTAGTCCTCCAGTCATTAGGTGGCTTAGGCTTTTATATACCCATTCATCTATCGATGGGTACTTAGGTTGTTTTCATAACTTGGCTATTATAAATAATGATGCAATGAACATGGAGTGCATATATCTTTTCAAGTAAGTGTTTTTATTTTCTTTAGATATATACCCAGAAGTGGAATTGCTGAATCATAAGGTAATTCTATTTTTATTTTTTTGAGGAACCTCCATGCTGCTTTCCATAGTGACCACACCTATTTGCATTCCCACCAACATGGCACAAGGATTCCCTTTTCTCCACATCTTTGCCAACATGTACTTGTTGTCTTCTTGATAACAGCCATTCTAACAGGTATGAGGTGGCATCTCATTGTGGTTTTTATTTGCAAAATCTATGATTATTAATGATGTTGAGCATCTTTTCATATACCTGTTGGCCATCAGTGTGTCTTCTTTGGGGAAAGTTTCTATTCAGATCTTCTGCATATTTTAAAATCAGATTGATGTTTTTTGCTACTGAGTGATATTAGTTTTTTATATATTTTGCATATTGGCACCTTATTTAGCTTTTATGTATTATAACTATTCTGTATACTTTACATTAACTTTTTCCCTTTTAAGTACAATCATAAGCCCGTGGCTTTTATAAACTCAAATGCATTGCAGATGGATTTAGTAGTAGGTTATGTTTCAAGTGTTGTGTGTGTGAGTATAATTCTTACTGTAAGTGTCAATCAAAAAATTTGTTTTGTAAGACACTATCTTAGAACCTAGAAAGCCCATAATAAAGGGCTAGAGAAAAAAAGCAGGGCGCAGTACAATAAGGTGAGCAAAAGGTGAACTGATCCAGAAAAAGGTATTCAACCTGAAAATTGCCGAGCCCAAACAACGCAGAGGAAAAGCAACAGTAACAGAAATCATTTAGAAGGAGGTGTCAGTATTGCACAACATTAGTTGGACATTAAAAAGAAGAGAATGAAGAAACTGAAGAATAACTGAAGAGCTGAGACCCTGACCTAACCACCCATATCTACAAAAGTATGCCACTCCCTTCACTAAGGATATTTGACAAAAGTGTATTTCTGCTACGCTATTATCATCAGGCTTATGCACACCTTGATTACTTTTTAGGTAAACATGGTTATTATTTATTTCAAAACACAATTTTCTTGATCCCAATTAACCCCTTTCCACACTTAAACCATGTAGGTAGTGGTTAGTAGCATCAGCTTTGCCATCAGAGATACAATGATCCAGAGAAAATTACTTAGCTCCATTGATATCAGTTTTCTCACCTGTAAAATGGAGGTAATAATACTTACTTCATAGGATTTTATTGAAGACTAGAGGCCTGTGCACAGATTTGTGCACCGGTGGGGTCCCTCAGCTGGCCTGTGCCCTCTCGCAATCCAGGACCCCTGGTGCATGGATTCGGCCTGATCCCTGCAGGCCAGGCTGAGGGACCCCACCGACGCACAAATCCATGCACCAGGCCTCTAGTATGCATATAAGATCTTTGGCTAATTTCTTCCCACCCTCCCCCGCCCCCTTTCCTCTGAGATTCATCAGTCTATTCCATGTTTCTATGCCTGTACGTTGAGTGTCTGCCCCCTGGTTGTCAGTGCGTGTCATAGCTACCAGTTGAACAGTCACTTAGGCTTTTATATATATAGATTAAATGAAGCAATCTATGTCAAGTACTTAGCACAATGCTTAATATATGGTGTTCACAATATTATTACTTTTATTATTTGTATTAATCCCAAATCCTCTAAGAACCTCTTATGTGCTGTTTGCCATGAAAGTGGTTAATCAACTTGGGTGAGCATCAGGCATGATTTATGCCCCATTAGGCAGACATGGGCAAAGGATAATAACTACAGATGAGCATTTAACAAGCAAACTAGAAAATTCCTTCTAAGCAAAATGTTGAAATTCAGAGAAGAAATGAAGTTAGGGATCTAGGCCGTGTGTGTGTGTGTGTGTGTGTTACCATATGTGTGCCTAGCATTTATACTGGAGCAGCCTGCATTTCTGATATCTAGCCAGAGGAACTCAATAATCACTATATCAATATGGTCAGTCATATAGACAATTATTGGGCACCTACTGCATGTCAGGTTCTCTGCCATGTCCCCTGAGGAATATAATGAATAGTCCCTGAACTTGCAAATAACTCTTAACCTTATGGAGGAAGAGGTGATTTATTCTGTCTGGACACCTGAATAGGCTTCCCAATAGACAATTACATTCAGTCTTGAAGAACCATTGGAAAATGTTGAAGGGTGGTGTTTTTACAGGAACCACCCTTAATTTAAGTTCACCAAGCAGTTAGTTTTATGGTGACTCACCTAGCTGACAGGCCATAGAAAATAACCAAAGATTTTGAAAAGATATATAGCATAAAAATGGCAATGTTCAAGAAGATTGACTCAAACTGAAATGTACAGGGTGGGCCAGGGAGGGGTCAGAGGGGATGTTGAGAGTTCAGTCAAGAGGCCTTTAGAGAAAAAACAAAAGAAAGAGATAAGCACTTTCATAGCATTGAGGAATAAAAAGAGGGAGGGGAAAACAATAGAAAAGTGGTAATTTTTACCAAATATGACATTTGACTAAATGTGGGGGGCGCAATGGAGAAGGTTCACATATGACTCTGAAATTTGAGGATTTTTACCCTAAATTATTATACTAGTAGTTTATTTGAGTTAATGTGGCAACCAGACCTAGAAAAAAGAGGGAAGAAGAAATATATTATCTCTGATGACTCTCTGGATGTAAGGAACTCTATGTTTCACATGAAGGTACACAGTTATATTCCTACTTCAGAAATTCTTTGGGCTTTTAAGGAAAAAATGAAACATAATAAACACTATTGGTTGGAGTGGCAGACCTTGCTAGTTTCCACTCAATATCCCTTTTTCCTTTCATTCTCACTAACAGCCTATGGGGAAGAGATGTGCCAAAGCAAAATTGTTTATTTCACCACTAGAGGCCTGGTGCACAAAAATTTGTGCACTGGCAGTGGGGGGTGTCCCTCAGCCTCACTTGTGCCCTCTCACAGTCTGGGACCCCTCGGGAGATAATGACGTGCTGGCTTAGGCCCGCTCCCGGGTGGCAGAGGGCAGGCCCAATCCCTAGGTGCAGCCCCTGGTCGGGCTCAGAGCAGGGCCGATTGGGGGGTTGGGGTGCCGCCCCCTGTCACACTCAAGGCAGGGTCAATGGGGAGGTTGCCGCACCACCACCTGTCACGCACAGAGCAGGGCTGATCAGGGGGTTGGGGCACTGCCCCCTGTCACGCACAGAGCAGGGCTCATCAGGGGGTTGGGGCTCCATACCCTGTCACCCACAGAGCAGGGCCGATAGGGGGTTGGGGCACTCCTCCCGTCACACGCAGGGCAGGGCCGATGGGGAAGTTGCGGCTCCACCCCATCACACACAGAGCAGGGCCCATGGGGGGGTTGGGGTGCTGCACCCTGTCACACACAGAGCAGGGCTGATCAGGGGGTTGGGGAGCTCCCCTCATCAGGCACAGAGCAGGGCCGATCAGGGGGTTGGGGCGCCTTCCCCTGTCATGAACAGAGCAGGGCCGATAGGGAGGTTGTGGCCCCGCCCCCTGTCACACACAAGCTGCAGGGTGATCAGGGGGTTTGGGCTCTGCCCCCTGTCACGCTGCTCCAGGGGCCAGGAGGCCTCGCAGCTCCGCTGATCCCGGTGCTGGGAGGCCTCTCGGCTCCACTGATTCCGGTGCTGGGAGGCATATTACTCTTTTACTATATAGGATAGAGGCCTGGTGCACGGGTGGGGGCCGGCTGGTTTGCCCTGAAGGGTGTCCTGGATCAGGGTGGGGGTCCCCACTGGGGTGCCTGGCCAGCCTGGATGAGGGGATGATGGCTGTTTCCAGCTGGTCACACCCCCTTCAGGGTGGGGGTCCCCACTGGGGTGCCTGGTCAGTCTGGGTGAGGGGCTGAGGGCCGTTTTCAGGCTGGCGGGCGACTGAAGCTCCAAACCTCTCTTTTTTTTCTTTTTTTTTTTTTCTTGGATTTATTTACCTTCTATGGCTGTCACTGGAGCTGAGAGCCGACTTTCTCTCTGAGGCTCGGCTCCAGCTCTGAGACCTCAGCTGCTGAAAGCAGGTATCTGGTTTGTTTGGGTTCTATAATCGAAACACTGTTTCAACTCCAGCTCTGAGATCCCGGCTGACTGAAAGCAGGTTTCTGGGGTTTTGTTTAACTTCTATATTTGTAACATTGTTTCTTAGAGTGCAAGCTCAGAGGCCGGCAGTGGCAGGTGGAGAACGTTGGCTTCCTCCGTCACTGAAGCAAGCAAGCCTCCTGTTTCGCTTCAAGCTGCCTGGCTGCCGGCCGCCATCTTGGTTGGCAGTTAATTTGCATATCTCGCTGATTAGCCAATGGGAAGGGTAGCGGAGGTACGGTTAATTACCATGTTTCTCTATTATTATATAGGATTTCTTTTGCATATGGGGGTGGCCATTGGACAGTTCTGGATGATGGGATATAAAAAAGAGTCAATGGAAGACTTCTGGGCAGCTTTTGGCTTTCCTGATATAGACACCACTTCTTTTTTATAGTTTCCTTCTTCTGCTTGGAATGCAACTGGGAGTCTGTGCTGGACCAACTATCAAGCATAGATGATCAGGAGGGTGAAAAGGCAAACCTAAAGGAGCCTGGGCACTGATGACATTGTGGAGCCACGGTAGCAGAGCAGATTTGAGCAGATTTGAACTTGAACTATGCAGCCTACTTCTGAACGTCTCAAGTGGTTTGATGACCTCTTGTCACTGTGGTTAGGTTTCTATTGATGCAGTCAAAAAGCAACTCCTAACTGGCATACTTGCGTGCAGAAACTTGAAAAATGTTACTGGTACATCATATGATTTCAGCCTTAACCTGGTTCAGAAAATTCAGAATTTTTCACTGAGTTTATGAGAACCAACAATATGATTTTATCTCTTGTCCTCCCAAATCAGCTCCTTCCTATCACAGGAGAAGCCATAATCCTCTAACAAGGGAAGCAAGAAGGTAGAGATTCTAGCGTGTGTGTCTTATTTTCTCTCTGATCTTGCACAACCCCAAAACTCTACCCTGGCTTTACGACATAAAGTTAGCATTTCCATTAAAATATTACAATTTATCTAATTTTACATATGGTCCGTGGGGAAGGCTGAGTTCTTATTAGACTGTCATAAAATAATATAGGCAGAAGGATGCAGGGAAATAGCAAAGGTATTTTCAAGTAATTAGAACTACAGACAGATCAAAAAGAAAGCCATTGTGCAAATGTCAGTCCATTCAAGGTTATTTCACCTAGAGGAGATAATGTCAGATCCCTGCTTTGGATGTAAAGGAAGTTTTGAAAGTCTTTCTGCCTATCCCAAAATCCCGTCTGAATATCATTTCTGATCTATGAACTTTTTGTCCTGTCTGAAGATAAAAAGAAAAAACAAAGACAATATTTACATATATTTTGCATAACCATATTTACTCAGAATACTTCTTTAATCTTATGTTTGCCTTTTCTACATTTGGGGAGATATGCAAATAGCTGTTTCTTTATGAAACTATGGTGATGGTACATAATGGGTTTTTTTTCTATTATCTTAATTGGAGAAATAAACAGCCACCTACTTCATTTTGTTTTCCCTATTAAAATATATATATTTAAATATGTATATACAAATGAGTGAAATCTCTTTATTTTATTGGTTGTGGGTCTAAAATCTGGTTCAACCATGAGTCCCTCAAATACAAAGTCTGCATTTAATAGCTACCTTTTAACCTAGTCTTATGCATCGCTCTGTCTAGATTCCAGTGCTATATAGAAAAGTTAACTTAATAGTTCACTATTTTCCAAGGCATCATCTCAAGAGTATTTCCTCCCACTTTTTTTCATCTTCCCCTTGCTTCCAGAAACATTTATTCAGTACTTTCTAAACAGCAATCACTGTGTGATAAACATTCAGAAACACGGAGAGGAAGGAAGAGATGCAACGGCTTCTAGATATACGGGACATACTCTTTATCCTCAAGTAGCTCACAGTCTATTGGGGGAACAAGAGAAAAACAGCTTCATAAAAATGTCATCTCATTGGAGGACACTCTAGGGCAGTGGTGGCGAACCTTTTGAGCTCGGAGTGTCAAAATTTTGAAAAACCCTAACTTAACTCTGGTGCTGTGTTACATATAGAAATATTCAAAACTTTTTTTTATATTTGCAACCATAGTAAAAAAAAATTTATATTTTTGATATTTATTTTATATATTTAAAATATATGCCATTTAACAAAGAAAAATCAACCAAAAATATGTATAAAATGAACAAAAACAGAAAAATAATGTACATTTAGGAAAAAATAATAATAAAAACAATGATAATCAAATGGTACGAAAGCTAGAAATTAGTGACTTTTTTTGGTGCTGAAGTTTGTCTGCTAATTCTTTGATTGCAGGTTCATACTTGGTGTACTTCAAGGCCAAGCAAGCGCCACTAACTTCATCTGTTCGCCGGTTTCTTTTGTTCGTTTTAATATTATTTAATGCTGAGAACAAAGTCTCACAAAAATATGTTGATGAAAAAATTGTTAGCAAAGCCATTGCTAGATTTTTTATGTCACTAAAAGTGTCAGGTACTCTGTTCCAAGCACTCAAAATTTCTTGTTCGTAGTTGCACTCTTCATTATTCAAACGATTTCGTTCCAGATTTTCAAGTTTCGACCTTAAGTCGACAAACACATCAGTCCAAATGCTACCTTGAAAATCTGCAAGTTGCATCTCTAAATCGTCAATTTGCATCCATTGGAAATCCTTTAATTCCAAAGTACTGTAAACAACTACATCAGGATACTTAATTATTTTAATGGTCTGTTCTAGGCTTCTAAATTGGTCGAATCTTTCGCTGAACTGTTCAAATAACGAGTTTACTATATTCTGGTACATAAGTATGGACTCCATTACACTCGTAGTGGCCTTCTCGAAATACTTTTTTATTCGAGGAAAATACTTATAAGTTTTAGTTTCAATATCTCGCTTGAAAATTTTAAGTTTACTTTCAAAAGATTTGATGTATCCAAACATAACGTTAATACTTTTGCCAAAACCTTGTAATTTTAATTTCAGTTCATTCATATGAACAGAGAGATCTGTAAAAAACATCAAATTGCTGACCCACTTATGATCATTGATCTGAGGAAAGTTTGCCAGATCCTTATTCTCAATAAATACCGTAATTTCTTCAAAGCACTCCACAAATCGCTCAAGTACTTTACCTCGACTCAGCCATCTCACATTATTGAACATCAGTAGTCCACTGTAGGTTGAATCAACTTCCTGTAAAAGTGCAGAAAATTCTCGCTTGTGAAGGGGTTGAGAAGCTATAAAATTCACAATTTTTGTTACAACTAACATTAAATCATTCAATTCTGAGAATCCCGATTTGGCACACAACACCTCCTGATGGATAATGCAATGAAAAGGTACAAGTGGATGTCTAATAGCTTCCATAAACAATTTCAGGAATCCCACATTTTTTCCCACCATATTTTGTGCCCCATCTGTCGTGACTGACACAACTTTAGAGATATCAATGTTTAGGTCACTGAATGTTTTTATAACAACCTTACATATTTCATTTCCTGATGTACTTATTGGCACTGATTCTAACTTTATCAACTCTTCTCTCATTGTGAGACCATCAGAATATCTAGCAATAATGGCCAACTGAGCATTTGATATGACATCAGTAGTTTCATCAAGAGAAATAAAAAAATATTTACAACTATTTAAGTCTTTTTTTAATTGATGTTGTACGTTTTTGTTAAGATCTATTATTCTGTCTTTGATAGTATTTCTACTGAGTGGTAACTCATTAATTCTTTTAATAATATCATCTTTATTTTTCATATTGTGAAATAGAGCTGGTGCACATCTTAGAAATGTTTCCTTAATAAATTCTCCGTCACTGAGGGCTTTTCCATGCTGAGCTATGGTGTGAGCAATACAGTAACTTGCTGATGTTAAATTTGTAGAGCATCTTACAAATTTAATAATGGAATTTGATTGACTTTTATAGAGGTGTAGCTGCCTAGAAATGTATTCCTTCCTTTCATCGATACTTTTTTTCAAGAGCTGACAATGATTAGTTTCAAAATGTCTCTTTACATTCCACGTTCTGCTTACTACTGTTTCATTACACAGTATGCACAATGACCTGTTGTTTCTGTCGACAATCCCGTACATCTCGGCCCATATGTCTTGAAAGGGTCAGCTACTGCTCCTTCCACTTCCTTTATCATTCAATCTTGCTTTTTTAATTTTTTGATTCTCCATCACAAGGCTGCAAAAATAAATAAATATAAATCATGGCATTTTTTTATAAAAGGTTGATAGGTTTCTTACCTATTAACTTTTTGCAATGTTGTTGCACTGACTCCTGGTTCAAAACAATTCAAAGATGGTATGTATAACCAACAAATATATGGTGCTGTAATCAATTATCCGACACGCAGAATGTCTCGTTGAGCACTGTTGCACTGTATATCTTTTTCTTCTAACCCTCCCACTCTTGTCTCCTAACAAACATGGCGATCAAGTGCGTCCGTTTGCCCAATGCACCCGAACGCATGGGAAGCTTACCTGAGGCACATGTTGACAATAACGAGGCCGTTTCCAGAATTGGGCATTTTGTCACTCGAATGAAAACAAAATGTCATGAGTAAAGATTAATCTCTTTATAGTGCAATTCTTAACCTTTTTATATTAATGTCAATATTAGAACAATGTATCTTGGATGTTTTCACTATGTATCTTTGCTACGCAACACCGATGTACATGTTTACATCCGGTTTTAGAATTGCATTATTGATCATGAGTAACATGAGTAATAATATTACTCGAGTGATGCCCAACTCTGGCCGTTGCGAGAGACAAATATTTGAATTATGCAATTTTTTGTCTCTGTCGATGTGTGTCACCTCTGACATGTATGTCATAGGTTCACCATCACTGCTCTAGGAGCAGAGAGGAAGGAGTGTCTAATTTGGAGCCTATGAGCCATACATTCTGAGTCGTGAGAGGTAAGTAGGAGTGCTTCCAGGGGATTAGGAAGAGGAAGGAAAATTAATCCAGGCATGTGCAGACTTCAATGAACGAGAGATTCTAGTGGGTTAAAGGAACTGCAATTGGCCCGTAGAGGAGTTCTAATTTAAAATCTAGTGAAGGGCCTGCAGGATAGTAATCTCCAAATCTATGGAGCTTTAAAAATATAGTAGTCCCATCTTATCTTGGGGGGGGGATGCTTTCCAAGTTCCCCAATAGATGCCTGAAACTACAGATAAAACTCTATATATAGGGGTGGACAAAAGTAGTATTACAATTGTTCATACGGAAAAAGACATGCTCCTCTGTGATTCGAGTACTCACAACTGTAAACCTACTTTTGCAAACCCCTGTGTACTATGTTTTTTTCTTATACATACATATCTATGATGAAGTTTAATTTACAAATTAGGTATGGTAAGAGATTAACAACAATAAATAATAATAAAAAATAATAAAATAGAACAATAATACTGTAATAAGTGTTATGTAAATATAATCTCTCTTAAAAGATCTTTTGTACTAAGCTTTTTACTCAAAAGAAGCACTTTATAGATTCTCTTTGGCATATCCAAATTACCAGAATCACTAATCTGGTGCCTTGGGACCATTATTAAGTAAACTAAGAATTACTTGAGCATAAGCCCTGTAAGGCCTTGGTAGTAGATCTGGTAAATGAGTCAGTTACTAAGTGACTAATGAGTTCGCAGTGGATATACTGGACAAAGGGATGAGTCACATCCCTGGTGGGACAGAGTGGGACATAATGAGATTTTTACCACACTACACAGAATGGTGTGGCAATTTAAAACTTATGAATTGCTAATTTCTGGAATTTTCCTTGTAATATTTTCAGACTGTGATTGACTATGGGTGACTGAAACTATGGCAAGTGAAACTGCAGATACAGTCCCCAACTGTATAGATGTAAGTGTGTGTGTGTGTGTGTGTGTGTGTGTGTGTGTGTTTATACAAATGAATGAATTCTTGTGTGTATAACATATATTTCAACATAGTAGGTAGGTTGTCATGCTCTAAGATTATTCATTTGAAAAACTCCATAGCAATTCTGATGACTTACCAGGTGTGGAGACCACTGTCATAAGTAATGAGGAGCCCCTGAAGAATGGCAAGGCAGGGAAGGCATAATCAGATTTACATTTTAGGAAATTCAGTCTGGTAACCTTATGAAAGCTAAAATGGAGCCTGTAGGCTGTGAGACTGGCTGATGTAGTTGAAAAGAATGAGGATTTAAAAGCAATAGAGTGAAGTCAGATAGAAGGTATACCTCAGATACACTCAAGAAATAGTCACTATAGGAAGGGATAGTAGTTTGTTGGGGAAGAAGATGAATTTTAGACTCTTGGTTTTAAATTGGTTTGGAATAGAACTTGGAAATACAAGTATTTACAGTTTTAAAAAATTCCTGATGAGAAACCTGAAGAAATTGGGTTTTGTGCATCTGGGTAGTAAAGGTAATATCCTGTATTCTTAAAATCATATTACTTAGACAACTTAGTAAAATCATAAGACAGATCTTACATATTCAAGTGTAAAAGCCTCATTTAAAATGTTAAATTTAATCTGAAGTTGATGGGATATGCAAGGGTTTATAAATTAATTAGAGTGACAGATTGTGTTACCCTGACCTACCATATTAATTTGAATGAAGATGTCATTTCAGGGTTGCCTTTTTTACTTAGTACCAAAACAGAATTCTAACCAGAATTACCAGTTCCTATTAGTCATACATGATCAAAAGAACTGTTCATGAATGTCTTTACTTCTATCAAAATCATTTCTTCTGCTTGTCCTTCAAAAAGATTATTGGGGCTACAACTAGATGGAATGGATGATTCTGATACTTTGGATTTCATTTTTACACTTAGTTCTTTCACACACGGTGAACCTCGTGAAGTACAATGACATGGGGGAATGTATCAGTGTTACAGATTACTTATAGTCTTGCTTCAAAGTCAGTATAAAACCAAATGGATAAAATAATTGTTTAACTTTCAATAAATTGTCCCTAAACAAGGAAATAGCTCATTACATAAACTTTATCTTAACAAGAGGAACAGCTAGTAGCTTTTAGAAAAGAGCCCACATGCATGCCAAGTTAGCAAGTTTCTACCCAGGCTTTAGGAGGAGACTAACTGGCCCTTTCCAGTGGTTAACAGCCCTCTTCAACCAACTTTTCTCCTTTCAAGTCTAAATCTTTTGTTTCAATTTCAGCCTTCCCCCTCCCCTTGCCTGTCTTTAGTGGGTGATAGATAAAAATGCTTATCAATCGTTCTCTGAATAAGACACTGAAAATACCCACAGATCATCTTGAAACTGTTCCTCATCCAGAAAAATCCCCAAACTTTTGACCTTTCCTCAAAGGTCTTATTTTCCAAAACTTGTATAATCTTGGTGGCTTTCCTCTGAACATTTTTTGATGCTTCCGCATGTATTTTTGGTTGTGGAGCTCAGGAGTGGGCACAGCAGTCTGCCTGGTGTGAAATGTACTAAGAGACATAGGTAATGATCATCACATTTTACATTGCTGTTTTAGGTATGATATCAATATCATGCTGCTCTTTTTCCCAATAAAAATTGAAATTTTGCTAATTCATTATGAATTTGCATGGTTCTCTCTCTCTTTAGAGTGGAAAAAAGGGAGAGGCAGAGCAAGAAAGAGAGAGAGAGAGAGATGGATGGGTTGCCTCCCCTACATGCCCTGACCAGGGCCAGGGATCAAACCTGCAACTCAAGTACATGCCCTTGACCATGAATCAAACCCAAGACCCTTCAGTTCTTGGGCCAGAGCTCTAACCACTGAACCACTGGCCAGGGCTTTTCTCTGTCTTTGTCACAAGTGCACATGTGTGTCCATATCTGTCATGTTGAAATTTGATCCAGCACAGTAGTGAGCATGATTAAACACTAAGCCCACAGCTGACTCTTGTGGAAGCCACTTGCTAATTGATGACCAACTTACAGGTATAATTTCCAGTTTTGTGTTCACTTGAAAGCATCTGAATGCCACTCTTTGGGGGACAATTGATAAAGATGGGCTAGAGACAGAAGAGTTATGACTTAAGGCAATCGGGAGAGCAAAACAAAAGATGAAAGCAAAGTTTTAAAGATGCTGAAAAATTAAAGAACCAGAAAGGGAACCTAACAAGGAGACCAGAGGTAAGCACTGAATTCAACGTTAAAGGTTAGAAAGTAAGGACAATAAAAACGGATGATGGTGAGGGGGTGGACAGGGGCAGACACATGGTGAATACCCAAGAAGAACCTTTCCCACAAATAATTGAGGCGTGCCATTATGAACAGATCTGGTAGGGCTAAGGGATATGACAGCCTGGCTTAAAAGGGCTGGGAGAATGGACCAAAGCTAGATGGTACAGATGAATTTCCCAATTGATCATCTAGTGTGCTGTTACAGGATCAGATGAAAATGAAAGTTCAAGTTGAGAATGGCTATCATTTTCCCTGATTCTTCCAAGTCTGGCACTGTCTCTCAAACCAATAAAAAAAAGTTTATTGTTTAGAAAAATCTACACTAATAAAAGAGAAAAATGGTAATTGGCGTACGACCGCTACCCTTCCCATTGGCTAATCAGCATATCCTTATGCAAATTAACTGTCAGCCAAGATGGCGGCCGGCAGCCAGGCAGCTGGAAGCGAACATGAGGCTTGCTTGCTCCAGTGACTGCAGACTCCAACGTTCCCCGCCTGACTTGCAGGCCTCTGAGCTGGCAGTTGAAACTTTGTAACAAATATAGCCGGCTGGGATCTCAGAGCTGAAGTTATACATTGTTTCGATTATAGAACGGCAAACGGCAAACAAACCAGCAGCGGAAGCCTCAGAGCTAGAGCCAGAGCTAAAGCTGGCCCAGAAGAAAAAAAAAAAAAGAAAAAAAGGAGTGGTTGGGAGCTTCAGTCAAAACCGCCAGCCTGAAAGCAGCCCTCAGCCCCTCACCCAGACTGACCAGGCACCCCAGTGGGGACCCCCACCCTGAAGGGTGTGTGACCAGCTGCAAACAGCCATCATCCCCTCATCCAGGCTGGCCAGGCACCCCAGTGGGGACCCCCACCCTGATCCAGGACACCCTTCAGGGCAAACCAGCCGGCCCCCAGGCCTCTATCCTATATAGTAAAAGGGTAATATGCCTCCCAGCACCAGGATCAGCGGAGCCGTGAGGCCTCCTGGCACCAGATCACCGTGACAGGGTGCAGCGCCCAAACCCCCTGATTGCCCTGCGGCTCTGTGTGTGACAGGGTGTGGCATCCCAACCCCCTGATCGGCCCTGCTCTGTGTGTGATGGGGTAGAGCCATAACCTCCCCATTGGCCCTGCCCTGAGTGTGACAGTGGTGGCGCCCCAACCCCCTGATCCGCCCTGCTCTGTGTGTGACAGGGGGCGGTGCCCTAACTAACCTATCGGCCCTACTCTGTGCGTGACAGGGGGGAGCTCCCCAACCCCCTGATGGGCCCTGCTCTGTGCGTGACAGGGGGGGGGGAGAGGGGCAGTGCCCCAACCCCCTGATTGGCCCTGCTCTGTGAGTGACAGGGGGCAGCGCCCCAACCTCCCGATTGGCCCTGCTCTGTGCATGACAGGGGGCAGCGCCCCACCTCCCCAATCAGCCCTGCTCTGAGCCCGACCAGGGGCTGCACCTAGGGATTGGGCCTGCCCTCTGCCACCCAGGAGCAGGCCTAAGCCAGCAGGTCGTTATCTCCCAAGGGGTCCCAGACTGCGAGAGGGCAGAGGCCGGGCTGAGGGATCCCCCCTTCCCCCCCCCCCCACCGAGTGCACAAATTTTTGTGCACCGGGCCTCTAGTAAAAATATAAAAGTGAAAAACTTTTAATTACCCTGTAATTCTGTTTATTGGATTTAAAATTATAGCTTAGGTATTCTTTGATATGTGGGGGTTATTTGCTGGCTCTTTAAAAAGCCATCCCTATTCCTGCTACACACTATACATAAGGGGACATTTAGCCTCATGTTTCATGTGCCAGCCTTCACTATATGCAGCCCCTAGAATACATAATACAAAGACAAATGAAAAGCACATTAGAAATGCACCTAGCGGTAGGAATCCAGCCAGTGTTGATTGCAGATGTTTTGTTTGAATCAGTGGCTGTATTTAAGGGGAGAAACACCCTTTATATGGAAGATAGCATTGCCAGAGAATCCTGGGAGGAAACAAATACCATATTGATCTCTAGTATACATATCAAATGTATGAATTTCATAATATTTTCTTCCAGATTACCTTGTTTATTCCATATAGATTGTAATGGTTTATCATTGATAGTTATTCTTTTGGCTTATCAATATTTCTTATTCACCACATGGAGTAACAAGCTAAAGATTGGCTCCATTTGAGTGGACACTCCAGGGCCTTAAGGAAAAAGTTGAAATTCCATAGTTTTCTAAACCCTGAAATAACAACCATGACTTCATCTTCCAGGCTCATCTTGAAGGTTATCATATGCCCTAAGCCCCAGTCTCACTAAACTTTTCACTCTTCCCGAAATGGGCATGTTCTATGATTCTACTTTTGTCTAGAATCTCACAACTTTTCTTCTCTGCCTGGAACTTTTCTTCTCTGCCTGGAAAATGCCTACTCACCTGCCGAATGCCTGCTCTAAAAAAAATCATCTTGAGTAAGGCACACACTTTTCTTTTCTTTTTTTAAATATATTTTTTATGGATTTCAGAAAGAAAGGGAGAGGGAGTTCAGAAAGAAAGGGAGAGGGAGAGAGAAATAGAAACATCAATGATGAGAGAGAATCATTGATTGGCTGCCTTCTGCACACCTCACTCTGGGGATCAAGCCTGCAACCAGGGGATATGCCCTGACCAGGAATCCAACTGTGACCTCCTAGTTCATAGGTCAAAGCTCAACCACTGAGCCATGCGGGCCGGGTGACACACCCTTTTCATTGTTCCTTAACTATAGCATTCACATTATTGTGTTATAATTGGCTGCCAATGTGTTTTATTAGATTCCTTAAGAGTTCTTTAGGATCTATAACAATACCTGGTGCAGAATAGGTGCTTGATAAAGGTTTGATGGATTAATCAATCAATTTGACAATGGGATTTACCATTCTGAAATGTTTACGCAATCCTGGAATCTCCAGATCAATAATTCATGGCTAAGGTATTCAATAATGTGCCAAAGAGGCTGATGAGCCGGGAGAAGAGATTTTAGGGGGAACATTTAACCTAGAATAAAGCCAGGCTCCATTTATAGTTTGGCTCATGGAAAGGCAGATGTCCCTGTTTCCAAGGGAGACCTCGGAGACAAATGGGTGGCTGAGCCTCCCAGCTGCTCCTTCTAAATGATGTGGCGACAGGCACCGCTGATTCCACAAATCAAGAGTGTGCAGCCTCTGCCCTAGCCGGTTTGGCTCAGTGGATAGAGCGTCGGCCTGCGGACTCAAGGGTCCCAGGTTCAATTCCAATCAAGGGCATGTACCTTGGTTGCGGGCATATCCCCAGTGGGGGGTGTGCAGGAGGCAGCTGATTGATGTTTCTCTCTCGTCGATGTTTCTAACTCTCTATCCCTCTCCCTTCCTCTCTGTAAAAAAACAATAAAATATATTTTTAAAAAAAGAGTGTGCAGCCTCACTTGCACACCCAGAGGTTACTATGGACGGTACACACCCTTCCCTTTCACATTTTCTCCTGAGAAGTGAATATTACAGTGGAGTACCAGATTACCCGTGATTCTGTAAAATGGACAAAAATTAGGGTTCTGTCTTGTACATGCCAACTCTTCATTCAAACAAAACAAAAAGCAAAACCAGAAGGTCAGACTTATTTCTCTAAATACAAGTTGATAAAATACAATCAGCTCAACTCACCAGCTTCCTTTTAAAGGCACAGGAAGGAGAGATTCTATGAAGGCTAAATGTCCTAAGCTATGGTAACACATTTTCTTTAGTTTCACCTGAGATTCAACAAGAAGACCTTTCTTATTAACGTTGTTAATAATCTCTCATGGGATCTGTGACAGGTCCTAGGTGAGCCACACACATTTTATAGGTTTGGTACAAAAGTGACTTTGAATATTAAGACAAACCAACTATGGTTTAGTTCTTTTAACATGGTTTTGCATACAGAATGCAAAATAGAATGAAGGATGCATTATGTGCAACAGACTTGTCAAAATGCCAGGGAGAGGTGCAAAAAACCATGTGTCTAATCCACCCTGTGGAAATGGCAGAATTCCCAGTGGTTTCGAATGAGGATCTGTGATGCAGATGTATCTTGTGGCCCCTGAACAATCCAACGCAGAGTCGTTAAAATGGCTACTGTCCCCGATGATAAAATCAACTGCTTATGCGTCTGTGTTCTAGCTCACAGTTCCCTTTCTTCCTCTGTTGAAAAATCTCACACGTTAATAAACATAAATGAAAAATATTTCTGGTCTCAAATGAAACCCTAAAGCTTTGATGGATCATTAAATGCCACTCACAGATTCTTTCCTTGGCCCAAGCTACGATTTCTGTGGTGAGAATGTTAATTTTTTAACTCCCAGCAACCATTTTAGCTCAATTTCTTTGACAGAGACTACCAGGGTCGCAGAGGAAATGAAACACTTAGCAGGCCTGGCCTTGGTGCTTTTTCCGCCCCAAGCAAGCAAACAAGAACAAGGTTACAGTAGCCCTGAATGGAATCAGAAATGGGAGAGAGGTTTTCTGCCCCCACTAGAAGCTCCTTGAACTAAAACCACTTTAAGAGGCGATCTGCACTGGGCAAACCGCTGGACACCTGCTGCAGGAAGTGCCTGTGATTTTGCAATCCACCCTGAGCATCAGCACCTGAAGATAGAGACCCCGAACTTCTGTTTCCTCCTGGACATGAGCAACCACCTGGTTTTGAATTCAGGCGGCTCGAGGCAGCCTAGGCTCGTGGACAGACACATAGGAGATGCCAAGGGCTGCTTTCAATTGGAGCCTGAAGTGTTACATTTTAAGAAGACAAACAAACAGCAGTACCTGTTTCCTTCAATCTCGGCAAAGGAAATACTGTGGCCGCCTTGCACCTGTGAATACTTGCCCCTGATACTGATGTGACCCGCCTAGCTGCTCACTGCAGTTAGCCCAGGGCCAGTCTTGGCATTTACTCACAGAAACAATACCACACAAAGAAGGGCCCCTGTGCGTTGGAGCTGGCATGGTGCCTAGGCACACTCAGCTCCTGCTCCTTTGACCAACCTGTCTCCCTGAGTGCAAGGTCTTGCTGGACATTTGAGTCCCTAAAACCGAAAGGTCCTTCTGTTTTTATCTTTATCATTGAGAGTATTATAGATGCCCTCCCTTATTTTCTCCCCTTTTCCCCCCTCCACCTGGCTCCCGCCCTACCCCAAGCCTTCATCTCACTATTGTCTATGTCCGTGAGCTATGCATATACTGTATATGCATGTAAGTTTTTTGGTTAATGGTTCTTTTCTAAAATTTTTCTTCTGAAACACCATTTCTTTTTTGCACCTCTACTTAATTTTTCCCTCAACCTTCATTTTTTCCTTTCCAACTCTATACAGAAAGACACTCAGAATGGCACTTGTTTCAGTTCTCACTTTTTTAGCAACAACAAAACAGATGGAAGAGCCCAGCTGATGTGGCTCAATGATTGAGCGTCAACCTATGAACCAGGGGGTGGCAGTTCGATTCCCGGTCAGGGCACATGCCCAGGTTGCGGGCTCCATCCCTGGTGTGGGGTGTGCAGGAGGCAGCCGATCAGTGATTCTCTCTCATCACTGATGTTTCTATCTCTCCCTCTCCATTCTTCTCTGAAATCAATAAAAATGTATTTAAAATAAAAAACAAACAAAAAACAGAGGAAAGGAAATAAAAACATTGATGTGAATATTTGTCCTTATTTGTCAATTTTTTAAAAATCAAAGGGAGCAGTCACCCACCCTGTGTCTCTTTTGCTTCAGTGCTAAGTTCCTTTGTAAAATTAGGTCCTCTGGTCAGAAGGAATTCGAGACTCTCCCACCTCCGACCTATTTCAATCCTGATTCTGGGGCAGGGCTGGGAGGGTGGAGACCATCCTTTTGTCTGTATTCAGTGATGAAAACATCTATGACAGCTTCCTCCCAGAATCACTACGTAAAGCACCACCATTCTCTCCCTCTCTTTCCCGAGCACCATCGGCATTCCTTTTTTATTTGAGTTATATTGAATGTGCCCTTTTATGACATGTCTAAGAGATGCTGAGAGACATTTCTTTATTCACTTCCCAAGTCCCCACTCTTGCTAGCACCGGAAATTTATCACCTCCTGGCCAAAGACCATGCTCTTACTTTTAGTGGAGCTCTGATCTTGCCGGGAGACATTTGATATATGCCCAGTGCTGGAAAAGCTCCTTCGTTCGGATAATGAGGGGTGGGTTCCTTTAACACGACTTGTCTATTCTATTACACACGGACAGTGAAATATCCTGCCCCGGCCCACGGTGGAGTGACTTCCTTTGGCTTCATGATAGAAAAGCAGCCAGCTCACCGGGTCTGTCTCGTGTCTAGGCGACCATCTGGAACAACACGTCCAGGGCCAGGCAGACTGCTTACCATGCCGGCACCACCTCCATAAACTGACCTCAGTGGGTAGCTTCTTTCCCATTTGCCAGGAGATACATCTGCAGACAATCTCGTTTTTCAGTCGGAGTGTTTACACATTTAGTAAGAGGGCAGGTTCTATAAAAAAACTCCTATATCTGTATGTATTTGTTTTGCTGTCAAGTTCCCTGGAGTTTTTGTTTGTTCAGGGGCTGAGTTGGTAGCAGGTGTTTGGAACAATTAACAGAAGCAGGGATACCAGGAGTGGGCAAAGGGTGGGAGAATAGAAAACAAAAGCTTGATGTTTAAAACAAAAAAAAGACCCATGTAAGAACTGCAGACGAATGCACAAATAGTGTTATGTTTAAAGTTTAATCTACTATGATTAAACTATGAATATGTGTCTCAGCCATAGAACATGAGGCTAAGTATAAAAATATCACTTTGAGCCCGACTGGTGTGGCCCAGTGGTTGACCTGTGAACCAGGAGGTCACTGTTCGATTCCTGTCAGGGCGCATGCCTGGGTTGTGGGCTCCATCCCCAGTGTGGGGCATGCACTCTCTCATCATTGATGTTTCTATCTCTCTCTCCCTCTTCGTTCCTCTAAGAATCAATAAAAACATATATTAAAAATATATCACTTTGAGTGAATATATTTTATATGATTTCTTTTTAACACTATAACCATATTCTGTAGAACCTGTAAAGCTTGAAATGTGAGACATATATCAGATCTGTCTATGCAAATGACAGAAGCAGTCCATTGTATTTGCTCTAGGTAGTAAAAACACACATACAGAGAGAACAACCAGGAATGCTTTGAGCGATTTAGCTATTTGCAGAAACTTCTAATCAGATGGAGGGAGTCTTTTTGCTTCTGTGTGGGTGACTAAGATAGTCAATTGGAGCTATGCCAAAGAGTCTTTTTCATCTCAAAGCAGTTTGGGGAAAATTATATTTATTTGGATGGTTTCACACTTTGAGTTTTGATTTCATTAAAACCAGCATGAATTTACAATTATAGATTTCTAACTTATTCCATAAGCATAAATGCCAACTCATTTATGTTCTAACAAATAACACAGGCCCAAACACTTTGCCTAGAGAGGAATAGCGGCTCTCAATCCTCCGTTTTTCATTATTTTAACAAAAGAAGTTTGAACAGCTCTTTCTACTAATATTCACTGACCATTTCTTAAGTGAGAGATACCGAGAGGTGCTGGGGTTATATCACTGGGGGAGATTTGGTCCTGACCTGAAGAGGTTCCCATTTTATTTGTGAGAATAGGTTTATTAGAATTTATAAAATGCAGTATAATAATTGATATAATTGTGCACCAGTTACTTCCAGATGTAGGAGTAAGCACTTAATTCTGCTAAGAGCGTCATAGACAGCCTTTTTGAAAATGTAACATTTTAACTAAGCCTTAACATATGGTTAGGGTGGAGTTGGAAGAGGTCATAGAGGGGATAAATGGTGATGAAAAAATAAAATAAATTATTAAAAACACACACACACACACACACACCAAAACAAAACAAAAAACAAAAACAAAAAAAAACCATGATCCAGCTAGGATAAAAAAGAGAGAGAAGGCACTATGTCAATAATTTTTCTGTGGGTGCTTGAATTAGAAGAATATTGCTGGCTTGCTAAATAAATATATCAGGGACAATAAAGATAATGAGTAATCTCTGAAGTGAAACAAATCATTACTGTCACAATGGTCCAGATACCCTAGGAAAGATGAAAGTCATTTCTCAAGGATTGGTGAGCAGGAGATAGAGAATGGGACAATAAGAAAGAAATTTGTGTTAACTAACACTATAGGGAAAAGGAGCCAAAGAAAAGCCAAAAGTTGTCTGAAATTAGTGGCCATATATATGACAGATGAGGCTAAGTGGATTAATGAAAAACTTAGAATCACGTCCATTTAGGCCCCTATTTTCTCCCTGAATCATCAAGGCTAAGAGGTCTCATTGACTTTCATCTTCTAATAAAGTCTAATTGTCCATAAAGACCTACCCAAGTAGTTTAATATTTTTCAAATTGGCCCATGTCAAATACATGTGAAACCAAAATGGTATTTGCCCTCCTACCCTGGCTAACCCCCTTCTCTAATCCACTTTAGTTCTTAGCCATTTTGCATTTCTATTCTTCATGCAAACTATCATTTTCATTCAAGCATAGAAGTCTTCCTAAGTCAAAGAGAGCAGATTCACATAATACCCCTTACCAGGCATTGTTGACTAGAATATATTGTTAGCACTAAAATGTATAATCTCTACTATCCTTTTACCTCGTGCATCTTGCATTAGGCTTTGCCACTTATCAAAGACAAGATGATTATAAAGTAAAATTCATCATCTGTGGCTATTAAGCCCCCATAAATTGATAGCATTCCCAAGGGAACAGATATATGGCTGGCTGCCTAGATATATGACATCAGGAGAAAGAAAACAATGTTTCATAAATATTAGATATTTTTCTTTCTTTTATGATAGCCCTCTTAGGAGGATAGGTTTTATCTTTAGCTTATGTGGACCAAAGTCTGTTTTCATTTTCATTCCTAATATCTTTGAGCTCTGTAAAACAACTCTTTCTATATAAATTCCCCTCACAAAGTCCTCCCTACAGCAGTGTATCTTGAGTTATGCTTAGTACATGATGATATTTAGGTGGTTGACTATGGATAGTAAGTATTTAACCAGGCAATACAGCCAGTAAAAATGTATGGGTTAGCCCACAAAAAGAAAAAGGTGGACATTATTTTGCCTGGAGAAAACAAGCCAAAATTATCTGGAATTAATTATTCTGTTAATTCACAGTTTGACTAGGTCTACAGAACCTACAACCCTTCCTTACAGCCTCTGTGGCAGAGCACAGGAAGAAGTCTTCAAAGACCTGGGTTTGAGTTTATCTCATATTTCCTGCCTCTAAAAACTTGGATAAGTAACATAATCTCCTTAAGTCTTGCATTTTTTTCTATACATTGGGGATAATGGCATCTTCACTGTGCGCCTGGTGTTTCTTTGGAAAAATCAAATGAAGTGATGGATGTTGTGCTGGACCAGACTACAAAGGCTGGTTCCACTTCCAGGATTAGTGAGAAGGGCCACAACAAAGCCTCTGTACAAGGTGTATAAGCACGATGAAGGGCAGATGAAGATGAGATGAGCAGCATGATGACTTCTCATTCCCCCTGAATGTACACCTGAAGTGTGGTTGTCTTAGCAATGCAACAGAGCAAAGTATCCACCAATCAGAAGATCTCAGGACTCACTCCATTTTAAATCCTTTAAAGCTGATGGGGAAGTGATGGGAAAGGTTTATATATGACCAAATTACCCAAATTTAACATCTTGTTTTATAATCTCTTGCTTCATTGTTATGTATAACCTACTATTTCCATGTTAGATTTCCAAGGCTTATTCAAAATTTTAATGCAACAGATCTGACCATGGCCTATCACATTTCCAAAGATTTAAAAACTATGATGTTAATGCAAGACAGGATGGCTGTTAGGCTCATATAGTTTATACTGACAAAACACAATTGCTTCTCAGTTATTGAAAAGCTAAGGATGAGTTTGTAGATTATCTGGGATTTTAGCATTTATTCTTTTTCCTCCTTTGGTGTATTTTCAAAAAGTCCTTATTATTTAGTATATACAATAATCAGATAGATGATAGTGAGCAAATTCTACAACTAGAATGGCAGAAAAAATATACCACCATGACACCGAACCTAAAAATGTTGGGGAAATATTTTTACTGGTGTGTGATGGACTCAAAATGAAGTACCACTCTTCTGCTGCTTATTTCTATCCTAGGGCTAGGCAGTCTCACAGCCCAGAAACTCTTCTCCTCTGGTTGGATTGGATGATGATAGATGCAACAGCAATAGTTTATCATAGATCACAATTCAGCGGTTTTGAGCCCTGAGTTCCTGTTCACGACAGAGGTGGGAGTTTTGGAGCAACAGTAAGACATGACTTTAACACACCAACCGCTGCAGCCCTATGTCAGACCCAGGCTTACTTGTCGCGACTACCTTTTTTCCAGTCTCTGGCATTCAAACAGAGTTTCTCGCTTTTTGGCCCACTTTTCACAAGGCTATCTAAACCTCTGTTAAGATTTATGTCTCACTGACTTACATCCTAACCTGGTCAGTATTATGGCTATTTTAGCTAATTTGTTATAGTGGTAGAACAACTTCATATTTATGAGTCAACACATTTTTATGGTCTTGGTAGTACAAATAAAATCATGTTTGTACCTTTTAAACAAAAAATACTCATTATCAAACCTCAACATGTTTAGTCTGAGTTTTTTTTTTCCTGAAGGAAGATAATATTCTGTAGGAAACTTCTCATGCACAGTTCGATTTCTTTCAGTGAGACAATGAGATAATCACAAACAAAAGTTTAGGATGTCTCCTAAGCAACATATCCTAGTAGGAGATTAAATGACAGAATAGAGAAAGAATATTCCGATGGAATTAGGAGACCTTGTATTAACCTGAGATTTGACCATGTAGCTTTGTGCAGGCCACTCAGCCTTCTGGGGTCTTATATTTCTTATTTATAAAATGGGTTCCATGGTTCTTAAAATCCCTTCCTAATCAATTTCCTCACCTATAAGACGAAGGTAACAAGAATAGCTATCGAAAGGGTTGCAGTGAGGATTAAATGGTGTTCAGTACAGTTTAGTGCAGGAACATTAACAAAAACTCAATATGGGGAGCCGATATAGGGTTAAGCCTCAGACTGACCTGTTGGCAAAGTCACAAACAAGTCCCAGCTTAGAGGGCACAGTCCTCTTAGCATAATTAGGCTTGACCTTATAACACTCCCTAGATCTTTCTGGGAAGCTAATGGGCTGAGGGAAGTGCAAAAGTGTAACTATGGTCAAAACAAGTGAAACTCACAAGAACAGTATAACTATGGTAACCACTACCTTGTTTACCTCTGACTATAAAATGGTTGGTGCGGCCTGAGCACCGGTGGAAGTCCTTCCTCTTGAGTTGGACTTACCCGCCTGGCCCCCCAATATTCCCAAATTATCTCTTGTCTCTTCTATTTCATTTGTGTGGGGCTCCTCTTCCAGATCCTGAACCCTGAACCACGTGGGATGTGGAGGGAAACATTTACAACAACTCAATAAATTAAATATTTCTATAATAATTATTTTATTATTTATACTACTATGTTTCAACATGTTACATATGCCTTTTTACTATAGGGTATCCCCAAAAAATCTATACACACTTTAACAGTTGATTTTATTACCTTTTGAAAATGAAATGTATTTTAATCAACACTGCCTTTACAATTATTCTAAGTATGTATCCATTTGGGGGGATACCCTGTATATTGAATATAAATAGTTAAGCTATGTATTAAATCGTTGGATCTATACAACAGGTACAAAATATGCTGGAAATGAAAGAAGACCAAAACATTGGAGTTCAACTATCTCAGAAGTTTAGGTTTAATTTTGAACAAAATGACCATTGCTGTCAATGAATATGCAAAAACAGTCAAACAAGTTTAACAGGTTTTGTGCTCCTTCCCTCTGATCTTATTTTGTGTGTGTACATGGTTAGTATCTGATTGGCAGAGAATTGGATTTGAACAGAAATCCCAAGGAAAGGGCCACTTTGGGGAAACAACGTATTTTATTACACTTTCACAAAATACTTAGGAAAAAATATGGCAGTATAATTCATTAAGACCTAATATACATCAGCGATTTTCAACCTTTTTCATCTCATGGCACAAATAAGCTAATTACTAAAATTCTGCATCACACCAAAAATATATATTTTCTGCCGATCTGACAAAAAATAGGTATAATTTTGATTCATTCACACCAACCAGCTATTATTGTGTTAGCTGTTGTTATTTTTTATTTAACAATCTAAAAGAAAGGAGGTCAGTGCCTTTGACTAAATAGTCAGATATTACATGTTTTAAAAATTCATGGGGCACACTGGTTGAAAAATCACTGATCTACATTAATGTTTATAGACATAGATGTTAATTTGTAAATTTTTGTTTACATGTACAATTCATATAAGTATTGTCCTGAGAAACAGAAAAATTATTTCTTCATTTTTAAAAATGCTAACTCATCCTCATCTTTGGTATCAGCTAATAAAGTACAAATACGCTCTTACAATTTCAGTTGATTGAGTGTTTGATAGCAACTTAAAATCTGAACTTCAGGAAAAGTTGAAGGCAAATGTTCAAATATTACCACCACTTTCTGGCTTGGAAAGAATCTGTAACTTAGTAGAACAAGATATATGACGTGTGTTTATAAGGACATAAAATGGATTAATAAAACAATTAGGTACTTATGCTATCATTATATTATTATATTAATATATTATTATTATATAACAAAATAAAAATTGTTTTTAAAAGTAGTTATCTCATCAGACTATATGCTTCTTCTAACAAATGTTGACCTTAGTCAAAGCATTTTGAGAGCACCTCATCTAGATTTGTGTTCATAGTCAATTTCAATAAGAAATTTAATATAGAGGTTTATCTGAAAAATAACTTCCAGTCTTGAATACTCACTTTCATTATCAGAATGCCTACAAATAAATGTATGCTTTTTCCAAAAATCAAATGCATCCTCCAAGAATAGGTATTGGTCATCTTCTAGGAATATTGGAAAAACATGTGAAAGGGAATCCTAGTTTTTTCTTGTAAGATACAGTTATGACATATTTTTCAAGTACCAGAAAACATTATCAGAATTAACATGAAAACACTGACAAACAAATGGCTCTGGCTACATTATAGTGAGTCCATTTTGGCAGTAATAGGCAAGAAAGCGTCATGACAGAAGTAGAATTTGAGCTTGGCCTTGCATGATAAGTATGTAACATAGAGTAATATGTACCAGAATATACATTTTATATCTAGAAGAAATATTTTTAAAATTCTCTAATTTCCCTAAGTAATGATGAGAAATCATAGCTAAAGAGAAATAACTTTCTTAAGTAAATCCAACTAATTAGAGAATAGGAATTAGGTTTATTAGGGCTCTTTTTATGATAATAAAATACACACATCTCTCTCAGCCAGTGTTGCTCAGTGGTTGAGAGTCGACCTATGAACCAAAAGGTCATGGTTTGATTCCTGTTAAGGGCACATGCCCGGGTTGGGGGCTTGATCCCCTGTAGGGGGTGTGCAGGGGGCAGCTGATCAATGATTCTCTCGCATCATTGATGTTTCTGTCTCTCCCTCTCCCTTCAATTAAAATATATATATATTTAACAAAACAAACATCTCTTTGTTCAATCAAATCCACAAGTGATTTGGAGTATTGAATAGGATGGTTTTTATTTACCGAATTAATAAAACCAACATATTGTTTTAATGTTAAATTTAAATCTAGAAGTATACTGTTATCATTTTTATTTTGTTTTCAATGTTTTAAAAAATATGTTATATGTCTTTGAAAGTAAAAAATATTTTTTTATATTTTATTAATTTCTAGATAATTATGACTACATGCATGAGCATTGATAAAATGCTTAACAATTAATATAACATTGCCACTGAGGGGAATGTTCAGTGTTTACAGACAAGGTGTGGGCTTGAGATACAGCTTGACTACCTTAAAAAAAAATAAAAGGTTATAGGAGGCCACATTTCTCTAGGTGGAAAGTGTTTTTCTTATAGCCATCAGCACACTTGCAAAATTCCCATCTTGCTGCAAAAATAGAGCTGAAACTGTTAAAGCTGCTGTGATTACTATAAAGAAGCCCAAATGTTGAACTGGACGGAGCATATCACAGGGAAAGTCATTTCTTCAGCCTGTGTTATGAAGGGGTTAATTATGAGACCTGAGATAAGGTGTTCGCACATCTAGGCACTTCATCAAGCCATGGAGTCAGGAAACAAGGGAGAACAGATGAAGGTGCTAGGGATAATAATGATGGCAAGTAATGATTTCCCTAGAGGTGAGCTGATCTATGGCCACAAGCAAAGAAAAAAAAGGCTAGAAAGTACCATAACATTACCTTGGAGTACTTAACAGACTCCAAAGCAGTAACCCCGTGTCAGAAAAGGCCCATCATCCTGCTCATTTTGGGTAAAAGAGTTATGCCAAAGTACAAGAGGGGAATGCAAAATTCACATCTGAAATTAAACAGCTGAAAGGTATGATTTAACAATGCTCAAAACTCAATAAGCCAAAGATAAACAGCAAATTAGATGACTCAATGTCAGGAGGAAAAAACATCTTCCATCGATCCCATCGTCAAAAATTAATCTGCCTGAGAATGCCCTCTGCTCCAATCCCCGAGCTGATGAAGAGTGGAGAAATAGAGTAAAACCTGTGTACGAGCGCTTCACCTTCAGGCTAGACCCTGATTACAATCTCCTGTGAGACATTTCAGCGTGAAGCGCCTCTCATGTTGGGACTGCAAAATTAAATTGCGATCAATACTTTACAAAAATAATTGGGGAAAAATGTTCAGAAGTCGGAGCTGCACTGTGTGGCCACAAACATATGAAAGTTATTTTTTTTCTACCTTTCTGGGGGTGATTCTTCAGGATAGATCAGTTCAAAGGTGTCTCTTGACAATAGTGTTCTTGGAATGGTTTCGCTCACCTTGTTAGGGAATTTTAAAGGCAGAGGAGCGTTTATAGCCTACCAAGAGTGGTGTCTTATTGCTGTATTCTGGCTTCCTTTCTTTGGAGTGCTAAACTCAACCCATACATTCTTCTCATCGCCTTCCTTTGATTTAAATTTCTTTGCAAATTAATTCTCATCATTAAATAGAATGGACAAAAAAAAGGTTATATTCCCACAGCATGAAAACACACACACACACACAAAGATGTGGGAGATTTTTGAAAACTTTCCGTTTCAGATTTGATTCAGAATCCCTCAATACGTTTAAAAGCTGAACTCTGTAGTTAAATTTAGGGTACAAAATGTATTAAATCAAACTCTTTGCTTTCTTAAGCAATGCTTAATGTTCAGCTTTTCCTTCTTGTCTCCCTCTGAATAAGTTCTTATTTTGGGCGAAGATTTACTTTTTAATCCCTGAAAAGAGGAGGAAGTGGGAAATGTAAATGCCTATGTGAAATTCTTGCCTTTTCAATAAGTGGTCATTTTTGGTTTTGCTATGTAGAAATTTCAAAATATTGTATTTTATAATTGCATTTTGGGGATCTGTATTGACTTTTCTGGGTTTTTATTTGTGGTAGGACTCTTCTGACAAGACAGACTACTGATTTCCTCACATGAGTCGTTTGTTATAACCTGAGTCACACAAACAGAGGGAAAAAGCAGCCGCATTGAGAATACACTATAGGAACCACACTAAAGTGGGTGGTACATAAGCAGCTAAAGGGGAGTACCAAAGAGTAGTAATCAATGGCTGGCTGTCACCCTTGGGGAGGGCTATATTGGTGTCCTATAGGGCATGGGGACTGGGGGAAGAAATTGAAAGTGTGCTTATTAACTGTGAAAATGACAACACCTTGGACTGGATTGCAAGCACATGAGTAGACTTGCATAACATTTCAAGTGACCTTCACCAAGAAAGTGACAGTAGCCTCAAGAAGGGGGGCAAGAAATAATCTTATAGGGCACCCCCAAATGAAACAGACAACCTATGCCTCCTGATTTAACTATGACAAATTTCAAATCAGTTTCCTTCCACCTTTCTACATGCTCTTAAACAACCTTTTCACACTGTTATTCTGGTCAGAAAGATGGAATATAAAGTTATTTTAAGATTCACTTAAGGTGCATATAATACAGATGAAGGGGAAAAAATGAAGGCAGCAGGAGGGAGAGAAAGAAAAGACACAGACACTTCTCATACATGACCAGTGGCCCACCTACTTTTCTCCACACATACCACCCTCACACAAAATACATTTCTGATCACTCAGAAATACACTTTCTGGAACATTCTTCACAATCACAACTGCCTGACTTACACTGACTCAATTCCTCAAGTCTTAGTTCAGGAATCTGGTTTCCTAGAAAGTTTTCTCTGAATCTCCCCAACGCCATAATTAGGCATTCTGACCCTATGCATACATTATTATGGCATTTATGTATTAAAATTAACTTTTTTCCTACTAGATTGCAATATTTTTGATAGAATTGTTTGTCTTTTATTCATGTTGTACACTCAGGATTCTTTTCTGACACAAATAACCCAATTTATTTGTAACATTCTCTCACTGATTTTGTTTTCCAACTTTTAATTTTCCATGTGTCACATAAGACTAATCTATATGAGGTTTTGATTTCTCGTTTCTAAAGCAAAAGAATTGGATTAAATAAAGTGATTCTAGGGTCCCTTCTGGGTCTAAAATTTTAGACAATAAAAATGATTGAATATTTTGCTAAAACGCTAATCACAGTGCATGCTTCAGCCATAACCAGTACTATAAGTCCTGAAATAAGACTCTTTTTTTAAAAAAATGATTGCTCCTGTTTGTTTGTATTCTGAGGGATACCACCTCACCCTTGGCTCCAGCAATGATCTCTCACCAGAGGCATCATATATAAAGTTGTACCATGTGAAATTGCTGGTATTTGCTCATTTTGACATATGCAAATGTTGACTTTAGGTGGATCAAACTAATATCTGACTCTTCAGAGAATGATGATATGGCTTGATAGTAAAGCTTGAGTGAGATCAATCTGAGTTCTTTTGCAGAACTGAATAGTGAAACATACCAAGAACCTGGCGGTTAGTAGGATGTGAAAGCTGAACAATCCATGAGGCAGAGGTTGCTAATAAAGGGAAGTGGCAGCTATGGAGACATAGAGTCATGGTAACCTGAGACTGTGCAGAAACAGAATCCGTTTGTTAGCAGAAAGCAAGAGCTAGTAAAAAGATATATATAATACAAAGACTAAGTAGCAAAAGGAAAGTGGACCACTTGGAGAATAACTAGGCCATATTAATGTTGGAGCTCGCTAATATATATATACATGAATGCCATCTACCATAGTCACCACTGCCACCTTGGACTCCCTGTCAGTTCAAAGATACTCAACTGTAAAGTGGCCTTTGTACTTTTTTTCTATCAAGACACCTGTCTTCCCATGACCCATAATAACTTAAAGTTCCTAGAAGTAATCACAATAACTTGAAGCCAGGGAAATAAAACACATATTAAAACACACTACCAGGCAACACTGTGAAGTCTTCATAATAATGGTGACTACAAGTCAGTAAGTGCCTATCATGTGCCAGGAACTTTATGCATATTATTTACCTCCCTGAAGGCAGCTCTGGGAGGTAAGCCTTACCAGACCCACTTTACGGATGAGGATGATGGGACTCAGAAAGGACAGAAGGACTTGTCCAAGGGCATAGATCTAGTAAGCGATGGAGCTGAATTCAAACCCAGCTTTATTGATTCAAACGTGTGAGCTCTTTCCACTGTGACACACTCCCTCCCCAGTCCCTGAAATGCATAGTGACATTAAAATGAGAAAAATTTACTTTGAAAATCTTTGTGTAAGTCTTATACCAATTACCTACCCAACTAGAAACATATGAAAGATTCCCAATTTAGCCTTGGTTCTGAATTTATCAGCTTGGCTATTCTAACTCATACTTCCCTAATGAATCAAACATTTGCATCAGCCTCAGGAAACACACCTTCTGCAGTGCTAAATGTCTATTGGCTTTGGATTAATGCTCTGGAGAGAAGCACAACCTAAACCACTTCATTTTGTCCTAAAAAATCAAGACCATTTGCGAATTCCATGGGAATGTCACCATCTGACTAAAACCAGTGATTTCTCTTTGATATGGGACACTAATGCTAATTAGATAATGGCCAGAGTATACTAATAAGAATCTGTTATAGCCATTAAAATGAGTGTTCTGTATGTTTCAGGTACTGTCCTGTGTGCTGAGGAGAAAGTAGCAAGTGTGACAGACAAGATCCTACTCCCATAGAGTATATATTTTAGTGAAGAAAATTGTTTTTAAAAGGTGAAGAAAAATAAATGCAATCATTTGGGTAGTATTAGCTATCGTAAATAAATAAAACTTTTTAAAATACATGACGAAGTGAAGTAAAGAGAGAGCGAGTATATGTGTTTGGGGGGTATATTAAATAGAATTGCCACAGAAACCTTCTCACTGTATCTAAGTTAAGGTCTGAATGATGAGTAAGAACAAGCCACATACATTTTAGGGGGTGGGGGGATTAGGCAAAGGGAATAGTAAGTGCAAAGTCTCCCATGCAGAGGCAACCTTGACATGTTATTAGAACAGAAAGAAGAGCAGTGTGGCTTAAGGAATGAAGTACCAGGTAGAAAAGGTAGAAATTCATGGGCCATGTAAAAGCTTTGGGTTTTACTCTAAGTGTAAATGTGGAAATGCTAAAAAAAAAATTAAGTATGAAAATGAGTGGAGGGGAGCACAGAGATGCTGGATGATAACCATGGAAGACTGTCTGCATCTACGTTTATTCTTCTGTGCTGAAGGCCTCAGTGTGGCTTCCATCACTTCGGTCAGCCTATCACTCACTGCCTGGTATTGGGTCCTCAGACTTATAGGACAAAACTTGATTTTTTCCATCACATCAAATGGAAATACATCTCTCAAGGTAAAATACAGCCTAATCAATAATGTAAGAATCTATATACAAAACCAAAATGTCCATATACTTGTCTCTAATAAGAAATATTCAGAGTCCCAAATCTCAAAATCCATTTGCCACGACCCCTGGCATTGATCTCCACTTTGCTAAGGAATCTGGAATAATGCAAGTTCACTGCTAAAACGCTCTCTCCCCTGGATAGTGCTTAGATGAGCATAAGTGGGCCACGCTTGCCTGTCACATGCTCCCATGGCCGTGTTTCCATGATCAACGTACCTGTCTCCCAAGGGAAATAGTCTTTCTTTAGATGTCATATATTCAATCAGATGATCATGAAGTTTGCTGGCCTGAGAGAGCCCTTCTGCCTCCTTCCAATGACTTTGAGTATCTGTTCTCAGGTTACACACTGATACTTCAGTGTAATTTCATTCTCTGCCTCCATTCCTAAGGATTCACCCCAGTGTAGCCACCAGAAACTGATGGCAACTGGAACAAAGGGTGTGTAGAAGTAAATCAAATAATCTAGTAAATGACTGTAGACATCCCTGACTCTCAAAGAGTAGGCATGCTCACTAATGGGAAGTTAAGGCATCGTTTGAAAGTGGTGGACAGTTGACTATTTCCCCCTTAGGAATCTATTTCTCTTGAACTTTGACTTTCTCAGCCCTGCTGCAACTGTTTTATAATGTTGATTACAGACAACAAGCTGGGCCCTGACCCATTCTAGACCCACAGCACATGTATGAGCTCAAGGAAGCCACTCCTGATATACGTTCTTCCTTTAGAAAGATAGTGTTCACTGTGACCTGGTACCACTCAGAGCCCCCACCTAGGCCAATTGTCTTCATCATGTTATAGATTTATTCTGACCTCAAGCCTCATGGTGTGGATCACAGAATTTTCAGACTGGGCACCACCCTGTGAATTGTGTAGCCCATTCTCCAAGTTTTCAGATGCAGAACTGAAGCTCTGAAAGGTTAACCAACTTGCCCAATTTTGAGACTCAGTAAATAGCAGAGACAGAACGAATATGCAGGTTTCCTGATAACTAGTTGACTACCCCTTCCATAAAATCTTACCAATATTATCTATTCTCTCAGGGCCTTGCCAGGGGCCTGCATAATCAATTTGTTTAACACAACTTATTTGAGTTAGGGCTTATGTCTGACAATGACTTGCTATGTTACTTCTCTTAGATAACACTTTTGGTTAATGGAAAGACTAACCCAGGAGACATGGTGGGTTATAGGGACAGTAGTTTGGGACACGATGTAGTAGACATGTCAGACTCTTCTGTGTGAAATGATTGGACAACTGCCCATGCTGAAGAGGCAGCCCAATGCAGACCTCACAAGCCTGAACTGACTGAGACAGCACTGGCCATGCACCCCAAATCTGGTTAGGGACTAATGACAAGCCCTGGCATTTAAAAAAAATAAGCAATTAAAATGTTCCTTTTAAGGAATTTATAATGGGAAGTGTGGAGAGAACCTGAAAATGTTATTAGAGAATTCCATAGAGTTCATGAAAAGCTGAAGTTATGAGGGAGCAGAGACTGTGAGTTAGAAGGGGAAGAGACTGTGAGTTAGAAGGGGAAGTAAACTATTAGTAGGCAGGGATATATATATATATATATCCATCCTCTCTGCCTATTTGATAATGATATAGAGAGAAGCAAATATGCAGAATCTTATTGCTCACAGAGAGGAAGAATGGATGAATCACAAACACTTGCTCTGAGGTCCCTGGAGATGGTTGAGGATACATCCATTTGCTAAATTCTATTTTTCTCTGAATCCTGGCTGTCAGGCCATATGGCTGAATGGCCATCATTTATGAGATTCTCATGAGATTACTATTTCCTTACTATTCCCAAGTATATCATTTTAATATGGCATTTTATAAATAACTCCAGTGAATTTCTATTTATTTCTATATAAATAGCTTAACTAAAACTTAGAAAGCGTATCTCTCAGAGCTGTATGCATTTCCCCTCACTGGAAATGGTTATTTTATTTAGGTAATTTATTATGTAATTTCTTTTATTTAGGTGTTTCTTCAGAGGAAGTCAAGTGACATTGGATATGGCTTCTGTTTATCAGTGCATATCAAGGGACTAGATTTAAATGGATTTAAAGTCATTCAAAGACTTCATGTTTTTAGCCATCAATGAAATTATCATATAAACTAGTATTTATTTCCAAAGATGAAAATGAGTCATTGTACAAGACTGGAAAATAATTTGAAATTATCAACATTTTACAATTCGAAGGGTGCTTTTGCATTGTTGTATTGGTAAAAGTTTGTTCCTCTTTTTACCACAGTGAATCAAAAGTTCAAGGGGAGAAATAGTATCAGTACCAAATGACACCATCATTATGTTTTTCAACTCAGCCACATGTCAGAACTATGGTTATCTAAAAATTTAAAAATTCCTTCTATGGATATATTTATTTTAAAAAATATAGATCTATTATTCTCCAGGGATAAAATTATCCTAGGGAGACTCTGCTTATTGGAATTTCTTATTGCTACCAAGTACAAATCTATTACAAACCCTTCCCATCATCCATACCCACATCCGTTACCAGGTTTACTTGGTGTGCACACCCATGCACACCTTCCTGCGTCAGAGGATAAACGTAGTCAGAGGCAGAAAGGAGAATTAGCAACCTGAAATTATAGTCATTATTTTAGCTGCATACTGATAAAGTTGTTGGTTATTGTCTTTTTAAAAAAAATAAACCTGGACCTGAAACCAAGAGAATTCTTGAAACCCAAGTAGCTTTAATTGTTTCTAAATAAAAATTCAGAATGCCGTAACTGCTGAATGGCTCCTGGGCAATGTATCATTGCAGGTTAAATATGTTTTGCCCTGGAGGCTGCAGTTCATAGGGTATAGATAACAAGAAAAATGCAATGTGTGACCCCAGCTAGTCCAGAGTGGATATTAACATATATCACCTAACTGTCTCCAAATGTGACCCTATTTTTACTATCAGTTTCTCTTTCCTCGGGAAATTGTTGCTAGTTAGTGAAGGGGAGAACAAAGAAGAGACATGAGGGCCCAGTAGTGGTGGGAAGGGCATATTAATAAGACTGAAAAAAACTAGAACATTCTCCTGATCTATTCTTTGCATTTTCTCACTTTTTTTAAGAAGAAGGAAGAAGAAATAACACCTCCTTTCTTAGCCTAAAGGGAGCATAAAGAGCAAGGTCCTCTAGGAATGCTAGGACATTTCCATTTTCTCTCTCTAGTATTTCTGATATTGTTACCAGAGAAGAAAAAAAAAGATTGCCTATATGATTTTTTATTAAAGTTTTAAAAAATTAGCATTTACCAGTTATTGCCAAATTTAGCTCCTTGAAGGCTAAGAGAAAAGAAAAAATCAGCATAGGTATTAAAGTTGAGACTAGATAGAGAAAGCTCTAATCCTTTAGGAGCCAAATGAAATCTATGTTTCTGTACTATTAAATATAGTATAAAAAGGCCAAAATCATGGGCATTAGCCCCATAGGGGCCAGTTAGCTAGACTCAAATTCAAGGCCACAGAATATATATCTAACTTTGCTGCTGGCAGTTAATTATATCAATGACCATCAAGAGGAATAGGAAAGTGTCTTCTCAGTGCCTATTTTAACACCGCCTAACACTTTCAGCTTGGCTATTATAATTATAAAAAAATGGAAGCATTTAAAAAATCAGAACAATTTTAAATGTAGACTTCTATCCATGAGATGCTATGCAAACATAACATTTTAAAAATACAACTAAGTATATATTTTGTATATAGAATTTTTATATTTTATTTATCAAAAGCCAAGACTAAATAGTCTATGTTGTGCCTCATAGTTAATAGTGTGGTTTTTCTTATTATAGCATTTTTCATTTTAAAAAAAGCTTATAAATATCATATTACATAATCATGGGAATTAAAATTTTGTTTCTCTTTTCTAAATTACATCATGGCTAAGTTTAATTATTAACTTTCAAGACTGAAGACTTTATCTTTAGAACCAGGAAGAAATACCTAAGGCTGAGTTTATCTTTTGCATTGGTATAATTTGTACTGTTTTTGCATAATACAATATAAAATTATTTTACAATGTTATAGAAAAACTAGAGTTTCAGGATTAAACAAAATTACTATTAAAATGTTACAACAGAAATGCAATGGAATTCACATAGAAATGTTTAATTTGAATCAAACAAAAATATATATTCAAAATGGAAAACCAAGCTTTGCATATTGATAAGGTGATTGGTGGCAATATTAACTATTGAATCAACTGAATGCAGATAACCATGATATAATATTGCAATGTGTTAAAACAGCTTTTTGTATCACCTGTAACTATTTTTATACAAATTTAAAAAGCAATTTTCTAATTGCTCTTTAGTGAAACTGTCTTTATGATGGACATGGACTTTATCACGTAAGAAAAAGGTTATCTCCTTCCTCCTTCCTCTCCCTCACTCCTTTTCCTCTCTTTTCTTTCTTCCCTCCTTCCTCCCCTCATTGTTTAAATTAGGTCACATCCTATGTCATGCCTGCCAACTAAAGAAGAAAATTCTGGAAGACTGAGGGAAGCCCACTGGAAATTGACAGAGCCTTGCTGACTGCTCTGAAAGTCAGCAAGAAGCAGCCAGGGGTATCTGAGTTTCCCTAAGGTTTGTGTGAGAAAATAGTAACTAATATTTATTGAGGAACTACTCTGTGCCCACATCATTCTAAGCCCTTTATATGTAGAATTTTTATGTAACCCTCTTAAAACTTCATTTTATATAATTGAAGAAATTGAGGCTCAAGTGAAGTATATTAACTTGTCCAGAGTTTAGACAGATAATAGTTACTTTGAGTCAGGATTCGCTTCTTTATCCTGCCTCCTTTGTGAGCAGGTTTGGGCACAAAGCTCTGAATCACTCCTCCCTAAGTGTACCCAAGTTGAGACCTCTGGAGTGACAGTATGCAGGCTAGAGAAGGGACTTTTGTTCCTGTCCCCCCCCCCCCCACAGTTTATTTCAGGCATGGGACACAAACATACCCAACACAACTGACTGTAGAAAACTACATGCTCTTGTAAGCAGCTCTGCAATGGGAGCACACTCAGACACCGGTAAATATATTTACACGTCACTATGTAAGAGCCATCTATCTGGATTTATAGATGTTGATAATGGCTGTCAACTGAGATTCAGCCAGTTTCTACGTCTATCTCAAACACTACCTAAAGGGGCTCGGCCCCCGAGTTGTGAATGACTAAAGCTCCACCATGAAACAAACTATAGTTTACCAAATTCTTCTTGTGGCTGAATGTCCAAGATAATTCCCTGGTTTATTTTTAGTATTAAGAAGGGATGTGTAAAAGATTTTTTTAAAGGAAGAAGAAATATGGCAAGGTAAAAGTAATGTGGTAATCCATAGGAATTCCATTGCTTGTATAATCACAGCATTTCTCTCTTCCCCAGAGAAGTGGGAAGTAGGGTCATGATAATTAAGTTATACTACATTATTAACACTCTCTTAAGGCATTGAAAAAAAACTGGAAATATTATGTTGTTTTAATTTTAAACGATCATCCTAAAGGGTTAACCAGCATTTCCTGTGAAAGGAACAATGATGTTTAGCCAAATCGGTTTGTTTAAGCAGACAACAAAAAAATAGCTTCAATAATTCATATTAATTCCAGTCCTATGGTTAATGAGGCAAATGGAGTGCTCTCAGAGGGGATAAAAGCACATATAGCATCAGCATCAAGAATCTTCACACTACTGTTGGCGAAGGATACTGTACATCCAAATACCCCCTAACCACCTACCATTCATACTTTACACTTGGGGAAAACGTAATATCATTCTAATTTTGCAGATGGTAGCTAAAACAGTGCCTATATGATCCTAACACAGACAAGCCATGCTTACATTCTTGGTTGTCATGGGTCTTAGCCTTCCTGATGCCATTCAATTTGCTTGAAATGTTCACTATATTAAGCAGATATTCATTTCATCAGGCACAGAAATAGTAAGACTGTGATCAGCTCTATAAAGTCCAACAATTAAACTGTTGTCAGCCTAAAGATATATCAAAGTTGAAAACCAAATCATAGGTTGAATTACCAAATAGAATGATGGATAGTCAGTCAGAATTGCTTAGAAAGATGATTGATTCATCAGAGATCTATCTGATAAAGCATAAATGCATGTTCATGTCACTAACATTAATTAAGCAATGACTATGTCGTAGGTGTTAGGTACTGTGCCAGGCACTGAGGACACAAAAAGGAATGAGACTTCCCCACTGAGTTCTAAAAGTCTCCTGGGCCGACAGAGACCATAACTGCTCACTTTGCTTCAATGTAATAACACAGCCTATTCTGGCAGCGCGGTACTGTGTGGAAGTAGCAGGAGCATTAGAAAGGGTAGACATTTACTGGAGAGAGAACATGGATATGTTTGAAGAAAAGAAAAGTAAAACAGGAAAAAGGCCCTCACCGTAGGCAATTGATGATGAGGAATTGAAAGTTTAGAGGAAAAGAAAAAGAGGTTTCAAAGCAGCAAGTGGGAAAGTGGGAAAGCAAGGGGTGGTAAATGGACTTGAAGAAGTGGAACTGTGAATTTTAAACAAGATTTCCTTTTATGATTTCTGACAGCAGAAAGTAAAGATCTGGGTTTCTTTTTACTCACATTGTTTGCTAAACATGTTTCTTTGAGTATGATATAATATTTAGACTAGCCCCCCTGGAGCTGCAGTATTTATTTGTGTTACACACACACACACACACACACACACACACACACACACACACACACACGAGGAAGCTACTTGATGGTACAGCTTTGAGTAGGACCAGAGTTCTCTTTCACAAGATACGTTGTGTATTGTCGTCCCCAAATCCCAGGGAAGAAGAGCAGCCCTGTTTTAGGCTCACAGGACAGAACATTAGGAAAACAATGTTAGAGAGGAGATATAAGGGATGAAAAGAAAATGTTCATGTCCTTCATCCTCCTCATCCTAAAGGTCAGGAGAATAGAAAAACAAACAAACGATGGCAGAATGATTGTCTTCTTTGGGCTTTGTTAGATTTTATGGACTACAACCTCTGGCCCCTCCTCCTAGGTTTGCAGAAAGACAAAAAAGATTACAAATGTCGCCCTAGCTGGTTTTGCTCAGTGGATAGAGCGTAGGCCTGTGGACTGAAGGGTCTCAGGTTCCATCCCGGTCAAGGGCACATGCCTGGGTTGCGGGCTCGATCCTCAGTAGGGGGCGTGCAGGAGGCAGCCGATCAATGATTCTCTATCATCATTGATGTTTCTCTCTCTCTCTCCCTCTCCTTTCCTCTCTGAAATCAATACGAAAATTTTTTTTTAAAAGATTGCAAATGTCTATGGTTGAGGAATGGTGCAGGAAACAGTTGTGAGTGAAGCAAAGCTAAGAATGACGAGAAAAGTAGAAAAAATCCACTTGGCCAACTGTCCCTTCCTCTTTTCCCTCCCTGGATACCATCCACACTTATACTCTTGTCCAACCCAAACAATTTAAGGAAATAATAAGGGAAGAAAATAAAAATAAAAAGGAAGGTAAACTGTATGCCCCAAAACTCTCATCTTAACTCCTCCTTCCACATTCTTTATCCACTTCCACCTCACCCTGGATCCTCCATCTTCCACCATTCTATTTGAGTTGGTTGCTCCAGTGACTGCTCCTCATGTCATACTGCTCTACCCCAAGATCCTAGAGCCAGCACCAGTGGCTGGGAGCTGGAGAAACATCAGCTTCCTCTGACCATCACGTAGGAAAAGTTCTGTAATCTATAATGAGGATTACAAGAGGCAAGACATGCTTCTGAGACTCGGAATTGAAAGCACAGAATTCCTTTTCCCTTAGCCAAGTGGTTACTGCCCTACATTCTTTCCAGGTTCTAAACAAGTAATTTATATATGTTCTGACAAAACCTCGTATAATCTACGGGGGAGAGGGACAAGCAAGAAAGGATGGTGCTGCTTCTATTTCGAAAGCCTCTGTTTGTTTTCTATCCGTTTTATGAAACACTTTATTAGACTTCATTGCTTTTTGAGACCTACTTACAATTCAGCATTAGCAAATTACCACTGTGAATCCATTTATTTTTCTCTTTGTAAATTATCAGCTATTGCTTTTAGTTGTATGAGACTTTAGGGGCTATGATCTAATACCTATTTGTCATTATAATTTAATTTATACAAACACAGTACAAAACAGGAAGATATTATCTCAGTGAGTGGAAACTATAAAAATATGTATGTTAAAACTTCACCACAGAAAAATACCTTTGAGCCCAGCCATCGTGGCTCAGTGGTTGAGCTTCGACCTACGAACCAGGGGGTCACAGTTTGATTCCTGGGCACATACTGGGTTGTGCAGTCAATCAATGATTTTCTCTCATCATTGAGTTTTCTATCTCCATCTCCCTTCATCTCTGAAATCAATAAAAACATATATATTTTAAAAAGCTCTCTTTCCAAAAGAAAATACCCTTGAGGTTAATTTAAACAGAGGGTATAATCCCATACAATTGTGCCTATTCACTAGGGATTTGGATCGATAATTTTAAAATTTCAAACTGAATGAAAAGTCATGGATTCATAGCTTGGTCTGAAGTCAGCCTAAATATCTGAAAAACTCACTGGTTTAATGGAATCAGTCCATAAAAAAAAATGTTGAGCAGATTTTTTTTAGCCCTGGCATAAAAATCTCTTCATAATCTACCAGGAAAGTTAAAAAGCCATATTTATCAAATATTTGCTATCATTTGCCTGTGTGTTTCTAATTATTTTTGTATCTTGGAACCAGTTTGTCTCCTGCAATCATATAAAATAAACAGCAAAACGTGGTTTTTATTTGTTCAGATTTGAGCTGTAGACATTGCTTCTCAGTAATATTAAATAAGTTATTTAATTCACTTCTGTTTAAATATTGATAAAGTTTATTATTTGTACTCCAGATTCTTCCACAACCTAAAATAATTTAGATAATTAATAGAATTTTTGAAACATTTTAGAATAATTTAAATTAATATTTAATTCACACTTCTGTTTGATCACATACAAAGCAATGATAAATATGAGTATTTTGGCAACCAGTAATTCTTTAATAGCATTCTCTCGTGGAGATAAAAATGTTTAAATATTAATTAATTTAGTACTATCAGAACTGCATAGTTATTAGGCATTTCCAAATTTGGAAGAATTTTCATTACACAACAACTTGGTATGAAGAAAGAAAACTAAAAGTGCTCCTCTAGTCCTTACAGGGGACAGAGCCAATGAAATGTCTTAATCATCTGCAGTCGCTTCATAATTGAACACTTAGTAGTCATCCTTGAATTAGAAAATATCAGGCTTCGTTCCTGACCAGGATTTTCAGACTGCATCCACATCTGTCTATGACAAGTAGGTTTTCATTACTCAAATAGCAAACGCCAGTTAATGAACCGCAAGAGGAGCAGTTGCCTTATTTTTCTACATTAGCGCTGACATTATCTCGGCCACACTGTGTGTGTGGTGTCATGTAATGAGAATCCTTTCAGAGACGGCATGGAGATACCGGTGCTGTTGTGGCTCACACCTCTTTGAAGGAGCCCATTTTCAAAGTAGCACAAGGTATGTGGATTAAGCCCAATCTGATTATCATGCACTGCCTTTGGAATGTACTCCTAAAGGGCTGCTATTAACATAAACAAGTTGATTTACATGTCACTTTGAAAGTTGGGTTAAAAGAAAATGTGTAAAGGATTTCTGCATATTTGTGATTTACTGTAACTATGCTTTTATTTAAAAAAAAAAATGAAAAATAGATACACTGGTTTTTCTTCCTATAAACTTTGCTCTTATAATAGCAGTATGAATAGTTAATAGCAGCTCTCCCCATCAGTCTCATATATTTATTGAGTATCTACTATGTGCAAACATCGTGTTGGGTAGAGGCTTTCAGAGCAGATAGGTCTCTCCTCTGGCAAAAACTACTTTGAATTAATTTTGCCCCAAATCTTTGCGGTAACAATCATAGAGATCTAGAGAGATAAACACTACCCTCAAAGGGGAGGGGTGTTTGGCTCACAAAGCGGGGTATCTGTTCCATTTTAAAATGATACCTTGAAAAAAATGAAGGAAAAAAACCTTAAAGTGTAATAATATAAGTTAAATATTTAAAATAAATTCTAATTGAAAAGGTTGAAGCTGGTTGACATGTGTCCCTAAATTGATTAAATTGACAAGAAGATAGGCAAGAGTAGCACTATAAAGTTGAAGAAGAAAAAGCTATCAATATAAATAAGGACTCATTAACCCCAATTTCCTTCAACCTTTTAAAATTAGGATATTTCACCAGTATCACAAAAAAAATTAAATAAAACTTGATGAGTAAATCAATTCGAGCATAAAAATTACACTGTTATTCAGCTGTAACTTGATGAGTAAATCAATTCGAGCATAAAAATTACACTGTTATTCAGCTGTAACCGTTTTTTTCCTGGCATTGCACCAGAGCAAAGGTTATATTTTCAGGGAATGGAAGTTGTGTGGAAAGGGGACATGTGGTGCACAAAGAAGCATTGCCAAATAAGGCAGGAGCGTGAGCTCCCCTGCTGGAGGTCTGGAGGGAGCTGCGTTTTGTTTTTGGCTGTGTCTCCAAAGCAGCCACATGAAATTGAAAAATAAAACAGTCATTCAAGCAAAAATTAGAGGTGCCTTGTCTAATTCCAAATATCTGCAGTGGCTCTTTTCTCTGGTTTTATCATTATTTACATAGTATGTCTCTTGTTCTATCAAAAAGCACAGGGACGAGAACATTTATTCATATGCAAAATTTTGAAGCTAGTTATGACATAAACTTGTAATTATCATGTCAGGAAAAAACATAACAGGAGAGAATTTATATGGGTTGGAGGACCATTAGTTGATATCTATAGTGGTACGGCATTTTATTCATCCATCCATCCATCCATCCATCCATCCATCCATTCATTCATTCCTTCAACAAATACTTACTGTGCATTTACTATGGCCAGAGATACAGCCACAAGCAAACTCCTGTAAGGACTCTAAGTTACATTTTAGGATACTACAAGGGAGAGCAAAGGAAAGATAGCATCTCTGCCTTCAGAGAGTTCAGAGGCTGATCATTATAACAAAAGCAAGAAGGAGGGGGAAAAGGAGGAGGCACAGAATAAAAAAGAAAAAGAAATTAATCTCTGTATAGTAAGGTTGAGAGGAGCTGTTGTTCGGAACCTCTCCCACTTTATCGCTGGCTCTCAGCCATCTCGACCAAACATTTTATATGGTCACACTTTGCTTAATTTCTGGCACATTATTTTCATGGAATTTTTTTTTTAATTTTTGTTTTTGAATGAAGTCACCTCTACGAAGTTCCCTGAAAGTGTCATTTAAGATAGACAGGAAGTGAACTAGATTTGTAAAAAACTTCTCTGGCAACTGTATACTCTTTAAAAAAAAATTATTAATTGTTTAAGAATAAAGTTCAAATCCACATAAAATTGTTCCCTGGAATTCTAGCTCCCTTAAAATTCTAAGGAAACCCTTTAAAATGATCAGAAACGACTACATCTATTTCCACATCGAGTCATAACTTTAACAACTTAAAAAAAAAACAGCCTTCTTAAACTTGACTAATTTATTTTAAAAACTTGGACAACTACTAAACTAAGGGCAAGGGCAGGGGGTGTTTCTCTGGCAGCCTTAAAAAGAATGCAGTGCTATTGTGTTCATAGTCTAATCTGCCAGGATTCCAGAGCCAAGAAGAGATGGGTGTCAGATCTCCACACATAATCTTCAGAACATCCGGAACTGAGAAACGGAGGTTGAGCAAACGAAAACAAGATAAAACTGAAGTAAGCCTGCCTTTCACTTTATAAGAATGTGAATCAAAGAGTGTAAGGGGAGGGAAAAAGCCCTCATCACTTTCAGGACGGGGCCCGAGACACTGACTAGACCTGAGCTGCTTGTCTCTCTGCTCTGTGCAGATATTGGTAACTCACTCATTGAAATAGGAAGAAGGAGGAGGAGGAAAAGACGGAAACTTTGCTTCCCCTAAATCAGATTGAGGTGCTCACAGGAGCCATAGTTCTATAAAAAACAGGGAAGCAAATGAGGACAGAACACCTGCAAATGCAACGGAAGCGCCTCACACAGTCCCTGTAAAACCTTCTGGATCTGATACCTCCAGAGTTACCTGAGAGCAAGAGAGGTGTTGCCTGGAAGATGAAATAAAGACTCTGTTATAGGGAAAAGGTAAGAAACCAATACCTGTCACTTCATCCTCCTTGATTAAGTCGAGACCAGCTACTCAAAGTAAATAATTTGTAGGTGTTTACACACGGAATTAAACAAGTAAGTTTGTATTAGCATAATAAAAACAAAGGTAAGTGCTGTTATTACTGTACCCAGTTTGAAGAAAACACTTAAAACAGGAGAGATTATATGTCAAAAACTGGAGGCTACTTCCAAGAAAGTAGCTCAATTACTTTTTTAGGAAGTATCTGTCCTAGTAGGTTCCCCTTAAATACAAATTTTAAGGGGGTATTTAAAAATATGATTTATTTGCATCTTTTCCCTGATGACTCTATAACTTAATACAAACCATGTCCTTCTCTCCTTATTTGAGTCTACTTTAACAAAAATGTTTTATTGATTTTAGAGACACAGGAAGGGAGAGGGAGAGAGAAACATCGATTGGCTGCCCCCTGGACACTCCCTGGTGGGGTTGAGCCTGCAACGTGGGCATGTGCCCTGACCAGGAGTGGAATTGGGGACCTTTGGGTGCATGAGACGATCGATGCTCAACCAACTGAGCCACATCAGCCAGGGCTGACTCTCCTTTTTCAGTTAAACATTGGTTCCAGATACTAACGTTGCTACTTTAACACTTACCTATATTTATAAAACCCTAATATGCAAATAGACCAAACAACCAAACAACCAGTCACAATGACGTGTGCTGATGACCAGGGTGTGTGCACGGAACATGGCAGGCGTCAGCAGCAGGCGGCAGAGTGCGGAAATGGCCAGTGTTGGCCGTGGCGGGATGGTGGAGCAGGTGAGCGGGGGCGCCTCTGGTGGTTACTGAAAATTCTTTGCCTCCATGTGCCATGTTCCCACCTGGCACTCTTACCTGCTGCTGGCACGGGCTCCACTCGCACCCGCTGCCAACGCCCAGCACCGACCCCAATTGCTCTGCACCATAAGTGGGTGCAAGTGGCAGCTGCCAGCCCCAATCACCCCTGAGGGCTCCTCCACTTCCCCCTGCTCCTAAGGGGTGATTGGGGCAGCAACCACTGCTTGCACCCACTGCTGGAGCCGGCTGCAATTGCTACACGCCGTCAGCGGGTGCAAGTGGGGGCCAGCAGCATCAGTGCTGCGGGAGCGGGGCTGCTGGCAGAGAGGGGACTGGGGGTTGCGGCAGGAGGAGCAGGGCAAGGGCGCAGAGGATGGGCCGAGATCCACCCCTGTACCCACCACAGCCTTGTGGCCCACAGTTCCTTTCAAGGTGCACAAATTCGTGCACTGGGCCCCTAGTCTATAGTATAACACACTATTTGAAATAGAAATGGGCAGTTGTGTTTGTAGACTGTTGAGCTTTTGGCTTGTTTCTTTTTCCATTAGATTGTGTATGAACTATGCTGGCTTGATCTACTTAATGATTTACTTGCTTCTAGAATATTCTTACATGTCACTTGATCATAGAAAGCAGAGGACTTGTTAGAGTATAAAATAGTGTGCTTTTTCTTCAAGAGGCTCACATGATCTGCCTTTCCTGGGGGGATAACAATGTACTCTCATAAACCTTACCCAAGAGCAGACCTACCTCCTTACTTTTCCTGAGATGACTATTACTCTTTACCGGCCTTAGCTGAATACACCCACATAGGAACACAGCCCGGACTGGGTAAAGGCAGCCTGGGAAGAAGATGATGCCAGGAATGTCAATGATTTCAACTTTGTTTCATATTATCATAATGGTACTAATTTTTTTCAAAGTCCGCGCTGCTATAAAAAGATATAGCTTCATGAGTGACTGAGTAAATTCATGTTCAATGGCAAATGAGGGGTCCCACAGAGAGGTATTAAAGAGTGCTTTCTATTTAGAGTTTTCAGCACAGACGGCAACTTCTCTTTCAGCTCAGCTGGAGATCTTTGCTCATCCTATAGAATTCTAGACCTAAAAAAATTCTTAAAGATTAATAAAGTAATGATAACTAAAAAGCACACTGGAAGTAGTGTTCACTTTTATTTTTAAGTACCTTGGAACCCTTCATGAAGATGTTTTATGGGAGGGAACCAAGAAAGTCACCCACTGTACAGGATTTTGGCCTAATGTTTCTAACCTGGGCCTATGAGATGTTTATCCTTTAAAAGTGTGGCACAGCAATCGTTTATTAGCTCTCGATTTTGAAGACTAGTCCTTTGCAAATATTTTATAAATTGTGATTTATAAACACTATCCCCTAGACCAGTGGTCGGCAAATTCATTAGTCAACAGAGCCAAATCTCAACAGTACTTCTTCAAAATAGACTCGCCCAGACCGAAAACCGACTTCTGCACATGGGCCACGAAGTTTCAATAGCACTGTATGTGCGCGCCCACACGTGGCAGTTTGTGGAAGAGCCACAGTCAAGGGGCCAAAGAGCCACATGTCGCTCTAGAGCCGCAGTTTGCCAACAAGGCCCTAGACTAGTGTTGGTAGAAATGCAGATTCCTAAGCTCCTCTCTGGAATTTCGGGGGGTATGTCTAGAAAGCTAACAAGTTACTAACACAATTCTTGCAAAAACACACAAATCAAAGATTGAAATCCACTGCCTGGGAGACTGATAAGTTAGATGAACCATGGCTACACCCATAGCTACTAGCAGGTGAGAAATAGCTGAATTTCCCCCCAAAATACTTAGCCTACCACCTACTTTACTACCTTTTCTATACATTCAGAAAGCGGCTTGATTAAACAAAGAAATAAAATATGAAGTGAAATTTTAAAAAATAGAAAATAGTAATACATATAACTGAAAAGATTCTATCATTACCAAACTTCACTTTTTCTTTTTCACTTGGCCATGCACTGGAAAATGCTGTAGCCTTGATTTCACCCTTCTCTCTTAATTTTAGACCATGCCTTCAAAGATCCTTATTACTTGCTTTTGGCTTCTTTTCTACTTGCTATTATTGCCTTCCTGGGTTTTTGGTTTTTGTTTCTGGTTTTTGTGGAGTTTTTTGTTTTTTTGTTTTGTTTTGTTTTTTTCATGCTTGATTGACACTGCCTCACTTTAGTGATTAAAAAAAGAACTATTATTTGTTCCATGAGTTTTTTGTTTCTCTCAGTGATATGAGCTTCTGTTTCTTATTTTGGGGCAGAAAGGAAAAAAAAATCTATGAATGGGGAGTTCTGATTTCAAGACTAGCCCTTTAGAGAAACTTCGTCAAGTGCCAAGCATTTTATTCAGAATCATCCAGAAATCTTGCAAGAAATGTGGATTCCATGGTTCTCACCTTTTTCCTCCTGGCATAAGATGATTTTTTTTTCTTTAAGAAGACAAAGATTACACTTACTAGCTCCTAAATTATTCCATTTCTATAATCTAGAATTTCTTCCTCTTTTAGCAGTATCTATTTAAAAAAGAACTATTAAGACGAGTCCTACTAGTCTTTCAATCCTTTCAATCTTCTGATAGCGGACTTCACTGGGACGGCAGCAGCGTTGTAGGTCCAGGCACCTCCCACTACCATTTTGAAGCAAGAGCCACGGTGCCAGATAGCGACAGCTCACCTATTCATCTTGGCTTTGCTTCAGAAGAAGCAGGTGTACTTGGCTTGTTGGCTGACTTCATGGCATAGCCTGCGTTCATAAGCATGTAAAGAACAGGTGTGTTTTCTGATGGAGCTGCCATAACAGGGTCCATATTTACAGTGATTCTGACCTTGGCACATTGAGTCATATCGCTGCAATTAGGTCTGAGCCCGGGAGCTCTGAGGCTTTAGCAATGGATTTTTTTTAAATTATTATTTTACCAACACAAATTTCTTAAAGGACCTGTTTGACTTTTGTTTGCATTTTTAACCTCCTATAGGTTTTATTTTTTTCTACTTAAAATTTCTTTTCCAGCATTCACCATTCTCATTTTCTTCCTTCTACCAAAGCAACCATTCAAATGGGTTTAACAAACATCCTTTTGTTTTTACATGTACTTGAAAATGTCTTGCTCTTGTTCATGCCTGGATTTTGAAATGACATAGGTGATATTGTGTTTATGAATTATTTCTATTTTTTTCACTCAGCATTACATTTTAAGGTCCACAATTGTTACTGGGTGTCCACTCATCTGGTTCATGATCTCAGGATGCTGCTAGCATAGCATAGGATATGCCACCACCATGCATCAATCCACTCTCTCGAGATCATCACACAGATTGCCTCCAACTCTGTCACCATAAATAACACTCACATTAGCATCATTTCACAAATCCCCTTACAGGCCTAAGGATTTTTCTAGCACAGCGGTTCTCTACCTGTGGGTAGCGACCCCTTTGGGAGTCGAACGGCCCTTTCACAGGGGTCGCCTAAGACCATCGGAAAACACATATATAATTACATATTGTTTTTGTGATTCATCACTATGCTTTAATTATGTTCAATTTGTAACAATGAAAATACATCCTGCATATCAGATATTTACATTATGATTCATAACAATAGCAAAATTACAGTTATGAAGTAGCAATGAAAATAATTTTATGGTTGAGGGTCACCACAACATGAGGAACTGTATTAAAGGGTTGCGGCATTAGGAAGGTTGAGAACCACTGCTGTAGCATATATAACCAGGAGTGAAATTGCTGAGTTGTCAGTGGTTATATCCTCTGTTTGGCTAAGTATGCCAGGTCACTCACTCTCCAGAATGGCCGCACCAACCCACGTGTCTGCAGCTCACCGGGCTTGTTATATATCCACATCCCTGCACCACCAGGTTTTATCCAGATCAAAGACTCCCATAATGGCCATACAGGCCACGTCTTCTGCAAGCCCTTTGATCTGTGGAGATGATAGACTCATAACCTGCAAAGGACAATTTTATGTAATATAGCCTCTAATTATGATTAAATACTAATTAAATATTTTTGCCAATTTTGTCAATTTATTTGCAAAAATTTTATAGATTAACCTATTTGTGCTTGTTAGTCCAGGTCTTACAATTAATAAATAATTGTTGCAAGTCACACTAACGGAAATCCAATGCTTTACATGGCATATTCTACATTCATAAGCATGTGAAGAACAGGTATGTTTTTAAATTAGTGATACAATATTTCTGAAGTATACATTTTTATATTCTTTATTGGTAATCAGAAAGCACATCACTAACTCACAAGAGCTTTCTGACTGTATTTTTATATTGATTAAGTCAGTTAAGTAAAGGCACCTTCTTATACTAAAGTGAGTTGGAATGATTTGGATCAAAGGCAGAGGTATTTTGATTGGGTAACTGAATTCCCTTCTTGAGACAATTATAAAGGTTCTCTTCTAAATTTAGATACTGAACTAATCAAGCAGCTATTTTTGTTTCAAAATTCTAATGATTTGAAGTCCCAGATGGGACAGATTATTCAATATTTGTCTTCAAATGGCCTGTGACTCTACTTGAGACGAAATTATTACAGGACTAGCCTGAGACCAGAGACTCCATTTATCTCGTGAGAAAAACCCTAATCAAAAATGAGGTCCCTGGTACCATCAAACGAGAATACTTTCTAAATCCAAATTCTAATCTGCTATCAGTACTGTCATGCAGTTTCTTGTTTGTCATTGCCATACCAGGACTTCACCAATTGAAGATGGCCAGAAACCATTCCAAATAACTTCACCTAGTTTCCTAACATTGAGTGCATCAGAATTACCTGGAGGGCCTGCTACACATTGAACCCCATCCCTAGACATTCTAATTTAGAAGGAGGAGGGCTCAAGAATGAGCATTTATTTCTAACTCCTCCAGGGACCACACTTAGAGGACAGCTGAATTGAACAGTAAAAAAAAAAAAACAAAAAAAAACAAAAACAAAAACAAAAAAACCAACAACAACAAAAACAAGAAAAAAAAATGCTCATATAATTTTTAAGTCCAGGGACACAGGTGTCCTGTTGCTGCTCTGGCCCAAAGGTCAGAACTTAAATATTGTAATGAGAGCTCCATCTCTCCATTACTAGGCAGATTCACTCCATGTAAGCGTTAGATGGTCACTAGCTCACCCATAATCATGTTCTATAACATTAGCAAGTTCATCTCAAAGAGATAACCTTGCCCAGTTCTCTGCAAGGAGAGTTCTGGGGAGGGCTCTCATTAGCCTGAGCCTATTCACATGCCGTTTTCTGGAAGAAAAAGAATAAATACCTGAGCCTAGGGTAATGGTGTATTAGGATGGTACAGACCTAGGCCATAAGTCCATGTGCCCTGGAGGAGTTCATTCAATAAACTTGGTTAGTTCTGCCCTAGCCGGTTCCTCCCTGGCCCAGGCCCTGGTCAGGGGCGTGCAGGAGACAGCCAATCACATCAATATTTCTGTCTTTCCTTCTTTCTTCCACTGTCTCTAAAAATCAATGGAAAATATTCTCGGGTGAGTATTAAGAAAATAAATAAACTTGGTTATTTCAATTATTTTTCCTGTAGAGTGACTTGTGTCCATGAAATTCCTAAATCCTTCAAATTATTATGTTTTGCCAAGGGAGCACTTTGGTCAAATTATGCCTGAAAATATCCACACCAAAATTGAGAAGATTGTTTAAACTCCAACCCTGAGGTCTATGTTACATATAAATATAGAGTTTAAATTACCTTAGTAATACATTTTTATATATTTAGTAATAGTCTATTTATAACAGCAGCAAATGTTAAACAGATACAGTTTCTGACAGCATTATTACCAATCCAGAGGAGAAAGGATTACCACAGTATGAGAACTGGTGAGTGCAAATGAACACAGACTTCTAGTCCAGCAGTTGGACTAATTTCTTCCCTAAGCATAAGGTAAACTCGTTCACATTCACAGGCCCTTTAGATGACATGATTTAATGTGACTAAAAGATGTACAGATGGCACTACACTGCCTCTACTGGGAGGAGAGGTCAGACGGCAATTGGCTCCAATACAAACCGTGCTAATGTGTAGCTACAACCTGCCACGTAGGTCCGTCTTCCCAGGAGCCTGTGAGGTGAAGTAATTGAGCGCTGTGACCGTGCTCCCAGATGCGAGAAACTTCCACCCTAAGTGCCGTCAGACACTCACAGAATAACTATTACAGGAGAAAGAACTTAATAAATTATCACCTATTTGAATTGAACCTAAATATTATAAATATTAGGTGAGAAATCAAATTTGAATATACCATCCTACATAGCATTGAATATTTTTATATGACTATTAAAGGATAAGATTTAAAACCACAGCAGCACGTCCTTTTACTTTTAAATACCTTTATCAAATGGAAGCCATATAACTGCATATCTATAAGAATGAGAGAATTGAACCAATTACACAACACAGAAGGCCATCAATGTAGAGAGTTGGTACTGCCTTTATATACTAAAGTAAATTTTTGCCTCATAGCCCTGCAGGCACAGGTCAGTGGTTGAGTGTTGACCTATGAACCAGGAGGTCACGGTTTGATTCCCAGTCAGGGCACATGACTGGGTTGCAGGCTCTATCCCCCATGTGGGGCTTGCAGGAGGCAGCTGATCAGTGATTCTCTCTCATCATTGATTGCTGGGGTTCTTGTCCCAGCATCTAGAAGGGTTCAGGAAATCTGGAGAAGGCTGTACATAGATTAAAAAGTCCAGAGACGAAACATAATTTTGAAAGGCATTGGGGGTCAGACAAGCCTAGCTGAAGGAGCTAAGGTCGCAGTGGTTCTCAACCTTCCTAATGCCGCAACCCTTTAGTACAGTTCCTCATGTTGTGGTGACCCCCAATCATAAAATTATCTTCGTTGCTACTTCATAACTGTAATTTTGCTACTGTTATGAATCGTAATGTAAATATCTGATATGCTATATGTGTTTTCCGATGGTCGCAACCCACAGGTTGAGAACTGCTGGCACTCTAAGGTCTTAGTTCTCAGGTCTAAATTCTCCTCGTCCCAGGACCCCATGCTTTTTATTAACACATTTGTCCTGAGGCAAGGCAGAGATATACACTTCAAAGGGTCAGGTTTTCCTACAGTCCTTTGTCAGAATGGGGGAATTAGCCTACGGCTGTTCAGGTGTTTGGCCAGTAGGAGGCAATAACATGTAGATTAAGATGCCCTTTAGCTGTCTGGCAGCCAAGAATTAATTTAATGTATCCTATTCAGGTTTGGGGAAATGCCATCAGCCATTCCCAGATTCAGCCCTGCTGTCATGCTGGAATTGGCTTCCGGCAATTGATGTTTCTCTCTCTTCCTCCCTCTCCCTTCCTCTCTGAAATCAATAAAAATATATTTTAAAAAATAAAATTTTTGCCTTGTAAACAAACACATTTTAGTGTTTGACTATAGAATATGACTAACTGAAACACTATGGCATTCTAAATATTAAAGACCAGAGAAAAGTCATCATCAAGAAGAAAAGTTGCTGATCATTTATTTCATAAAATAATCTGTGCAAAATACAGGCGTGCAAGGACAAAAGAGACATTCATTAGAAAAATATGGGTAAATATGACCTATAGTAAATTTTCATATCACCTTGAACTTGAGACATAGTATATGTTGGAAGTAGCCTAACTTATAGTTTTACTTGAAAAGCGAGATGTAAAGCACTTAAATTTGCCCAGTTTAGAAGCAGTGCCTCTTCAAGCTATCAGGAGATAAGGGGCATGTTTTCCTATCTCCTCATTATTTAAGAGACCAAACTGGACAATGAAATGGTAAAACCAGACTTAGATAGGGTGAGTGATTTGCTGCGAATCACAAAACAAACTGGCAGCAGAATTAGAACCAGAATACAGGTCTTGTCTACCAGACCAGTTCCGGTTCCACTATCCCCCCCCCCCCCCATGTCTCAGGCATCAGGTTGTCGGCTAATGTAGAACAATTAATCATAGTACTTAGAGCTATACAATTCCTGCAGAGCTCATTTATTTCCAGCTCCCAGTCAATAAGCTGTGAAATATTTTCAGCTCCATTTTGTACCTAAGGTAATTGGGATCAGGGTGATATGTCAGATATTAAACCTCCAGTAGGTTTTGAAAGAAAGGCCATAAGTCAGATCGCCTTAATCTTAGATGACTATTTTTTCTGCTGCAGTGTGCTGCCTTTCAAAATAAATATTCCAGCCCTGATTGGGCTTGAACCACTAATACAGTAATTAAAAGCAAAACATAAATAATTGTGTAGAGAGATTTTTGTTAAATTTTATATTTACAGGAGATGCTCCCAAATGCATAAATGAGAAAATAAGAACCTCTGTATGGCTTGGTACCTTGAGTCCAGAAATAGTAAATGGATACATTGTTCTACCATTTGAGGAATTTATATCTTGGAAGTACTTTTAAAATAAATCATGTCATGTTATAACGTTTCTGGTCTTTTTTTAAAATTGAAATTTGGCCCACTAAAATACTGGGTTTCATGCGTCCTGAGATGGATGGAGGGATTTTAACAGAGGAGTTAATTTCCAAGACTCAGGTATCATATAGCCTAATTTTGAATCCTAAATCAATCCTATACTTTACATGACTTTTCTTAAGCTTTGGTTTCTTTATACATAAAATAGTATAATATTATCAGGTTCATATGTTTGTATAAAGATTAAGTGACATTTTATGAAAGGTGCTGAGTACAATGTCTGGCATACACTAATTGCTCAATAAATATTAGCTAGTATATTAGTCAGTATTTGCTGAGATAAACTTCAGTAACAAGCAATCCACAAATCTCAGTGGCTTACAAATACAAATGTTTATTTCTTGCTTATATTGCACATCAGGTGTGGATCAGCTCCAACTTAGATCCAGGATCTAAGCTGAAGAAGTAGCCCATATAGAAGTCATGCTATTCTCATTGTAGGAAGAAAGAGAAATGGCCATAAGAGCTATTACATAGACATGGTATATGTCATTCCCCTTCTTATTCTATTGGCCAAAGTTACTCAAATGGCCAAGTAGGAAACTATGTTCTTCTCAAAGGGGGTGGGTGGGTAGGAAGAGGGCTAATGGGATTATATGGCAATGGATAGGGATGTATAATTCTTCTTCATGGAGTCAGCAAATAATTGGGGACAACAATTCTATCACAGTTAGTAACTCTTTCAACTAACACAAGGTGAAAGGGGGAGATAGAAAGAGCATTTTACAAAGAGTCAGGATGTGAGGGCGATCTGGCTGCGACATCTGTCACCCCATTGATCATCAAGGTTGATTTGGCTGATCTGGCTGGCTAGGTGGGTGTCCCCCTCCTCCCTCACCAATCAATGTGCTGAGTCCCTCCCGAAGCTGCTTGCTTGGTGGAAGAGGATGTCCTTCCCTCCAGAGGAGAGGACCAGTCTTAGGTCAAGAGTAGCTGTGCTCCCCTGATAGAACCTCCAAACAGGCTCTCAAAGAGTCAGAAGAATTGACTCTACCTGATCTACTTCTACCGTATGATGTTCAATAAGTCATCTAATCCCTCTAAATTTTAAGCTCTTCATTTATTATAGGACTGTTGTGAGAATTCAATGATATAAAGAAACTCAAGTAAAGCCCTGTAACAAATAAGAGAAATAATTAGAAAAAAAGTTTTGGCCCTGAAGAATTTACTGTTATGGAAATCCAAAACAATGATGAATACTTTGGGAGACTGGCTACTTGCTGCCTGGATTGTAAACAAGGAAACACAGGCAATCCAGATATTTTATTATGATCTCTAGGTGCTTATCAATCACGAGGGCTCCTATTGGGAACATATAGGCAATAGCAAAACTATTTAGTGCCAAAAGAATCTCCAAAATAAAGTAACTTGCTGAACCTCAGCAAAAACAAACATGAATTGGAGATTTTAAAATAGAAGTCATGAATTCTACTACACTCTTAAAATGAAGGAGAATATGAATTGGAAATTTTCATTGCTATAGAATGGCCTGACATTGTTTCCTCAACTCATCATTTCATATTCCATCAATGACTCACTCAGACATTAAGTAATTATTTATTGTTCACCTGCTTTGTGCCTAGTTCAGGAGTGGGGGAATAATGAGTAAAAAATAGTATTGTCAATCTACTAATGCTTTTCTTAGTAAAATGTCTTTTCTCTCTAGCTCTTTTCAAACTCTGATTTGCTTTGTAGTTCCACAATTTAACCATCATGTGACTTTAAGTAATTTTTAAAAATTTTCCTACTAGTGATTCATTATAATTTTGAATGTGAAAATTGCTGACTTTCTTTAATTCTGAAAAATTATTTGCATGTATCATCTTGAATATTACCTCCCCATGCTTCCCTCTATCTTTTTCCTTCTGAAACTATGATTGGATTATTGTAGCCCATCTCACACCAGCCATCATATCTTTTAACCATATTTTATATTCCTTAATATCTTTCTGTCTTGGTCTTGTCTGTGTGTTCTTGAGATCGACCTTCTAGATCACTAATCATTTTGTCAATTGTGTCCAATTTTGTGAGTTTACATTTTGCTGCTCTGAATCTGGGTTAAGAACCCATTCTCCAGGAATGGCATCTCTGGCCATTACTTACCCAGATCTACTTTAATTATATATTTTAGCTTGTGATTCCTTGGGCCATGCAGATACTGCAGATTTGATCCATAAACACATGTGAAGAAAGAGCTGTTCAAAATTCTCACTACTTTGTTTTGTTTGTTTGTTTTTCTTTTTCTCTTCCACTTGGAGCCTAGGCTAAAGGTAAGCAAACTAAGATCCAAAGACTAAATCTGGCCTGCAACCTGGTTTTTTACAGTTTGTGAGGTATTGTTATTGTTGTTTTATTTCTTTAAAGATTTTTGTCTTAACATTTTTAAAGGATTACGTAAACAAATAAACAAGAAATATATGACAGAGACCATATGAGGCCTGCAAAACCTAAAACATTTACTACCTGGTCCTTAAATGAAAAATTGGGCCACCTCTGTCACTTTTTGCCAGCAGATAGATCAAGGACCTTTTGTTTAAGTGTCTATTCATATCTTTTGCCCATTTCTTAAAGTGACTTACTTGTCCTTTTATTACTGACTCATAAGAGTTCTTTGTTATTTTGTGTATAAGGTTTTCACCAAATGTGTTTTATAAATATTTTTCTCAGTCTCTGGCTTATGTTTTGATTTTTTAAAATGTGTCTTTCGAAAAAATATTTTTATTTTAATGAAATATGTTATCAATTTGTTTTCTTTTATAGCTTGTGTTTTTTCATGTCCTGTCCAAGGGATATTTATTTACCCTAATGCTACAAAGATTTACTTTTAGGTTCTCTTCTACAAGTTTCAGAGTTATAATGCCTACATTTAGTTAATTATCCATTTTGTGACACTTATTTCTTTAAATATAATTGTGGGGGCCCAAAGGTGCTTAAAAATGTTATGAGACAGGAACATATGGGAAATCTCTGTGCTTTCTGCTCAATTTTGCTAAGAACTTAAAACTGCTCTAAAAAATAAAGTCTAAATGAAATCCAGCCATTTTTCAACAACATGGATGAACTTGGAGGACATTCTGATAAGTGAAATAAGCCAGACATAGAAAGACAAATACTGCATGTTCAAATGCTATTGAGTAATAGAAAAATAAGATAGTAAGCTTGTGTAAAAATAAAATTACCCTAAACATATACTTGAAAGAAACTTGTCTCTATGTGTTAACCTCTTTTGAAAATGCTAAAATTCAAGGTAGGAAAAAGTCAATTTGTATTACACAGAAAAAATAAACAAACTCCGTCAGAAATTAAGAAGACAGTGACTGAAATAAAGAATAATATACAGGATTCAACAGTATAGTAGAGGATTTTGAGCATCAGAACTATGTAGGCCAGAAAGGAGTGGCAAGAAATATTCAAAGTGATGAATAGCAAGGACCTACAACCAAGATTACCCAGCAAAGCTATCATTTAGAATTGAAGGTCACATAAAGAGCTTCACAGACAAGAAAAGGCTAAAGGAGTTCATCACCACAAAACCAGTATTATCACCACAAACCCAGAAACCAGAGACCCGGTGCATGAATTTATGCACCAGTGGGGTCCGTTGGCCTGGCCTGCAGGATCAGGCTGAAACGGGCTTTCTGACATCTCCCAAGGGGTCCTGGATTGCTAGAGGGTGCAGGCCAGGTCAAGGGACCCCACTGGTGCACAATTGAGGCTGGGGAGGGATGTGGGAGGTGGCCAGCTGGGGAGGGACCGCAGGAGGGCTCCAGGGTGTATCTAGGCCACCTCGCTCAGTCCCGATCAGCCGGACCCAAAAAGCAACCTAACCTACCGGTTGAAGCATCTGCCCCCTGGTGGTCAATGCAAATCATAGCGAGCCGTTGAGTGGCCTTAGCATATCATTAGCATATCACATTTTGATTGGTTGAACAGACAACCAGAGGACCGGACACTTAGCATATTAAGCTTTTATTATATAGGACTAGAGGCCCGGTTCACAAAAATTTGTGCACTGGAGGCAGGGGGAGTGTCCCTCAGCCCCACTTGTGCCCTCTCACAGTCTGGGACCCCTCGGGAGATAACGACGTGCTTGCTTAGGCCCGCTCCCGGGTGGCAGAGGGCAGGCCCAATCCCTAGGTGCAGCCCCTGGTCGGGCTCAGAGCAGGGCCGATTGGGGAGTTGGGGAGCTGCCCCCTGTCATGCACAGAGCAGGGTGGATCGGGAGGTTGCGATGTCACCCCCAGTCATGCTCAGGGTAGGGCCGATTGGGGGGTTGGGGCACCGCCCCCTGTCATACTCAAGGCAGGGTCGATGGGGAGGTTGTGGCGCCACTCGCTGTCATGCACAGAGCAGGGCCGATCAGGGGGTTGGGGCACTGCCCCCTGTCACACACAGAGCAGGGCCCATCAGGGGGGTTGGGGCTCCATACCCTGTCATGCACAGAGCAGGGCAGATCAGGGGGTTGGGGAGCCGCTGCTGTCACACTCAGGGCGGGGCTGATGAGGAGGTTGCGGCTCTACCCCGTCACACACAGAGCAGGGTCATGGGGGGGTTGGGGTGCCACACCCTGTCACACACAGAGTAGGGCCGATCGGAGTTGGGGAGCTCCCCCCTATCAGGCACAGAGCAGGGCTGATCAGGGGGTTGGGGCACCTTCCCCTGTCACGAACAGAGCAGGGTGGATAGGGAGGTTGTGGCCCCACCCCCTGTCACACACAGAGCTGCAGGGCAATCAGGGGGTTTGGGCGCTGCCCCCTGTCATGCTGCTCCAGCGGCCAGGAGGCCTCGTGGCTCCGCTGATCCCAGTGCTGGGAGGCATATTACCCTTTTACTATATAGGATAGAGGCCTGGTGCACGGGTAGGGGCTGGCTGGTTTGCCCTGAAGGGTGTCCCGGATCAGGGTGGGGGTCCCGCTTGGATGCCTGGCCAGCCTGGATGAGGGGATGATGGCTGTTTGCAGCTGGTCACACCCCCTTCAGGGTGGGGGGTCCCCACTGGGGTGCCTGGCCAGTCTGGGTGAGGAGCTGAGGGCCGTTTTCAGGCTGGAGGGAGACTGAAGCTCCCAACCTCTCCTTTTTTTCTTTTTCTTTTTATTCTGGGATTTATTTACCTTCTATAGCTGTCACTGGAACTGAGAGCCGGCTTTAGCTCTGAGGCTCGGCTCCAGCTCTGAGACCTCGGCTGCTGATCTGGGTTTGTTTGGCTTCTATAATTGAAACACTGTTTCAGCTCCAGCTCCGAGGCCGGCCGGCTGAAAGCAGGTTTCTGGGGATTGTTTAGCTTCTATAATTGCAACATAGTTGCTTAGAGTGCAGCTCAGAGGCCAGCAGCGGCAGGCGGGGAACCTTGGCTTCCTCCATCACTGGAGCAAGCAAGCCTCCTGTTCGCTTCAGCTGCCTGGCTGCCGGCCGCCATCTTGGCTGGCAGTTAATTTGCATATCGCCCTGATTAGCCAATGGGAAGGGTAGCAAAGTTACAGTTAATTACCATGTTTCTCTATTATTAGATAGGATGTTGAAGGGTATTCTTTTAAGAAGAGGAAGAAGAAGAAAAAGATAAAAAATATGAACAACAAAATGGCAACAAATACATACCTATCAACAATTGAATCTAAAAATCAAAATAAACAAATAAGAAATCTATGAACAGAATAAACTGGTGAATAAAATAGAATCAGAGGCATGGAAATGGAACAGACTGAGGATTCTCAGAGAGAAGTGGGGAGGGGTGGGAAGAGATTAAACCAAGATCTTATATGCATATATGCATTACCTATGGACACAGACAATAGGGTGGCAAAGGCCTGGGGTGGGGTGGGAACCAATGGAGGGAGGCAATGGGGAGGAAAAAGAGGGATATCTGTAATAATCTCAACAATAAAGATTTTTTTAAAAGTGAATGAATACAAGATCTTAAAACAATTTCTTAAACTTGAATAGTTTCTTTCAAGAGTTCAAAGTAATTTGCTTTGTGTTCTTATTCAGTCTAGAATGTGTGTTACATGATAGACAAATGTGTCTGTGAATAGAATTAAAACATAGATAGTTTAGCCGAAGCCGGTTTGGCTCAGTGGATAGAGCGTCGGCCTGCGGACTGAAAGGTCCCAGGTTCGATTCCGGTCAAGGGCATGTACCTGGGTTTCGGGCACATCCCCAGTAGGAGATGTGCAGGAGGCAGCTGATCGATGTTTCTCTCTCATCAATGTTTCTGACTCTCTATCTCTCTCCCTTCCTCTCTGTAAAAAATCAATAAAATATATTTTTAAAAAAATAAAATAAAACATAGATAGTTTAAAACTGATTGGCTCAAGATTACAAAATGAAACCCCGATCTCCTGACTTCCTAGCCAAATCTCTTTCCAAAGACTTTACACTATTAGCAAAGCAGAAATCCCCCTTTCTCTCACTTGATTTCAGTAAGTGTCCTTGACTCCTTGTCAGGTCAGGCAGGTACTATTCTATCTTCCAAAAGCTAGATTTCCCCCCTCATGTCCTCACTTCCATTTATCTGGGATGCTCTTTGTCTCTTCAATGTACTGAAATTCTTCCCTCAGGTGCCACCCATATAAAAATTATCCACTGACTAAGGAGGCTCAACTTTTGTTGGTTTAACCAACTAAATGACTATATTTAACCAATATGTTTAACCAACCATGACAATGACTGGTGTAGTAACAATATTAGCACATTTCAAAAGAGAGTGCGGGTTATTTTGTCCTCTTTGAGGGCAGGAACCACGTCTTAGTCATCTTTGTTTACTCAATACTCACATGGGGCCAGGAATACAGTTGAGAGTGAGGCTAGATGATTGCTGAGAGAAGGTTGTTGTATCTGACCATGCTGATGTATTGTCCTTTCTGAATATTCATGGGAATAGTCAATATATACACCAAGAACTGTGTTTATATACTGATATTAATAGATTTAAATAACAGAACATATATTGATTTAGCTGATGATAAATGAAGGTGGCCACTACCTCCCAGCCACTGCTGGCCTCCTAACCATGCTTAACACCTTTGATGTCTGTCAACTGGATGACAATGTGCAATGACATGAGGAGTCTTTTTATTTGTGCCCTCATCACATCACCTCATTCTCTATGGCTGCATTCTCTATGGTTGTTTCCCTTTCCTCTTTTGGTTATTCTTCTCCAGTTGCTCATATGTTACCAAGGCCTCACTGGATTTGGAGCAGGGATGTGAGAGTGGGGGCACATGGTGGTAGATATTAGATGGCATCTGAGGAATCTACTTCCTCTTTCTAGCCATGGGTTTTTGTTTTATTTTGTCTTTTTGTTGGTTTTCCCCCCACACTCCTTTCCAACTCTTTCCTGAACTTTCAGACAAAAAGTGGTGTTTTCTAGATGATTATGGGTTTTCTGTTTTACTGTATCATTTTACTTGTGGCTCTCTAGGTACCCAGCAATGAATCAGGCACATAGTAGATGGTCGGTAAATACTAATTAATTCATCAGCCACCTGGAAAGGGAGTGCAACGGAGGCACTTCTGAAATACCAGAAGTGAGAGCCAAGGTGACTGATGTCAATAAGCATTACTCTTAGTCTCAAGAATCAGCAATAGAATAGCTACTTCCCATACTCCACTTAAAGAACATAAGCCCAATTCAGCAAGCCATATTTCTATTTAGTTCAATTGCTAGCTATTCCCCTCTTCTCTTAGGGGCATAAGAAATGCTTTTAGTTGGAATAGTAAAACCATAAACTTCCTACTCTTCCAGCTTCTTGGATAACTGGAATAAGAAAAACAGAACTGGCATTGCTTTTAACACCAGAGCTACGTAAAAGATCTTGAGATTATCAAAAGCACTGGGATTCATTTATCTATGAATAATTAAGAATCAAGTTTAAAAAGTATATTTTAAAAGATGTCAGGTCCCCCAATAGCATAGGGACCCCGGCCCTTGCATTTTTAAAATATTGTGCATCAACTTTAATAGATAAGGCACAGCTTTCAAACTGAGAACTAATTGATTTTTTTCACTGTTCCTTTTCACCGTTCATTTAGGGAAAGAAAATGGGTGTGGTACTCTCTCACCCACTTTTATTAACATTATTTAACATTCATTAAACAGCTGGATGTGCTAGGCTTGCTGAGGATATAGAATTAGCTTTGTGTTTTACATGGTCTTGCAAAGGCACCTTCTGAAACATGATTTGCTACTGTAATCCACAAATGGAACACGACTGTACCCTTTGTTTCACCTTAAGCCAAAAGCAGCTCAAGTTAAATGCCAAGCTTCCCTGAGTTACAAATTTAGAGTCTCTCTGAGGTGCCGGCTCACATGGTGCATTAGCCTACTGCACGGGCTGATTAGCAATGCTCTCCCCGAGTGGTATATTGACTCCCATGTGCGCATATCATTTATCATACTTATGTTCATTTTACTCTTATCCCAATAATGACAGCTTTCATGTAAAATGAGAGGAGAAAATAAGATTAATACCTTCTTAGTACACCTTTCACAACATGCACAAATACACAGGCTTCTGAATCAAATACATCTTCCCTGAATTTGGATATTATTATTACTATTATTACTCTGATTCAAAAATGACGTGAAGATAACAATTTATTTTTTCTTCAGGAGTGAACAAGCAATCACAGTGGCAGTAGGGTGAGGACAAAGAGAGAAAGGGGACAGAGGGAGTGCATGTTCAGTGAGACAAGCAATGACAATGGAGAATCAGGCCAGTCATCTGGCCTAAGGTAATATTCATTATCAAGCTTAATTTGAGAGAATCTGGAGATATGTATTCAGCTTTGGGGGAAGAGTCATTTTGAAAGTCTGTTTTGGTGTTGATATCTAAGAGCCTTAGCAATTTTGAATAAAATCCAACAAGGGCAAACTTTTTAAATACGTGATTCTACTGGCTCAGAATTAACAGGGTAGATGACAGCTGATAATACACCTTCCCCTCTCAGGAAATCTAAAATTGGAAATTTCCCCTCTAGTTCTTCATCTGGAGCTACAAAGACACTTTTGCATGTCCTGTCACCTTAATGACACTTTGTCTTCTGGTTATTGGGCATGAAATGGTAAAATAGAAAGAAAATTTTGAGCAGCTGCAGCAAACAGGGTGGGGAGGATGAGTGGATGTTTACTGGGTACACAGGGATATCATGGTGTTTACATTTACAATCAATGGAGGATAGAATTATGGATGGAGTCTAGGCAACATTTATTTCTGACTAGTAATGCTCCTTGTAAATGGAAGAGATTGATTTTAGCTGGAAGAAGTATTTGCTCTAAGAAAGTTCTTTTGGCCTCCATGAGACTAACCTACAAAATTCAAGGAGTTAAGAAACTCACTGAAGGATTTCCAGATGCCTTTGGAGTGTGGCTCAAAGTAAACATTCCATCACTTAGGAAGGAAAGAGTTTTATTTTGGTTTGTTTGTTTTGTTTGTTGTTTTTTGCCTCTCTTTTTGCTGCCAGTTTAGTGTAAAGCCAATTGAGATAAACTATTTTCAAATGCTTCCCTAGTTAAAGGGCACTTTTAAAATTTGTTCACTACCTAAGCATCTCCTTTTGGATGTCTTTAGTTATCCATGGCCATGTGTGATTTCATTAGACCCCAATACGAATACTATCTCCAAAGATGGTAGCCATTTCAGGAGTTTATTAAATTAGCAGCTGACCCGCCCACACTCTGGAGGGTGGAAATGTCATGTGACCCAGCCACTCTCCAGCTCAGCCCAGTTACCAGGTTGCAGGGGTTTACCCAAGTTATTTCAAACTCTTGATTTCTGAACATTGAGAAGATCTTGTTCTAAACAGGTGGTCACCTTATTACTGGTACTTGTAGTTTTGGCAGTTCTGATAATTAGCCAAGATTCATTCTGACCCTCAATCTTTTTTGCTGGTTGTGATGGAGATAAGAGAAAAGCTCTTTCATAAGCAATTTTTATGGGCCAGGTGAGAAGTTGGCTGACAGAGTACACACATTATATGCACTCCTAATTCCTTGGAGGATTATGAGTTTTATAGTTTGCATAATTTATGTAATCTCAGAGAAAAGTTGTTTATATTTATTTACTTCCGGAGAGGTGAGGAAGGGATTAGCAGAGAACAAGGTGAGGGAAAATGATGGGCTTGGGGAACACCAGGAAGTTTGATAAGACTTGCACATTGAAGAGATGTGTGTTGTACGTTTGTGTGTGTGTGTGTGCCTGTGTTTGAGCAAGTATTCTGTTCAATGCATCTACCTGTAACTTCAGAGACAAATCAAGAATTGAATTTGTCTCTGTAATATTATGTTTTAACAACATTGGTGACTTGTCAAGGAAGATAAAAATTTATAGGCTTACATTTCTGGTCAACCCATTAATCACTCAGAATAGGATTATTCTGCTACTATCAATAGTAAATTTAGTATAATATTAGATAGTCTTAGATTGTCTTCTAGACCTGTAAGCTGAACTTTTTTAGTGAATACATTTTTATCTGGATTTTGAACTACAAGCATTATTTTCTTCTTGCTGCGCAGCCTAAATTTTCCTGCATTTTTCTCATACATAAAAAAATCACAGCATTAAACAACAGCATGTTATTCCCATGTGATTATTTCACATATAGAAATATCATTGATTTAAGTATAATTCAGTAAAATAATTTTAACAGAACTGGTTAGCTTATTGATTGACAAAAATATTAATAAGATAAACAGGTGGGGGTGATTCAATTCTAATATCCCGTAATGTAAGATTACCAACTGAGAAAATAATTATTCTCCTAAAAAATGGTTTGTGCTCATGTTGCATATTTCTGCTATTCTCCATTGTCTTCAATATTGGCCACTGCCAGAGGCAAGTGTTAGACAAGACAGACAAATGGTCTGATCTAGAATGGCAAATTCTATGTTTCCTTAATACAGTCTCCTGGAATGACAGCAGTTATGTATTTTTAAGTCGGCTCTTCCATTATGGCGATAAATGGTTATTTAAATACAGTCAGGTTCAAATTACACTCTTGGAAAATGCAGCAGGGGAAAGTATCAAAGACAAAGAACTTTTAAATAAATCTCATCTCTCCTCCTGCCATATGAGGTAATTTCTATGCCAGATGGCAGATGTTTATGCTGGTACTTAAAAGAAGTAAAAATTAAATGGATCTCAAAAACTTAATTGTTTTTAGTTTAGAAATGCTCTCAAATAAAGGGAACTTGGAAGAGATTTTATTTTTAATGATCTCAAAAACTAAGCACCTTAATGTATAACTTTAATTCAGAAAAAAATAGTTAACTCTTAAGTGGTTCATCCTTTTTTTATTCCATTTTTGAAGTATGATATTATTCTTCAGATAATTAAAAAAAGTCACAAGCCACTTTTTCTAGAAATGATTGTGAAAAATCTTCCAAGGACTATATTATAATGTGTGTATTTTATTTTATTTTATTTTTAGAAGGATAGGTGTTAGTTCTTCCTCCCCCCCTTTTTATTCAAACTAAGCAATAGATGAGTCATTTATACTCTTAATCATTATGTATATCAGTATAAGTCAGAAAAGTTGTCTATCCAAGACTGTTTTATTCTGAGAATCAACACAATAGAAATAGAGTGACTTCCTGAAACAAACAATTGTTACATGCACTTCTGTTTACACAAGCAAAATTCATCAACTTTCCAATGGGAAAGCTCTCCCTCCTTCTCTTGAAAGCTTCGTATGAATGGTGGAGAATAATTTTATTATTGTGGCATCTAAATTTTTGCTCAAAAAAGCAAATGTGACCTAGTTGCCAGGTGGAGACTTTTCTTTTTCATTAATACATTAACACTGATCAGAAATCAATCTGGCTTTCTTGATTCAGGATAGTTTTTAGCAGGTTTTTTTTGAAATATCAAGTGAAGGACAGCTATAAGCCCAAATAACTCTAGCAATCACTTGACTTTTTGTATTTAGAAAACTAACCCAGACTTTTTTTTCTAGTACAAACAATATAGGACAATGGCCAATTCTGGAAAAATAATATTTATATTAGTAAACTATAGTGAAATATTCTAATTATTAGTCAAAGGAACTAGAAAAATCTGTATATTCTTGAACTTTTATGTTCTGAACAATCAATTCAACAAAATGTAATTGAGTCCCAAAGATGAGTTCAATATTTCACTATGTACAGAAATATGACTTCTGTATAAGCAGAAATATGAACAAAACCTCTTTCCTCAATTTGTTTACACTATTTTGTGAAGATATAGAAGCCTTTAAAAATAATTTAATTATCCAAAGCTAATCTTCAGCTTTATTTTTAGTTCTTTACAAAGCTTTAAAAATTCCTGTTGCCCAGCCAGTGTGCCTTAGTGGTTGAGTGTCGACCTATGAACCAGGAAGTCATAGTTCGATTCTGCTCAGGGCATATGCCCCCCGGCTTGCGGGCTCCATTCCCAGTAGAGGGTGTGCGGGAAGTAGCTGATCCATGGTTCTCTTTCATTTTTGATGTTTCTATCTCTCTCTTTCTCTCCCTTCCTCTCTGAAATCAATAAAAATATAGTTTAGAAAATTCCTGTAGGATGTATTTGGGGCAGAGTCATAGATTGCACAATCAACAAAGGGCAACTTACTCTGATAACCTGTGCAATTTTGACTTCCCCTGAGTACATAGTGCCTCTTACAAGAAATACTTCAGCATTTTATGCATATTTTACTGGAGAACAGGTATACTCAATAAAGTATTCTCTGCTCTTCAATAGGCCACAAAATGCTCTCACAAGTCAGGCCCAGCTGCCTTTTCAGATTATTATAGTCCTACTAGAGGACAATGCGTTGGTCCATGAAATTCTATAATGGTACTTGTGGAAAAGAGCATTATGCATTTATGTAAGTTCAAGTGCTAGTGAAGCTGCAGTAACAAAGATACCCCAAAATACAATTACTGAAATAAAAATGAACTCTATATCTCTTCCAACTTAACAGTACAGAGATAGGTGAGAGTTTCAGAACACATAAATAGCTTTGCTTTGTCTAGATTCCTTCTGCCTTATCTTTCTACCATCCCCTAAACATTGCTCAGCTAACATGGGTGAAGAAGGGTCACCACCACTCCCAAAAAGGTGAAAGAAGTAGCTAACCAAGCAGTGTTGTTGTTAAAGAAATGACCTAAACATTGAACATATTATCTAGCTGCTAGGAGGCTGAGAAATATAGTCCCTAGCTAGATAGCTGTGGGCCCTGCTAAACCTGGAGGGTGGGGATCGGGATTTTGTTCCTGCAAGAAAGAAGGGGTGAATGGATTCTGGGAAATTAGCAGCCTGCACCTTCAGCATTTAATAAATGGTTTAGAAAATAATGCTTTTGGTTAATCTATTTTCCAACAAATACTTCCTGAGTGTCTATTTTGTATACAGCACTATATTGCGCCCCAAAGGAATATTTAAATATATACAAATTTATATTATCAAGGCACTTATGATATTTTTAGAGAAATAAACTACATTTGACCCTTTAACAATACAGGTTTGAACCCCATGTGTCCAGCTATACATGGATTTTTTCAATAAATACTGTAAATATATTTTGTCTTCCTCATGAGTTTTTTAATATTTTTTCTCTAGATTACTGTAAGAATATAGTATATAATACATATAATATACAAAATATGACTATTTGTGTTATTGGTAAGGCTTCTGGTCAACAGTAGTTTTGGGGAGTCAAAAGTTAATTGAGGATTTTCAAGTGCACTGGGAGTCAATGGCTCTAACCCATGCATTGTTCAAGGGTCAATCGTATATACACCGAATGCCACCAATTATAATATTAATGATAATGTTACTAATAATGTAATATATCATAGGTGCTAAGTGAGTGGTGCAGAAGAGGTGATACTAACATTCAGTGTTGATTTCCCGATTGGAAGACTGGAGGAGAGGCAACAGCCAGTTCATGGAAATAAGGGCCCAATATGAATAAAGGCATTTCAGCCTTCAAACTATAAAAAAAAATAATTTCTATCTTTTAAAAAGTACATATATAAAATTATGTATCTTCCTATGCATATTCATACATGTATGCACATTGAACAAGAAGATGCTTATTTTTATTGATTTTGACATAAATATTATGCTTATCCTCACCTTTTAGTTCAACAGCATTCGTTCTTATTGTTAGTGAGTCTGAATCAATCAGCTGCACTCCTTAATGATGGAAGCAGATGGAAATAGAATGAGCTTCTGAATCTTCCTCAAGGGCATTGTTGAGGATGCTGCACCCTAACTGAAAATTGCTCCATTTTGCAATAGAGTTGGCCAATGTAGACATAGTCTTATATTTTCACTAATTTTGAATTAATACTCTAGAAACCAGCAGCTGACAATGAGCCTGAACAGTTGGTTTCACACCTGAGGCCTCTTTTAAAAGACCATTCTCATCACAGTCAAACAACAGGAGGATATATTAGAGGGGAAAATGAGTGCATTTTCTCTAAGACTACTTACGTAGGAGTTTCTCTTAAACTAATTAAGATTCAATTCTATTTCAGAAACTAATGTCTGAAGCAGACATTCTGTTTGGAAATTATTAATAAATGAAAGTAGAATATTCCAGAGCTCTCAAAATGGTAGTTTTCTGCCTGGTGAATGCTCAATAAAAGTGCTTGTAGGAAAAAATTAAGTAGAGAACAGTATTTGAAACATCATATCAAATGTTCGGGGTGAATGATTATGGCATATAAAATTATTAATAAGATCTAAGAACTTTTAAAAGTGAAATAAGTGACACCCTTGACTATTAAAAACATCTCCAACCCTCTCAACATTAAGCTTGTAGGTTCTTAGAATTCTAAGATGTCTGGGGAAAACAAAAGATTGCAACTTAACTGTTTTTATTTTATTCAGAAGGTACTGGATATAATATGAATTATAGTTCCATTTCAAAGGGAAAAATATTTAAACATACATATTAAACTTACATATTGGATGTGATGGTTCATGTAACCCAATTCAAAAAGATCAGCTAGTCTAAGTCAGAAAATGCTAATGTAGCATGGAGAAAAATATTTTTGCCCAGCAACTTCAATAAGTACTCAAAAGTTGTCTGAATTGTTCTCTGCATTTTTGTATAATAAATTGCTGCACATGTAAGTAGTAGGGCAGGAAGCACTGTCTTGCCTTTCACACAATGCGTCTTTCACAGAGTCTTGAAAGTGGAAGTTACATTTCCCTTCTAGTGATAATCACACGACATGAGGTGGTGGGTGACTGCCAAAAGCCCTTAGATTTGTATTTCATATCATATGACAAACCCCAATTTTTTTTCAAATAAAAGAACCCTCTCTGTGGTGTTTTCTGTCATTTTATTTTAATAGCAGAAATAGGCATTTATCAAGGCCATCTGCCCACCCACATGATGTCTCAGGATCAGACTGCCTTTTACAAGTTGCATAGAACTGGGATTCTTGGGGCGGGGGGGGGGGTGGGCAGGAGGTGAGGGAAGGTGGTGATAGTTATCAGTGCTTTAAAATTGTGGGAAATGTGAAATCTTTAGAAAAAAAGGAGGAAGTATCAAAATGTTCAATATTCAACATTTCAGGGTGGGCATGCTTTTTAGTGCCTGACACATAAGAGGAGTTATGTTAAGAGAAAGAAAAATAGAGAATTAATTATTGAACTCCTCCTTTATATTTGCTACCAGTTTCCATCTAGAGGGAAAATAAATCTAATTGAGATTCTTGGAATTTTCTGTAGAAGCTCATTCTGTCCTAGGCTAATATAAAAAACAATATCCTCTGCTTTAGCTATCCTAGACCATTCATTCTTCTTTCATTCAAGTGGTTCATATTTAATGATCTCAAAAGAGCAATCTTTTTTATTCAGTGTGGTATCAAAGCCTTTCTTAAATCAAGGTTTATGAATTTAAGACTAGATGACAAAAGTAGCTCTATTAGCCTCTTTGTCATGGCCAAGTTTCAATAGTGGCACTCTATATAAAACAATTCTAAGTCCAATTACAAGTCAAATCATATGCTATACACCTTAAACTTATACAGTGTTTTATGTCAATGATATCTCAATAAAACTGAAAAAATGCAAAAAGAAATTCAATTACATACAGTAAATATTTCACTTTTCATCAGAATCATTATGTATAACTTAGCTGTTTACTACACTTGATCTTAGCCAAAAGGCCAAGAAGCGATTTATAACTTAGCTGTTTAAAAAATTCAGGGTTCTGTGTGAGGGATGCTGAAGCAAAGACCCTAAACCAGGGGTGGGCAAACTTTTTGACTCGAGGGCCACAATGGGTTCTTAAACTGGACCGGAGGGCCGGAACAAAAGCATGGATGGAGTGTTTGTGTGAACTAATATAAATTCAAAGTAAACATCATTACATAAAAGGGTACGGTCTTTTTTTTTTTTTTTAGTTTTATTCATTTCAAACGGGCAGGATCTGGCCCGCGGGCCATAGTTTGCCCACGGCTGCCCTAAACCCGTGGTCGGAAAACTGCGGCTCGTGAGCCACATGCGGCTCTTTGGCCCCTTGACTGTGGCTCTTCCTAAGCCTTAGGAGTACCCTCATTAAGTTAATAACAATGTACCTACCTATAGAGTTTAAGTTTAAAAAATTTGGCTCTCAAAAGAAATCTCAATCGTTGTGCTGTTGATATTTGTCTCTGTTAACTAATGAGTTTGCCAACCACTTCCCTAAACCATTCATAAATTCTTTTTCTTCCAGGCTATAAAATTACACTACAGTGGCCAGCCTCTTTTGAGGTTCAGTATGGCCACATGATTACTTGCCAACAAATGGGGGCAGAAATCAGGAATTCTGTGTGTCTTCTTTAAAAATTCAATCACTGGCTAATCAGTTTATTATACAGGTAATTATTTGAATGTAAAAGTAACTGACTCTTTAAATACACACAAATATTTCCACGAAAATTAATTTTTACCCTTATATCCAGAGACCTAAATAGTTAAAAACACAAGAAAAATAAGAGCTATGAGTTATGTATGAACTGAGAAACCACATAAAACCAAAGACTATGAAAGAGAGGCTGAAAGGGTGAAGGTTGAAGGGTAGGGAGATATACAATTATTGGGAACAAAGTTCACTATACTTTATGTGATAATAGCTCCCATTCATTTAAATGTTAACCAGTAAAACAGCCCTGAAAATACAAGATGTGGGTAAAGTTGAATCTAGCTAGTTATGCTTTTCTACAAGATAGAGCTGCTTCACAATAAATTGAATAAACAGTTTTATATTCTTCTCCTTGCTTTTAATAACTCTTTTGAGTTCAAAAGGACACCACTTACAAACAATCTCCTACTGGTCGGTGGAGCTTTTCTTCCCTGTCCAAGCAGACATCATCCCGCCATCCTTCACCTTGCAGTCATCCAAATTTAAAGTCAATAAGGACAGCTTTCAGTCTCCCATCTACTAGTAGCATATAAGAGAACAGGCTGGCCACACACATACACACACACACACACACACACACACACACACACACACACACACACTTCTCTGCTGAGAGGCACTGCTGCTGCAGGAGTGCAGTATTTCTAGTTTGTTGTACCAGGTAAACATGCACACAGGACAAAATGAGGCACTGGCTCAGAGAAAGCAGTCAGATGGAAATCGAAAGGACCTTCTCTTTGAGAACTTCCCTGTCTATATTCGTGATGTTGTCTAATAACTTCCTTACTTACATCATGCAGAGGACGGCGAAGCTTTAAGGCATGGGAGGACCTGAGATGGAAGGATCCTCTGTATCAGAGACATCACATAAAGCCTCCTAATAATTAGGAATATTGGGCTGATTGTCACTTGATCAGAAAACACATACCTGTCATGTTAAGGCTCTGACATGTTGAGGTTGTCATAGTAATACCAATGAGTACCTTTGTGTAGGAATCCAGGGAATACTACATGGTTCTTTACCTTATTCTATGATGTAATTTCAACAATTGATAGCTTGTTGGTTGAGCATTCTACTTGCCCTTTAGCAAAATACACACAGCCCTTGCTTACTTATTATTTTAGAGTGTTAGATTTGAATTTTTTAATATATTTTTATTGACTTCAGAGAGGGGGAGAGAGAGAGAAACATCAATGATGAGAGAGAATCATTGATTGGCTGCCTCCTGCACACCCCACACTGGGGATTGAGCCCACAACCCAGGTATGTGTCCTGACTGGGAATCAAACTGTGACCTCCTGGTTCATAGGTCAAAGCTCAACCACTGAGTCAAACCGACCAGGCTAGATTTGAATTTTTAATCATATTATTACCTGGAACCATTATCACCATGAGGGTGAAAGAAATCACTCTTTCAGCAAAAACAAACAAAAAAAACCCCACAAAAACTATACACTTTTCTAAAAGAAGAAAAAAAACAGAAAGCTTCTCTCTCATTGCTACCAGCCAGGGAAAAGAAGGAAGATGAATCATGGAAGCTTTCCTATCTATAGCATTACATAGATATAAGAGGGAAAAATCAAATTGTAATGGGAGAAATGTTATTTTGTGGTTCTACTGCATTAAGTACTTAATGATAATTACTATTAAGCACTCACTATATGCCAGACAGTATGAAAAGTGCTTTTGCATAAATTCTTTTAAGTAATCTGCATGACCTATTAACTAGGTAGTATTTTTGTACCCATTTTACAGATGAAGCTTACCGCAGTTAAGTAACTTGCTCACAGTCACATAGCCAGTAAGTGATGAAACTGACATTCAAACCCAGGCCGCTCATTGAAATAGCCTGCTATCCTCTTAATTTCAGTTGTCCCCAAAGCAGCCCCAATTGTTTTTGTTTTTGTTTTCTTGTACTATATCACTTCTGTTTTGCTTTACTGTTAATTTTCCCAGTGTCCACTTTGTCCATTTACCCCACATCTTCCTCCGAATCTTCTCTTAAATCTCTTCCACTGTTCAAGTGCGTCAAATAATTACCAATACTATAAGATTTAAGAGAGACCCAGAAAGCTTCTTGTTTCATAATATCTCCTTTAATAGCTATTGAGCCTATAAGTTACCTTTTAAAAGTAGTTTATTAAGGATAAAAGACTGCATCACCAAACATCTACTAAAACACAAATGGCCGATGAGTGTTTGTTTATTTCTTTAATCATCCACTTAAGAAACACTTTTAAAAAAACAAAGCCATTACAATTTCATCTGAATTTGGATATGAGATTATTTGTCAATGATGAAGCACAGAGGATGGGTTAGAAATTATTAATCTAGAGGTTACTAATAATTAAAACCACAACATCTAGAACATGAAACATTTTCTCAATAAATCTGACCTGAATTAGAAACCATCATGGGAAGCCGTAAGCAGCCTCCAACAGTGTAGAAATGTCACACTGAAGAAGAGAGGCCATAGGAAGCTGGGACAGAGATCTTTATTTATTTATTTATTTTAACCCTCACCCAGGGATATTTTTCCACTGATTTTTAGAGAGAGTGGAAGAGAGAGGAAAAGACAGAGAGAAATATCGTTGTGAGAGAAACACATCGATTGGTTGCCTTCTGCATGCGCCCCAACCAGGGGAGGAGCCCATAACTGAGGTACGTGTCCTTGACGAGAATTGAACCCGGGACCCTAGGCAGGCCGACACTCTGTCCACTGAGCCAAACCAGCTAGGGCAGGGACAGAAATCTTAAAAGGAAGTTAGGAGTGTGTAAGAGACAATCTTTAGAAACTTCACATCTGTCTACATTCTGGGTAGCCCATCTCAACTCACCTGGCCCTCCATCAACTCGAATCCTGCATCTAACCACATTGCTCCTAGAGTTCTCTCAATTTCAGATTTTGCCAGCAGAAAATTGACATGGCATATGCTTTGCACTCACCATTTCATTGAATGCTAATACTAGCAAAAGTGGACATTTGGTTTTTCACCCAAATCATTGTAAGTAGAAACTATAAGAAACCAGGCAACCTGGGGGTCATGCCATCCAGTAACTAATAACAAGGCCTTGCTTGTCATAAAGTTCTAGCAGCCTCTTCTCATGTTAAGCATTTAATAATTTGAAATAATAGGTAGGCCAGAGTTGTTACCAAAGTTCAATAGTGCTCTGGGTGCAAAATGCTGTCCCAGACTGTTTGAACCATTTGGATTTCTGTTAGAATTCCCAGCTTTCTCTCTCTGGCTCAGCAGGATAGCTCATATAGCTTCCCTAACAAGCCACTACTTGCCACTGAACATGGAGACTTCAAGATGTACTTAACCTTGATGGAGGGAAACCTTGTATCTAATAAAGAGAAATAAAAATTCCGAATTACTGCAAAGCACTGCAGCAGGCAAGCTGCAATTCCAGTCATACGAAGCCTCTGTTTACAGTAAAATGATGATATGAATCACAATGACTCTCATATAAGGACTCAACTGCCTACCTAGTCATATTCCATATATTTATAACATATAATTTCATTTTCATACAAGCTTATTACACATATTAAAGCAATACTTTTCCTTGTACAGCCAAGATTCATTGATAAAACAATGAAGTGAACTAACACCCTTCCTAAATAAAGTTTCACCAATAGCACCATATGTTAATGGACCTATTTCATTGTTAATGTGACTGACTGCTTATTGATTCTTGCAGGAATCCAGCAAGGGCTTCAGAGTACAATTTAGTTTGGAGAGCTCTGGGTCCAACATCTATGCTCAATTACAACTTTCAGAAGGGAAGATCAATAAAATTTAAATTGCTTATGGTAATCACAACTTCAAATCATTGCGATCAGCATAAGCAATCTGCTGACCCCAGCCAAGCTCCTAAATTGAAACTTGTAATGAGTGGTCATTTAGTTTGGGTCCATTCATATTATTTGGAAGGCAGGTGATGAACAATTAAAGACCAGCCAGCACCTTCTCTGTACAACATTCCCATCTTTATTCCCAAAGTATTAATATGCAGTAACCCTCGGGTTCATGGTTTTGCACTTCTTTAATGGGTATTCTGTATGAATAAGCAATTATATTTTCTATTAAACAATTTCAGTGTAATTGAATTAGCAGTTATAATATTGCTAGGGCAAGCAAAAGCTTTCCTAGGGAAAAATTAAGTGATATTGGGTAGTGCAAATTAATTTATAGAACTGAAAAATGTAACCAATTAAATAGAATTGCCTTTGCCTCCCCCCTTCTCCAAAATACAATTAAGCAGCGCATTGTTTCAAAGAATATGTTTCAGAACAATTTGTTTTCAATCATAATAGCTGTTTTTCATTCATTATGAAAAGCTGTCTATTATAATGAAAATTTCATAGGCAGTTTTCCTTGACAAAGCAGGTTGCAAGTTTAAACAAAGATAGCCTGCAGATTACTTCCTAGATAAGGAGTCACCTTAGAATTACATTTTAATAAATCATTGAAAATAAATCTTCTGCATTACAGCATGAAGGTTTTAGAGAAAGAAAAAGCAAATAGAGAGAAACTAATCAATGAAAATCTCCTGCTGCCAATATAATAATAGATGAACCAATGCTAATATATAAAGTGTATTACACTCACACACACAGCCAAAAAGAAAAATGTAAGATAAATATCACGGAAGTCAACTGTCACAAATGAGACTTGAGTAATAATCCCATCTTTACCATTCATCATTCCTACTGTGCCTCCTCCAAGTGCTTTGCTGAATTATAAACTAGGGTATTTAGGCCACATTTTTGCAACCTAATAACATGGCCATCTTTAGATTACTACTAAAGTTTAAAGTATCCTGCCAAGTTTTTGAAGACAAAGCAAAATATAAATATATATGTATATATAGTATAATGTGTGTATATATAGAACATATAATATATGCTATGTTTGCATATATTTTGAAAGAAATGTAAAACTATAGTTGGAACAATTGTAAATATTTAGTAAGTATACATTAATAAGAATCTGTAGCAAAAATATTTAGTATTACCATGTCATTTTTTTTATTAATGCTGAGATCTGAAAAGACCCGTGCAGAAACCATGAGTTTTTCCACATGAATTCCATAAAAAAGATAGTTTAGGTCTTTAGAATTTTTTAGATTCTTTGGATAGACCTTAAAAGGTTTTTATGCAGGAAATGACACGTCAGGTTTATCACTTAGATGCAGTGAGGACCGAAGGGAAGGGCAGAGTGGACCAGAGAGAGGTGAGCTCTTAGTGACCCAAGCATTACATTCAGGTTAGAATGTGGGCATTTGAATTAAAAAAGAAGTGGAGAGCCGTAACCCGTTTGGCTCAGTGGATAGAGCGTCGGCCTGCGTACTGAAAGGTTCCAGGTTCGATCCCGGTCAATGGCATGTACCTTGGTTGCGGGCACATCCCCAGTAGGAGGTGTGCAGGAGGCAGCTGATTGATGTTTCTCTCTCATCGATGTTTCTAACTGTCTATCCTTCTCCCTTCCTCTCTGTAAAAAATCAATAAAATATATTTTTTTTTAAAGAAAGAAGTGAAGAAGGAAATGAATATCACCAGTTTTCGGAAGCTACACTGAAAGAATTTCACATTTGATTGGTTATAGAGAGAGAGAGGACTTGAGAATGGCTTGAGGTCTCCATCTTGGAAAGACTGTAAGGCTGATAATGCTCTCTATGAGTTAGGGAATGTAGATTAAGGAGTAAGTAGAGGTGACTAAGTTCATGCGTTAATTAAGAGTATTTCCAAAATACTGAATTAGATTAATGTTTTTCCTAGGCCTTTCTCTCTACCGGAATAGTAGTGATTAAGAAAACATTTATTGCAGGAATAAATACTGATAGTCCTTAGGTAAGTTTATCTTTGTATGTCCCCATTTATTTTTAATTTAGTCCACAAGTTAAGCCCATTGAAAGGGTATGGCTTCTATACTTGAACAGAATTTTTTTTGCAATCTACTAATATAGCTATCTTTGGGTTATTACTAAGGTTTAAAGGCATACTATTTCTCAAAAAATATAAAATATAAGCATATTATAGTTCTGATTCAGCTTCTGAATTTTAATGATAAACAAATGACTTGAGGGTGCAACAAATTTCATGTAACATTCTGAAAATATTTGACAAAAACTTCTATTAATTTAAAGGAAGTAGATATCACAATTCTCCAAATGGGGAAAAATAGTGAAGCTAAGTGTTTCTAGGGTTCATTAAAAAAAATTCAAATGACTGAAACTAGAAGGATTTTAATTTCTTTTCACTTAAAAATATGGAGACATCTGGAACCTGACATACTATCTGGCACAAAATAAAAGCCCAATAAATGTGAAATAAATATGTTTGCATTTGAAATGTAAAGTGAATAGTTGCCCATATATTTTCAGTTTACCCATATTAAGAAAGTATCAAACAAATAAAGATACTTTAGCATTCAATAATTCAATATAACTCTACACATACACACACACCCCAAAGTAATTCACCCATCACCTGCTTTGTTTTGATAACTTACTGCTGAAATTTTTCTGATTATACAATTTTTAAATATGATTCATATTTTGAATTTTTTAAATAGATATTAACTTCAGAGATAAGGAAATCTTTCTGTGGGTTTTATGATCATTATAAACTTAAATATCTGGTACTTATTTCAGAAATTCAAGATCTGATAAGACATAGCAATTGATCACAAAATATTTCTCTTTACACAAAGTTACCTACTCTATCTCAGGCATAGTTTATTTTTCACTTGATGAGGCTTTTTAATTCTGTTTCCTTTCATTCCTTAGCATCATCTGCTTTATCCCCTGAAGATTCCCCTGTGCTAGTCAGTCTTTCCATGCACCAAATCCTTAATAAAACATAACTTAAAACTTTAGTTCACTTTATCCAACATTTATTAAATACCTCCCAGGTGCTATAATAGGTGATAAAAGGCTGAAAATTCCTTTTTACATCATTTCTTCTTCTTTGGTGATATCACTGGTTAGGGGTGGTTGCTCTGAATAAAACAATAGGGCCCTTTATTGTGTGGGTTCTAAACCTCATTTTCCTTATTTATGAAATGGAGATAAAAATAGTACCCACACAATAAGTTTGTTGAGAAAAAATGCAAAGTTGTTAATAAACTATTTAAAATAGTCTCTGAGCAACTAAGGAAACAATCCCATTTGCAACTGCATCAAAAAATAAAATAAAATATCTAGAAATAAATGTAGCCAAGGAGGTAAAAGACCTATACTTGGAAAATTAGAAAACACTAAAGTAAGAAATTGAAGAAGATACTGATAAATGGGAGCATATGCCATGCTCACAGATGGATAGAAATAATTAACATCATTAAAATGTCCATATTACCCAAAGCAATCTGTAGATTCAATGCAATCTCTATCAAAATACCAAGAGTATATTTCACAGGACTAGAACAAATAATTCACAGAGACCCTGAATAATCATAGCAATCTTGAAAAGTTGAAGGTATCAGACTACTTGATATGAAACTATACTACAAGCCTATAGTAATCAAAATAGCATGGAACTGGCATAAAAACAGACACATATATAGATCAATGGAACAGGAATAGAGGGTGCAGAAATAAAACCCACCTACATGATCAATTAATATATGGCAAAGGAGGCAAAATCATACAGTGGAGTATCAATAGTCTACTCAATAAATGGTTTTGGGAAAATTAGACAGATACATGCAAAAATAATGACACTAGATCACATTCTACACCACATACAAGACTAAGCTCAAAATGGATTTAAGCCTTAAATGTAAGAGTCAAAATCATAAAACTCCTAGAAGAAAACATAGGCAGTATAATCTCAAAAATTTCTCTTAGCAATATTTTTTTCTGATATATCTCCTTGGGCAAGAGAAACAAGAGAAAATATATATATATATTTGAGAAATATACTAATTAACCGGGACGCCGTAACGGGTCGACCAGACAGGAGGAGGTTGCACGCATAGCGTCGCGGGCAGGGTGGCAGGGGCTTCCACGCGCCTGCGCTAGGGGAGGGACTGATCAGCAGTGGCCGGGGCTGCTTCAAGGGCCAGAAATGGAGGCAGGGCTGGACTGGCAGCAGCCACGGCTGTTGCGGGGCCTGGGGAGCAAGGCAGGACTGGCGACTTGAGGGTGGATGGTGCTGCACAATTTCGAATTGTGCACTGGGCTCCTAGTACTACCTAAAACTAAAAAGTTTTTGCACTGCAAAGGAAACCATGAACAAAGTAAAAGGACAACCTACTGAAAAAAGATATTCGCCAATGACACATTGATAGGGTTAATACCCCAAATTTATAAAGAACTCATACAACTCAACACACACACACACACACACACACACACTTAAAAAAAATAGACATTTTCCAAAGAGTATATACAGATAGTCAATAGACATATGAAAAGATGCTTGACATCACTAATCATCCGAGAAATACAAATTAAAACCACAATCAGTTATCATCTTACACCTGTCAGAATGGCTACCATCAATAGGTCAACAAACAAGTGTTAACAAGGATGTGGAGAAAAAGGAACTCTTGTGCACTATTGGTGGGAATGCAGATTGGTGCAGCCACTGTGGGAAACATTATAGAGTTAACTCAAAAAATTAAAAATAGAATTGCCTTATGACCCAGCGATTCCACTTCTGGGAATATCCTATATAATAAAAGTGTAGTATGCAAATTTTTCCCTCAACCAGGGGGGGTGAGGCCGGCCAGGGAAGGGAGAGAGGCCCTGGCTGCTAGCGGCGGTGGCAGGTGGCAGGGGGAAGGGAGGGAGTACCCGGCCGGCAGCTGGCAGCTGCTAGGGAACCTACCAGTGCACGATTTTCGTGCACTGGGCCTCTAGTATCTGAATAAACCTGAAACACTAATTTGAAAGAATATATGTACCCTATATTCACTGCAGTTCTATTTACCATAACCAAGATTTGGAAGCAGCCCAATGCCCATCAGTAGATGAGTAGATAAAAAAAGCTGTGGTACATTTACCCAATGGAATATTATTAGGCTATAAAAGAGAAGGAAAACTTACCTTTTGTGTCAGCATGGATGGACTTGGAGAGTATTATGCTAAGTGAAGTAAGCCAGTCAGAGAAAGACAAATACCATATGATTTCATTTATGTGTGGAAGCTAAAGGACAAAATAAACAAACAAAATAGGAACAGACTCATAGATACAGAAAACAAACTTTGGTTGCCAGAGGGGAGAAGGTTGGAGGAACTCAGTGAAAATGGTGAAGGATAAAGCAGTACAAATTGGTAGTTACAAAATAATTATAGGGATGTAAAGTACAGCACAGGGAATCTAGTCAATAATATTGTAATAACTACAAATGGTCCCATGTGGGTTCTGGAAATATCATGGGGAACACTTTGTTAAGTATATGATTGTCTAAATACTATGCTAAACATGTCAAACTACACAAAATAATATTGAATATAAACTTTAATTGAAAAATAAACAGTCCCTGAAACATAGTATGTGCTCAATCAATGTTGGCTATTATTCTCCTTCGCTAATGACACATTGATCAATTTTTCAAACCAGTAGGATAGAGTACTATGTGTAGACAAAAGTGGACCACATGCTAACCTGACCAGCTCAGGAAAGGCCTGCATGGAGGCCTTGCAAACTCAGAGCCCTACAGTAACCACAAAGGATGGTCTGAAATTAAAACTTTTAAACTAAAAATCAGTTTGTGGTGGGTAGTCATGTCCTAGGCCGGTATCTTCCCTGACAAAGGTCAATCTTTACCATAAGTGAGCCTATTGTCTTTTTGCATCTATGATAACATATCATTGGGATGTCAAAGTAATTTTCCTTTTCTCTGGACCCCTCAAAGCACAGGCACTGCTCTGCGGAGACCACAAATCCCCTCATTGTTATTGAGTTCATTGTTGACTATTAACTGTCCTGCTCCCACCTAAGTAAAAGAAGTATGTGTCTATCATTTTACTTTTGATCCAGTCCTAGAGGTCCCCCCCTTTGCTTTCTCCTGTCCCCCTAATCTATCACCAATGGAGTTCATAGAACCCACTTACATCTCCTCTTTTGATAGAAATGTATAAAACAAGCTGGCAAACTGCCATTCTCCGGAGCATTATCTCAATACGTTGAGATTCTGCTTCCTGGCAATTGTTAACAGTTTGGCCCAAATAAACAAAAATTCTTTACAGCTTTGAATGTTTTTTACGTTAACCTATGGGACTATGTTAGTTTGATATACCTCAATCCAATTATTGTCCTCAAAATTCTATGAAAAAAAAGCCTTCTTTAGCCAATATCAAAGTTTCCATTTGAATATATTTATACATGCATATTAATCATTTACTGTAAGCCAGGTGATGGTGATATAAATATGAGTGAGATTTGTTCAAGTGTGGAATTTAGTGAAATAAACGCTCTTCCTTCACATTTATCCTAATGTATAATATCTAACACCTTCATTTTCTGATTCCCCTCAAATCTCCCAACTTTTTTTTCTTTGTCTAATCAAATTTATTGGCCATATTTTTACATTAACCACAAGTTTCATCAATGATTTGACTTTTATGCCTTAAATATCTCCTTTACATATTCTTTAAATATATATTTTTATTGATTTCAGAGAGAAAGGGAGAGGGAGAAGAGAGAGAAACATCAATGATGAGAGAGAATCATTGATCTGCTGCCTCCTGCTGGCCTCTTACTAGGGTTTGAGCCTGCAACTTGGGCATGTTCCCTGATGAGGAATCAAACGGTGGCCTTCTGGTTCATTGTTCGATGCTTAACCATTGAGCCACACTGGCCAGACATCCTTTACATTTTTTTTTACCTAAAGAACATTTTTATTCATATGGTGGCGATTTTCCTGATAAGAAAATTATGCCTAAAGTGACTTTTATTTGATATTATCTTCCTCTACATCAGCGATTCTCAACTTATGGGTCCTGACCCCTTTGGCGGTCAAATGACCCTTTCACAGGGGTCGCCTAAGACCATCCTGCATATCAGATATTTACATTACAATTCATAACAGTAGCAACATTACAGTTATGAAGTAGCAACGAAAATAATTTTATGGTTGGGTCACAACATGAGGAACTGTATTTAAAGGGCCAGAAGGTTGAGAATCACTGCTCTACATCTTTATAGGTTAATTTTGGATAATAAAAATCAAATATGTGGAGGTGAGTTAGTCATACTAGAAAAAGAAAGGACTTTAAGGTCAAATATCTGTCTGATTCCTAGCTATGTAATTTATTATCTGCCTGACTTTGGTCAACATATTTCTTTCTCTTACCTCATTTTCACAATGAGAACAATTGCACCTACTTTTGGGGTTACAATGAGGACCAGTTGAGAAAGTGAAGGGCTTTGTACAATGCCCTTGTCATCTAAGTGTCATTGGAAAGAGAAGAATTAGAGAGAGATTAAATTATTGCTATTTGATATTTGAGATATTTTTTCTTGTGAAGCTTCCAGAATGTTCTACAATAAAATATATAAAATGTACAGAACCAACTTTAAAATTTTATTTAACAACTTAATTTGCCTATCAGAAAAAAAATTCCTCAATGAAATAATTTATAGCCATATATTATTATCAGTAAGTTTTAGCCAAGGTGGTGGGACATATACTGTGTTCAGATTTATGAATCTGAATCCCAGTCCCAGCTGTGCCACTGGCTGTGCGATCAGGGGGTAAGTTACTGGATTCTCTGGGTTGAGGTATTCTAAATATTTTTTTTCAACTCTAACACTTTTTGATACAAGCCATTCACTTTTTTTCCAAAGTTAAATCTTATAATTATGGGTTGAATTGTGTCCCTTCAAAACTGGTATGTTAGCTTTCATTTCCAATAGCTCAGAATGTGACCTTCTTTGCAAACAAGGTCATTGCAGATGTAATATTAAGATGAGGTCATGATACAATGGAGGACTGATAGAATATGACTGGTGCCATTATAAAAGAGGGGAATTTGGAGACAGACATGCACACGGGAAAATGGCATGAGAAGATGAAGGTAGAGATCAGGCTGATACTTCTACCAACCAGAATCCTTCTTACAGGCCTCGAAAGGGAGCAACCCTGAGGACACCTTGATCTCAGAATTGAAGCTTTCCGAACTGTGAGACAATACACTTCTGTTGTCTAAACCACTCATTTTGCAGTACTTTGTTATGGTAGCCATAAGAAACTAATACATCTTATTCCATAATTAACTGAAGAAGGATGAACTTCAACTATGACTTAAATGTATATGCACTATATGTATTTGTATACATGTATAAATAATGTAAACAACACTACCAGAACAGCCTGTGATCGTTTTTGTTTGTTTCAAGTAGATTGTTGATTGAAATATTGAACAATTAAACACTGCTTTCAATTATTGAACATTAGAGTTTCAAATTGAGAATATGTTTTGAGGAAAAGCTTCAAAACTATAACAGCTTTTTATCTCAGAAAGGTTCCTAAATATATTTCCTTCTCTTTGAAGTCTGAGAGGATGTTGCTATCTCTAAATTGCCTCTCTCAGTTTTTAACAACTCCATAAATGGGTTTCCGAGCACATGAGAAGAGCGGAAGCTTTCGCTGTCAGCATTCTTGGTTCAGATCACACTGGCTAGTTGCTTCTGTGGAATTTTGATTTTCGTGTGAGACTGCTTTTCTCATTTGCTTTGCATCTTTTTCTGTCTCCCTTTGTGAGGGGGAAAGTTTAGAACACTTTTATCAAATTGAAGAAATATCAAGTTGACCAAGGCCTACAAAATAGCCTGGGATGTAACCTTTTGTCCTAATGAAAGACCATCATTGATCATTTTATCACATCTTGTCATAAAAACCTTCTCCATAAAACTAGGGACCATTTCTAATTGTAAAGATCTCAGTTTAGAGCCCCAAACTTTTAATGTCTTGTCATTCCCTGGAACATAGTCACGAATTCTTCCATTAAAAACTATTTTAAGAAGTTTTTTTAGTTTATATAATTTTGCCATAGCAACTAAGAACATCAGCTCTGGAGTTAAGCTAGACTGAGCTCAACTCCCAGTCCTACCACTTTAAGAGCTGGTGGCCCTGGGGCCATATGGAGCCTCCATAAGCACAGAGTCCTTCTCGGTGCCAACCTTGCACGGTTGTTGTGGAGATTAATAAGATAATGTGTATAATGTACTTAACACAGCACTTGGAGCATAATATCAAGTATCAAAGGCTCAATAAAGGCTCTCTGTTCTAGCCTTCTTGGCAGTGGTAGTACCATTCATAGCACCGCCAGTTTTCAGTCATTATCACGATGGGAGATTTCAGTCTGGCAGAATTGGTTCCTCCTAAGTGATCCTAAGGTAATTATCCAGGTTCAGTGTTACTTGGGCCACTTCATTTAGACACAGTCTACGTTGGGCCTCTGAATATTAGGATGTGAATTTGAGGAGCATTCACAGGTATGTGACGTGACACCCTTGCTACCTACATAAAGGTAGGGTTCTCTCAGGGAAAGACCCATCTATGACACAGAGATGTCATAGAAAATAAAGATATAAACTGCAAATGTTACTTTTAATGGAGTATCTCATCAAAAGGCAAAGTAAAACTCTGCAACTCTCTACAGTTCTCAGGACTTTATACACTGCCCACGTATAGTTCCTCTTTCAGACCTGCCATTTTATGTGTAATATAATAGTGCATAAGGTGATCAATCTTTAAAAAAGTATACCATTGCTTTATAGCCACCCCTGCTTTGCAATACAAATGACATAATTACTTGTACTGGCTGGAGGGGGTCCAGTTCCTCTAGTTCATTTTTTAAATGCAAATCTTATTAAGTATTTTATCCTAAAATGGCTAATGCAAAAAGGGCAGTCTTAGACTAAGATGGACAACATGCCTAAAAAATAAATACTAGGCGAGTAATGAAACCTGAATTAAATCAGCATACTGGAAACCAAATTGATTACTTATTGAAATATGTTAACATGGTGTAATGGGGAACTGCCAAAGTCAGATAGACAATAATATTCCATGAATCACTGTCAGATAATCACCAAGGTTTGTAAGAGCAATAACAAATTTTAAAATCTTTTACACCAAAATCTAGATTCTCATAAAAATGTTACAGGTAGTGACCTGTATATTACATAGTTCAGTCAAAAGTACCCTTCTGTTTTATACAGGTCCTCCTTTTATTTTTCTTCAAAATGCATAGGTCTGTTGTCAAAATAAAATAATGGGCAGTTTTCTATATAATGTTGCAAGAAAATTTTAAGAGTGCTAATTTCATTGTCTCTACTGAATTCATTTTAAGATTTCAGCTATGGAACAAATTCTTTTGGAAAATTCCTTTTTATTTTAAAATATATCATACATATATAAGTATATTTTGTAGATTTTGTGTATGTACAGTTTAAATAATAGAAAAATAAGCCTCCTTGTACATACCACTGAGCTGGGCTAAAGAACATAGTGTCTGTTTTGGGAACTACCTGGGTGGAACAATGCCTTTTAAGAGCTTGCTTTGTTCTTGAAGTTATTCTGAAAATAACAAAATTAAATTGTTTGGTTACTTTAAATGTGTTTATTGGTTTCTAAAATGTACCCATTTTAGTTTTTTGGGTTTTTTTTAAGTTGCTTCAAAGTCCATTATAATTTGCGATGTAATTTTTAAAATTGAAATGTAATACTTCATACATTTGTTCAGTGTTTAAGAATTATAAAGCATTTCACAGCCTTTGATACTCTGCAAGTTATTTGTAAACTTAAAAGATATAATTCCTGAACAGCACTTATTCATTTCAATGCACTTAAATGGCAGTAGGGGAAAAGTGGGGCCGAAAATCAATTCACACTCAAATAATTGTACTGCCTTTAAACGTTAAATGTGGTCCTTTGTGCCTCAGTTTCCTCATAGACACCTTTACAAAACATGCTTGACAATATATTTGGCTATTTTATGTGCCTCGTCAAAGAGCTCTACAAAGAGGGAGAAGCCCATGGACTCCTGCTGGGAAGAAAGTGACTTCATTAGCACATCATAGGGGTGCCCCTTTGAAAGTGTGTTAAATTGTGTTAACAGTTTGGTTAAGAGGTGAGAGTGTGACTGGTTTAAACTTGTCTCATTAGTATACTGGTGTGATCCGGAGTTGGATTTTTGCAAGCCTGTTACAGTATTTCCTCACTCTTCTCCCTGGAATTTCTTGCTCTTTCTACCTCTCATCTGCTGACTATTATCAAGGCTCTGTTCTTGAGTGATTTCTAGCCCAAGGACTCTTCCTTTGTTCAGTCATCAAGAACTATTAGCAGCTCATTTTCCCAAGCAAGGGCCATTTCAATGTATTCTGTTGTTTCAGCAGCCCTTTGTCTTCCCCTTGAAGAAGAAAGGAACCACCATGCTTTCCAGAGAGGCGGAACACAGGGAAGCATATTGCTTTATGTGATGAGAGATGTAGAAGGAGGCCCAAGTGACTGGACACACACACCCTAAGGGTTATCCGTGCAACCAATAATTAAGTTCTTAGAGGCTGATTACTTTCTGTTGCTTAGATGCAAAGCAAACAGAAGTGTCGTACACAGGATAAAAGCCAAAGAGCTGAGTACGTGTAAACCTCTTTTGGAAGATTTATTGCATGTCACAATGTGGCTATAACTTATTCTCATCTGTCCCTCTTGGCATTTACCAACAGTGATGAAAATGGAGAGTCTTTACTCAGGGAACTCTTGACTGCATTACTATTAAATTATTTGCATATTGGTAGCACAGAGGGATTGTAGGATGGCATTTTTCCAAGTTTCATTACCCTAACCCTCACCACTCAATAAGAGTTCCCACAATTCCAATGAGGTGGAGAGAAAACAATGGAGCTATTTGCCTTCTGAGTATTTTCACTGTTCGGTAATGAAGGATGCAGGTGAATGACACCAAATGAAAGAACGGAAGGATGGAGGGATAGATGGATGAATAGAAGGACCCAATTGTTTCTGAACTCAGCAAACTGTATGATTCATTGGGGTAAGGGGATTTTAATGAATGAGTACAATTCTATTGCAAAACCACAGAGCCCCCTATTGGTATCACAACATAGTTTATCTTGCCTATTGCCATTGTATTTTGATGAACAGTTCCATCATGAAATACTACCTTTTGTGTCACAGGCAGAAAGATGGCCATAAATCTTTCTCCACCCTTTTGTGTGCCTTTTACTAACTACAGAGGATATCCCCCTGGATATGCAGTATCATATACTCACCTTAACAACTAAACGTCATAGAATTATTCTTCTTTCCATCTACTAGGTTTAAAATTAACAATATATCTATGGGCTAAACTTCCCTTGCCTCACTTACAAATGAGATCTAATTTAAAGTGAACTTCTGCCTTTCAGATCAATTAGGGTGATGTGTTCTACTTTCCTCTTTCACTCAGAATCTTCTACCTTTCTCTTCTATCATCACCTTAATGTACTTATTAACAAAAAATCAGCATAGCTTGGTGTGGGGTTAGAGAGAACTACAGGCTTTCCAAAATCTCCCAAGTCATCCCAAATTAAATCATTACTATAATTATTTAAATAACCAAGAGAATCAATAAACCTGGGTTTGAAATCACCCCAATATCATTTTTTGATTAATAACATAAGTCTTCTGTGTTATAGGCAAATCTCCTGACTGCATTGCATCGTTGCCCCAATTCTCTATCAACATGAAAATTCTGGAGCCATTGTTATTTATTTACACCCTTGTATTTTTTGGATTGATTTTCTCATATGCATCACAGCAGCAAAGTCTTAATCATGATCATGCTTAGCTGATGGCTGAATTAACCCTATTCCCAACATCTATCACATTTCATAATGCTTTCATCCAGTTAGTCTTCAACTCAGAGCTCTTATTCTTCTTATAAGTTCTTTCTCATTGAATCCTAATTCTTGACTCACTCAAAAATCTATATGATCCCTCCCTTTATTAATTACACAAATTATAGAAAAATTTCAGTATTTGTTCATTCATTTGAAGAGCAACACAGAGTGTTTAAATAAAATATTTCTTGTCTTAATTCATTTTAAGTCTTTTCTGAATTCTCTTATGTACTACCCTTTAAATATTGTTGTTCCCTCATGTGTTTGTTTTTTAATTTCTCTCTCTTTGGCCCTTGTATAATGTGTCTTGAAAATCTCAACAACTATTATAGCTTCTCTTAACTACTAACATACAGATGACTTCCAATGTCTTCTCAGCATTTTCATCAGATATACCAAAATTCCCTTAAACTAACAAATCCTTTTATTCAGCAATCATTTAAGAGACTTTTGGTTTGAAATAAAATAGAGTAGATAGTTTGAAATAAAATTCTCACCATAAACAATTAGAAAATCTGGAACAATATGTAAGGGAAGTATTTGTAGGCATTGGAAAGCGACTCAGGAAAGGCTACAATCCCCAATGAAAAAGCAGAGGCCCGTGAGTAAGCACCATAATCACCCATCAGGATCTTGGACATTTCCAGGGCTGGCTGAACGTGTACAGCAAGCATGTCAAACTCAAAGGCTAACACGGGCCAAATAAACAAGGTGTAAGTTTATGTGGGCCACAAAAAAACAAGAGCTTCAATTTTCATAGAAACGTAGGTTTATTTCGATAGAGACATGCTGAATGCAAAGGACTGAAATAAATGATTAATCATTAACATAAAATAATAGAACATTGTAATAAAAATTAACATTTTTTCTTGAACATTAACTTACCAGACACTGAATAACTGCACAAATTAATAAGCGTAAAGCAAATAAACCTTTTTTTTCTTGTTCTCTGAAAGCAAAATATTTCCTGTTGCGCACACCAAACAAGTCAGTCAAAGACTAACGATGTGGTAATCAGCTGCTAAAATATTCACTGCTAGTATTGTGGAGAGAAATGGTGCACCTGCACGTAAGATGCGTAAGGGAAATGAATGCAACATGATTATAGTAATCTGTCATTTAGCAAATGTAGTTCGCTATTAATAATTATGTATAACAGGATATTGTAAAAATTAAGTTACAAAATTTTTATATTAAAATGTTTCTTACATACAGTTATATTGGCTGGGCCACAAAAATATTTGTTGTGGGCCACAAGTTTGACATGCTTGCTATACAGGTAGAACTCCCAGGAGGCTTGGTTGAGAACAGCTGCTGGGAAAGAGTATAGAATACTCCAAGTTCATTCTGTTATGCCAAGAGTAGGGTCCTTGCTGAGAAACCTTTGGACCCTGACATATGATGGGTTATCTGCAGGTATGCATCCAAAGATTTGGGATCCCCAAATCCCTCTAAATCCTCAGGTCCTGCAGAGGTTGTCTTTTACAGAGCTATACTTCCTGCTTGTGGAAAAACACTGTAGAGTTCTGCATTCCACGAGGCTACAGGGTCACCTTCACCCCCCCCCCGCCACCACCACCACCACCATGTTTGAATCCAGACCAAAATTTTGGTTTAATCATAGCAAAGGCAAGTAGAGGTTACATTGGTCCTGATCAGTGAGGAAAGAGACCAAATTCCAAAAGAGCTTCCATAATTAGCCAACACATATGGAAAAGAGTCTGGAAAGTAGTTGGGAAACTGGATTTTGAGGGTTCTTTGATCAAGAGGACAGAACATAAAACTAGACAAAAAATTCATAGTTTATTTATTTAGAGCAGTGGTTCTCAACCTTCTGGCCCTTTAAATACAGTTCCTCATGTTGTGACCAACCATAAAATTATTTTTGTTGCTACTTCATAACTGTAATGTTGCTACTGTTATGAATCATAATGTAAATATCTGATATGCAGGATGGTCTTAGGCGACCCCTGTGAAAGGGTCGTTCGACCGCCAAAGGGGTCGTGACCCACAGGTTGAGAACCGCTGATTTAGAGGCATTCTTTCAGGATATGAATTCCTCACTTGGTAAGGCCCCCAGAGGATGGTGCAAGTTTGCAGCTATGCTGCCTTTTAGAACTCTAGAGAAAGTAACAGCCCATACTGAGTGAAATTGCAATGCTTGAATTGCCATGACAGACAATGAAGAAAGAGATAAAAAGGCTCAGGGAAGTGAGCATGCTAGAATGGATATGTCATGTGAGGTCAGAAGATCCGTAAGAGGATTATGTTCCAGAGGACACACCATTCAACAAGGACATCAGGTATGCTCTGGCGAGAAGCATATAGAATCAATAATAAACTCAGTAGTAGCTCTATTCCCTGGCCATGGTGGATACTAGGAAAGGCTATCACAGAGTTTGGTTATGAATGAAAAGGTCCTAGAAGCAATAAAGGATAAGTGACAGCACTTAGACACCAAAAGCCTGGGAATCTCAATGATCATAAGAACTGTCAAAGTCAGAGTGGTAGGCAAGGGAGGATGACTTTCAGAGAATTGTGGATGTGAATATCACATAGCATCTCTAGAGGCAAATAGATGGGCAACCAATAAGGGTACTGCCATATATATAGCAGGAATGGATAAACAGGAAGTTAAGGATGATCACCTCAATTAAAAAAACAAACTCATGCCCTAACCAGTTTGGCTCAGTGGATGGAGCATCGCCCTTCGGCCTGCGGACTGAAGGGTCCCGGGTTTGATTCTGGTCAGGGGCATGTGCCGTGGTTGCGGGCACATCCCTGGTAGGGGGTGTGCAGGAGGCAGCTGATCAATGTTTCTCTCTCATCGATGTTTCTAACTCTCTATCCCTCTCCTTTCCTCTCTGTAAAAAATCAATAAAATATATTTAAAAAACAAAAAACCTCTAGGAACTGGTCACTTGTCCAGTTCCTAGACCTGAGTGAAGTTTCAGATCCCAAATCTGTTCACTGAAAATGAAACTATATCTCAGGAAAGAAAGACTCTGCAACACCTTAACAAGTTTATATTGGGGCCTACAGTAAATCCAGGCTGCAGGGAGGAAACTTACTAACATACCATTTCCCTACAACCCAATAGTTGTGCTTCTTGGTATTTACCCAAAGGATTTGAAAACTTACATTCACACAAAACCTTGCATGTTGTAGGTGTTTATAACAGCTTGATTTATAATTTGGAAGCAATCAAGACATCCTTCAGTGGATATATCACAAACTATAACATCCAAACAATGGAATATTACTTAGCACTAAAAATAAATGAGCTATCAAGCCACAAAAAGACATGGAGGAACTTTAAATACATATTGATAAGTGAAAGAAGTCATTCTGAAAAGACTGTATACTGTTGACTCTCATTATATAACATTTTGGAAAAACAAACGTATGGAGACAATAAAAAAGAATAGTGGTTGCCAGGGGTTAGGGAGGAGGGAGGAATTAATAAGAGGAGCACAGAGGATTTTTAGGCAAGTGAAACTATTCCGTTTGACAGTATAATGGTGTCTATGTGTCATTACACATTTGTACAAACCCTTAGGCTATACAATAGGGAGTGAAGCCTAATGTAAACTATGGACTTTGGATGTGAATGATGTGTCAATGTAGGTTCATCAATTGTAACAAATGAACCATTCTGGTGCGGGGTGTCCATAGTGTAGGAGGATGTGCATGTGTTGAGGAAGAGAGTATAAGAGAGCTCTATAATTTCTACTCAATTTTGTTCTGAACCTAAGTCTTCTCTAAAAAAAATAAAGATATTTAAAAGGGAAAAAATAATTGCCTAAACCTCAAAAAGGAAATCAATGAGAATAAGAAGATTTTAAAAATGAGCAAACCAAATTTATCTAATTAACATATATAGAACATTATATGCAACAGTAAGAATATGCATATTCCTCTCTAGTTCACATAACACATTTACCAAAATAGACCATATTCTATTCCTAAAATAAGCCTTGACAAATTCATAAGGATTTAAATCATATTCTGATCATTCAAGTATTAAATTAAAACTGAATAACAGATAAATGACTGAAAATCTATAAATATTTAGAAATTAAGCAACACACTTCTAAATAAGCCTTGATTCACAGAATAAATCACAAGGGAAATTAGAAAATATTTTGAGCTAAATGATAATGAAAACACAACATGTCAAAATTTATGGGATTCAGCTAAAGAAGGCTTAGCAAGAATTTTATAATTTTGTAAGTATGTATTAGAAAAAGAAGAGTGGTCTTAAACCAATAATTTAAGCTTCTACCTCAAAAAGTAAGAAGAATAGCAAACTATACTCAAAGAAAGTATAAGAAATAAAATAAATACAGTGAGAGCAGAATTGTGCATATGATAGACAGTCAACAAAGCCAAAGTTGGCACTTTGAAAAGATAAATGAAAATCATAAACTACTAGTAAGATGGACCCCCCTTTCCAAAAAAGGGAGAGTGAATAAAAAACATAATTTACCACTATCCAAAGTGAAAAAGGGAACATAACTATATATTGTAAAGACATTTAAAAAGTTAGTAAAGTGATTTTTAAAGAAACCTATTCTTAAAATTAAAAAACAACAACAATTAAATAGAAAAAAATCTTGAAAAACATGTTACCAAAACTAACACAGGACGAAATAGAAAATCTAAGTAGCTTTAAATTGTTTAAAGTGTCTTTATCCAAACTAAAATCTATTTGTTCAACATTATTACAAACTTAGAACAGTTTTATTTTTGAAGGGTGGGTGGAAAATGACAAGTGGATTCTAAAACTTATATGAAAAATTAGAGACCTAGCATATTCAAGATAGTCTTAATTAACATCAAAGTTAAAGGACTGACTCTACCGATTACAAGATATAGTAATTAAGACAAATCTACCAATGCTATATCATAGACAATCCAAAAGTAAATCTACACATACATGGTTACCCAGTTTATGACAAAGTTCTCAAGACAGGCTAGTGGGCATAAAGATGGTCTTTTCAGTACGTGTTTCTGGAGTAATTGCATGCCCCTATGGAATATAAACAAACCTTGAACCTTTCCACACACCAAACAGAAAAATAAATTTGAGGTGGATTATAAAATTGAAAGTTAAACAAATTTACAGATGGATACAGAACAATATTGTCAATAACTTGGATGAAGGAAAGATTTCTTAAAAGAACATAAAAAGAATTAAAATTAAAAAATGCTAAGTTGGACTCAATAACTTTTGTGCATCAAAATGAAGTCAAGCCCTAGCTTGTTTAGCTCAAAAGCATCGGTCTGCAGACCGAAGGGTCCCAGGTTTGATTCCGGTCAAGGGCACATACCTTAGTTACAGGCTCCTCCCCAGCTCAGGCCCTGGTCAGGGTACATGCAGGAGGCAACACAACGATGTGTGTCTCTCACATCGATGTTTCTCTCTGTCTTTCCCTCTCTCTTCCACTCTCTCTAAAATCAATGGAAAAATATCCTCAGGTGAGTATTAATATAAAACAAAACAAAAAATGAAGTCAATGTATTTGAGAAAATGTATTTCCAATACATCTGACAAAGTATTTGTATCCATATATAAAGAGAACTACAATAAATCAATAGAAAATAGTCAAATTGTACAATAAAATAATGTGCAAAAAATTGAAGAGAGTTTACAAAATATTATATCCAAATAACCAATAAGTATATAAAAATTTGCTCAACAATATTACTTATTAAGAAAATATAAATTCAATTATAAGGAGATACTACTATAAAGCCACCAGAATGTCTAAAGTCAATAGGGTAATGGGCGCATGATGTAGTGTGCAAATGCTGTTTCATTGAGTTGTACACTTAAAACCTGTATGGTTTTGTGAACCAATGTTACTCCAATAAACTCAATTGGAATAAAATAAAATAAAACACTTCCAAAAATAAATAAAGAAAATAAATAAAATCAATGATTGACAATATTAATTCTTGGCAAGGATATAGAACAACTCACACACTTATATTTAGCTATTGCATGTATAAATTGACCCAGCCATTTTTAAGAAGTAAAAATAAGTTGAAAAGTTAATCCTGTACCTATCTCTTGGCCCACCAATCCAATGCCTAAATATATACTAAAAAAAAGTGTTAAATGTCCACAAAAATAATAGGTACAAAAATGTTAATAGTCACTTTATTCATAAGAATGAAAGACTATGAATGGTCCATATGCTTATGAAGAAGAGAATGGCTAAATAAGTCATGGCATATTTATGCAATGGAATTCTATATACCACAATTCAAAACAATGAACATTAATTCATGGATGAATCTCAAACACAGTATACTGAATGAAAAAAGTCAGACACAAAAAAAGAAATACTGACTACATTTATAGAGTCCATATGCTGTTCAAGAACCATAAAACTAATTTATTGTATAAAAGTTAGAATAGAAGTTAACCTTTAGTTGTGAGAGAAGGTATTGACTAGGAAGGGGCTTGAAGGAAACTTCTGGGATGTTGAAATTGTTCTATACTTCTTCTGAGTAATGGTTACATGGAGGTATTATACAAATGTAAAAATTATTGAGCTCTACACTTAAGGTTTGCATATATCCTATCAAATAAAGTGCTAATATGCTAATTAGACTGAACAGTAGAACAACTGTCCAGACAACCATCCGGACGAAGCCGGGGATGCAAGGGCCAAGTCCCTTGCAAAAATTTCATGCATCCGGCCTCTAGTATATTTTTTTTGTGAGAAACCATATATATATATATATATATACATGTCTACTCTACACCACACACACATATATATATATATATATATATGCTTTCTCAAAAAAATAAAAAGTACACACATATACAAAAAAGTATTTATTCATCACTTATAACATGGTTGCCACTATATTCAAAGTTAGGACTTACAAAAATGAATAAACATCCTAGCCCACAGTCTGGTGGTGCAGTTGGGAAGACAGTTCTTTAAACAGACAAATTAGAAAATCACACCATAAATTCATTTTTAGAGTCGTGTTGCTGTGAAAATATCTAGGACAAGAACAACTAATTCTTTTGGGGACTGATAGAGAAAGCTTCACTCAAGAACCAATTTTGAGCTTGAAATTTTAAATGAAATAAAAATGTGCTGGGTAGAGAGAAAATAGGATAGGTAGAGTTTGATATTCCAGATAGATGGAATCTATAATAATAAAAGCATAATATGCTAATTAGATCTGACGACCTTCCGGACAAAGCCTGGGCTGCAAGGGCTGAACCGCTGGCACAAATTTCGTGCATCGGGCCTCTGGTAATATATAAAATGATGAGATTTAGAGAATATAAGTGGGGTTCAGAATTATTTATATAATTTATGAAATATATTATAGCCAGTAATATCACAAAGCACTAAACAATTTAATATGAATGATTCCAGGGCATGAATGAGAAAAAATAGGCATGTCAAAATCATGTTAGAGCTTTCTTTAAAGTACACATTACTCCAGAGATTCCCATGCATCTCCTGTACCTTCCACCCCTTCAGCTTGAGAAACACTGTCATAGGGAACCACTGTGATTGATAGGCATGTATCAAATACCATGAGTGTTTAGGGACAGAAAGCTTGAGAATCACTGTTTCACAGCAAGGCTATAGCAATCTGAGAAAGGAAAGATGAAGGTCTTATCAAAGGCAGAATTTTCGAGCTATTCTTGAATTAAACATAATAGATGTGAGAGTCTGGGGGTGCAAGACAAAGAAGTAACTCCTCCAATCACGGGCAATATTATCTTTGTATATTTCTTTATGGACTTCCACCTTGTTACCACATTAGAATATTCACTTCCTGAAATGCCTAGCTCTTGATAAAATGTTACATTAATTATAAATGCAATGAAAATCCTTCTCCAAGTGTATATTTTTAAAAGTCACCATGTTCTTCTCTGTAGCTGGCAAATGCAACTCTGAAGTAGTCCTCTGGTTTTGTGGCAGGGTTTCATGCAATCATAATGCAATGTAGTTTTCTATCTGGCTTTTTTACATGTCTTCCTTTTTTCATACAGTTTATGCTACACAGAGAAGGTGGAGATTCCTCACCTTTCATCTATAAAAATATTCTGTGTTGTCAACTCTTTGAGAAGTGCATTTGACAGCCTTTCATGTCCCATCTTTCCCATTAAAAATTGGCACCAGGAATAAATACTGCCCCCAGTAGTTAGTTAAAATAGTATCCTGCCACCTTTCACCCCTTTTGCTCACAAAGTAATCTAAACCTAGCACATTAAGGGAGAGATGAAAGTGATGTTGCTGTTTTATGTACAGTAGGTGCAGCTGGCCCATTTGTGAGCTCCCACTCTCGCGGGCAGAGATAAGGCATGCAAACAGTTAGTTGTGGCCTTTCACCCGCAAAATCGAGTTCATAGTGAAATATGTGTGATGCACAAGAGAGATAAATAGGAAGAGATGTAGAAATCAACATAAAGAGGAAAAAAGGGGCAGAAACTAGACCAGATTTAAACAGTTTCTAGATTTTAAAATGCCACCGTATTTCTAATGAATGATTGTGATAGAATTGAAATTCCTTTGTATGTGCTTCCGTGGGGAATAGGCCATACTATCTCTGTCCAACAAACGCAGGACAGACAGACAAGGCATAATGTAACCTCTATTCAGAAGTTAACCCCTAAAACTACCCCGCTAAGCAACTTCTGAAAACTCTTTTCTAAATTAGAACCTGATTTATCTCCCAAGTAATGAGCTTCATCGCCGGAGAGGCTAGTTCAAACATCAAACATTGTTCTTCGAAGGAGGAAAGAAACTCCCCCCCGTCGATGTAATTTTATCCCCAGTGGCTGAGGATCACATTTTCCATTGTGGAGCACATTTTGCTTTTCCTTTTGTCCTCCTCTCCTTTTATAGAAAAATCACATTAACGCCGGCCAGGATGTGGAATGCAGATGTCCAGCCACTCCAGTGAAATTCTGTAAGGGAAATGGCAGGTATGACTAAAGCAGGCAGTGTACTTTCCTTGCCATATTTCTTTTGAGGACATCTCCCGGTATGTGCCACGTAGTTGATTTTACAAGCTCTGGAGCATGGCACTATATTTAGCATAATATTGTCTTCCAAGAGCAGGCAAAAGCTTTTTAAAAAAAATTTATTGTGCCACAGAGGTAAGCTCGGGCATGCCAAAGAGTTTTAAAACAATGTGAACCCTGTGAGGACAACGCGGTCCTGTAGGAAAGACTTTCAGGAATACTTTAGAACAATTCATCTACGTTTTTCACTTTTTATGTGACAAAACACCAACAAGCCACCTCTCAATAAAACTCATGGCTACACATATATCAGTCAGGAGTTAATATTTGTTTATTCTAACAGACGGTGATCCCTTGCCTCAGAGCATGTTTGCAAATGCTGGAAAGGCGTCTTTCTTCTCTTTCAAAAATGCCTAAACTTTGGGAAGTGGTCACGCTAGGGGCCCTGGACAAGGAGAAAATAAAGTGTCTTTCCTTTGAGGATGGCCAGAAGGAAGAGGAAGCTATATCCAGGGTATCAGGAACTTGAAATCCAACTTGTATCAGCTGTCCATGGAGATGAGAGTATGGGGGTTTATCCCAAGGACAATTTCTGGAAGCCACTGAACCCTGTGCACAGAGTCTTCTTGTTTTACCAAAGATTCAAGTATCACCAGATCTGAAGGATCAAGAAAAGACAAAGTCTCAGCCTGTCACTCAGGTTCCTCTACTACATGTTTCAAACAGACTTTTCTACCCATTATCCACCAGTCTCGAACACAGAACTGTCATTCCAGCCAATCTGGTCTGTACATGTTTTCCCAGAGCATAGCCTTTTGTTGCTTACTAGTAGATGCATCCTACTTTGATTCAGAACATATCCTCTCTCTGGGATATGCTCCGCACCTTTCTTCCAAACTACCTAATCTTACTCATCTTCCCAGGACTAATCTAAGTTCCTCTCCTTCAGGAAGTCTTCCTGGAATATTCCAGGTTTCAGTAATAATTTCTTTCTCTGATTGACTCATTCATGCCCTTGCTCCTCATTTCAAGATTAGTTGTAACAGCTTTAACTTTAATGTATTTATTACTATTTAGCTATCCAAATGTTCCAAATTTATAGAACTTTCATCAGATTTTAAGTTTTTTGAAAGCAGTAATCATATATCATTCATATTACCCTTAGTGCTTTGAAAAGTATTTTTGTGTGGTGGTTAAGAGAATAGATGCTGAAACCAGAATTCCTAGGATTAAGTCCTGGCTCAACCAGTAGCTAGCAGTATAACCTCGGAGAAGTTGTTTGACTTTTATGCCTGTTTTCTCATTAGTACAACAGGCAGAATGATAGCAATTATTTCGATAGAATTGTTGTGAAAATTTAATGAGTCAATACATTTGAACAGTTAGAACAGTGCCTAGTAAATGCTAGCTGTAATAATAATTATTATTATAATTGTTTTAGTAATTAATTGTTCACATTTTCCCTGGAATTCCTTCTTTTACTGTTTTACCTGTGTGAGTTCAATTAGAAAATATTTTCTTAGATTCTATTGATTGCAAAGCACTGTTCTATACAATATGTAGTTAAAAAGATATAGGCACCATTTTGTTCATCATTAGATTCCACCTATGAGTGAAATCATAAAATACTTGTCTTTCTCTGACTGGCTTATTTTGCTTAGCACAATAAAATAGATCCAGAGACATAGAAGTATGGAACAGACTGTGGAATCTCAGAGAGAAGGCAGAGGTGGGTGGGTGGGAAAAAATCAACCAAAGGACTTATATGCATATATGCATAATCCATGGGCATGGACAATAGAGTGGTGAAGGCCTGGAGCAGGGGATGGGGGCAGGCCTAAAGGGGTCAATGGGGGGAAAAAGGAGACATATGTAATACTTTCAACAATAAAGATTTAGCTTTAAAAAAAGACATAGGCAATATATTTCCTTCTCTCAATGAATGTGAAGAGTATCTTTTCTTTAGGGAAAACTTACTCCATCAACTTGATCAAGGCTTTCTGGAATCTTCCTCTGAATGTAGCATATCACATCTCATAGCTTGCCTAACTAGATTATAAAATACTTGAATATAGGGTCTGCCTTATTGCCTATATAGTTACATCAGGCTGAAAGTAACTTTTTTCAAGGATAACATGTAGGTTTTATGTTTTGAATTTTTCTACATGGATCTTATGATTCAAGGGCTATTGAAAACTCAAGGCTACCCTAGAATAGTATCTGAAGTAACAATGCCCCTAAGTACAACATAACATTTGATTCTATATCTTATGAAAAGATAATTAACAACACAATAATATACAGTTTTTAATTTCCACACTTGAGCCTGAGTGGTTTGTTTCCTATCTTTGAGGTCTAGGGTTACAACTGTTGTCACAACTTTTAGAATTATAACTCTGATTTGATTATATGCCTTGTCTATTTATTATCCTACCTCTAGCACTCAGTATGAAAGCAAGGATTAATAAATGTTTGTTGAATATTGAATGGATGAAAACCCTTTTTTATTAATACTCAGAATGTTAAAGAAGAAAAAAGTTTGTTTGATAATAGTGTTTTTAACATAAATCAAAATTCATAGTAATAATTTTATTAAAATGATACATGTTTTAGCTATGAATTGGAGAAAATCAAATTTAGAATATAAAATTCAGGGTGCAGGTTTATTTTAGACAAATTTATCTGGAATTATGAAAAACAATGCATAGTAATATTGCAAAAATATCATCTATAAGCTGTAAGTAAAATCTGGGGAAATTATGAACAATAATTTATTATTTTACCTGTGCTGCTTCAATATACATTCTTTTGTATTTGTTCTTGTTTATCATTACTCTTTATTTGAACATTTAATTGGGTAAAGAATTAAATCTGAATAAAGTTAATAAAGAAGGAATAACAAACAGAACTGTGCTGTGTAAAGTTATGATGTTAATTGTACCCCCAGGTCCTGGAATAGTACCTGACACATTGGCATATAGTAGGTACCCAATAATAGAAGTTTAATTTTTTTCTTAAAATGAATTTCTGGATAAAGAGATAATCATCCTTTTCTTGGGTATATTTAACAGAGGATTTCAGATAAATTTTAAAATAAATAATTAAAGAGTTATACAAACCTGCCAGGTCAAACTAACAAATATATCACTTCTCCTCTAGCTTTCATACCTTATGGTCTTTCAATTTAATAAGAAAATTGTTTTCTATATAAAACTAATATCACATGTGATCTCTGCATATGAGAAAACCACACAGCGAAAGCTATCAAAGTAGGATTAAATTTACATTCTGTCAAATTGTTTTTCTCTAAGAGTTCTTGGAAGTCAAGAACCCTGGCTAATTTGCCAAAGAGAACTGAGTGCTCTAAAAAACAATTCAGAATTTCCACTCTTCCCTACTAAAAGAAAAAAAAGAGTAGAAAGAGAGTATAGGAAGCAGGTGAAGAAAGAAAAAGTAAAATAGAAAAATTACTCTTCAGTTAAGGTGACAATAAATCTTTGAATCATCTGGGACTTCACACATCATGAAATAATTTCCTGAAAGTCTTTCCTAGTATTCAGGATATCAATACAAGCCAAATCTAATTGAAGCATGTTAAAAATTGAACAGAAACACAAACACACACACACAAATTGAAATAAAATAAACGAGAATTACTTGGAACTATAATGAGACATAACAAGTGATCATAAAATGCAGCAATTTCCAAAGTTTAATCTTGTGTTTTAAAACTAGAAAGTATTTTTAATACTTTACAACTCAACTATATGAATTTCTACCACCATTTATGAGATGCATTTTTCTCATTTGCATAATGTCATATAATTTCTGCATTAAAGATTTGTTCTCAGTGATAATTTCGTTCATTCATTCATTATTCATTCAGTTATCTGTTCATTCAATAAACATTTCTATATGAAGAACATCTTTATTGGTCCATATAGATTAGAAATAAATACATGCTTACATATATATACATACAAGGTTGTTAAAATGAACAATATAATAGAGACTCGGGAAGGAGATGGAAAGTAGAAGTTAGTTTTGAAAAAGAGAGGCTATTTTCTCTAATACAGGAAAAAAGTACTGGTGATGAAATAAAAAAATCTGGAAACTGAAGAGGAGGTTCCTGACCAGATGGAAAATTAGCATGAGCTACTGGCTTCCTCTACCAAAATCAATTCTGCAGATATCAGAAAAGAGAGATAGAGCATAGGTATCAGAAACCAACATGAACACTAACAAAATGCCTTGGAAACATTGAAAGCTGTCTTGGATTTGAGTGTGTGTTTGATGGTTAATTTTATGTCAACTTGACTAGGTGAAGTTGACAAGGAGCACATCATTTGGTCAAACATTACTCTGAGCACTTTTCTGAAGGATTTTTAATGAGATTAACATTTAAATCTTAGACTGAGTAAAGCAGATCCCGAATAGAACCCTGAGTAGAACAATAAGACAGATTCTCCCTCAGTAAGAAAGAATTCATCTTACCTAACTGCCTTTGAACTCAGACATTGGCTTTCTTTTCTTTAGACTTGAACTAAAACATCAGCGCTTCCTGGGTTTCAAAGTTGCTATTCTTCAGAAAGAACTAGACCATCTGTTCTCCTGGTTCTCGGGCCTTCAGACTAAGGCTGGAACTCCACTATTGGCTCTTCTGGCTCTCCAGTTTGCCAGTTCATCCTGCAGATCTTGGGACCAGTCAGCCTCCATAATCATGAGAGCCAATTCTTTATAATAAATTATATATATCATATGTATTATATATATATCATATTTATTATATATAACCAATCTAGATAGATAGATAGATAGATAGATAGATAGATAGATAGATAGATAGATGATAGATAGATAGATAGATAGATAGAACTTATATCCTATTAGTTAGTTCTCTTTCTCTAGAGAACCTTGACTAAGTACAATGTGTGTGTGTGTGTGTGTGTGTGTGTGTGTATGTGTGTGAGAGAGAGAGAGAGAGAGTTCTAATATAGCTAAAGGATAAAGTCAGCAGTAGGGTAGTGAGTAGTAAGAGATAAAGGGTATAAAAGAAATATGTCATTATTGAATGTTGATATCAGAAAGAAAATTTCATTTAATGCAATTCAACACTTAACTGATAATTGGTTTCATAATATAGCAATTAATGTCACATAATGAAATATGAATTTTGTCATAATGGCAATAAGACATCAAAATTCTTTTGTTCAGAAAATAAAGTGACCTTTTTTCTAATTTAATCTTTTTTCTTTATTGATTAAGTTATTACATATGTGTCCTTATCCCCCTATTGCCCCTCTACCCTCCTGCTCGTGCCCTCACGCCCCTAGTGTCTGTGTCCATTGGTTAGGCTTTTATGCATGCATACAAGTCCTTTGGTTGATCTCTCCCCCTTCCCCCCACCCTCCCCTACCTTCCCTCTGAGGTTTGACAGTCTGATCAATGCTTCTCTGTCTCTGGATCTGTTTTTGTTCATCAGTTTATGTTGTTCATTATATTCCACAAATGAGTGAGATCATGTGATACTTAGCTTTCTCTGACTGGCTTATTTTGCTTAGCATAATGCTCTCAATTCCATCCATGCTGTTGCAAAATGGTAAGAATTCCTTCTTTTTTACAGCAGCGTAGTATTCCATTGTGTAGATGTGCCACAGTTTTCTAATCAACTCAACTGCTGATGGGCACTTAGGCTGTTTCCAAATCTTAGCCATGGTGAATTGTGCTGCTATAAACATAGGGGTGCATATATCCTTTCTAATTGTGTTTCTAGTTTCTTGGGATATATTCTTAGAAGTGGTATCACTGGATCAAATGGGAGTTCCAGTTTTAGTTTTTTGAGGAACCTACATACTGTTCTCCACAGTGGCTGCACCAGTCTGAATTCCCACCAGCAGTTCACGAGGGTTCCTTTTTCTCTACATCCTCGCCAGCACTTGTCACTTGTTGATTTGTTGATGATAGCCATTCTGACAGGTGTGAGGTGGTACCTCATTGTCATTTTGATTTGCATCTCTCAGATGATTAGTGACTTTGAGCATGTTTTCATATGTCTCTTGGCTTTCTGAATGTCCTCTTTTGAAAAGTGTCTATTTAGGTCCTTTGCCCATTTTTTAATTGGATTGTTTATCTTCCTTTTGTTAAGTTGTATGAGTTCCCGGTAAATGTTAGAGATTAAACCCTTATCAGAGATAACATTGGCAAATATGTTCTCCCATGCAGTGGGCTTTCTTGTTGTTTTGTTGATGGTTTCTTTTGCTGTGCAGAAGCTTTTTATTTTGATGTAGTCCCATTTGTTTATTTTCTCTTTAATTTCCATTGCCCCAGAAGTTGTATCGGTGAAGATATTGCTTCAGCATATGTCTGAGATTTTGCTGCCTGTGGATTCCTCTAAGATTTTTTGGTTTCCCATCCTTTTATGAGAAAGATCTGTTGATAGCATGGAGGATTACAGGTCAAGAGAAGAGGCTAGATTCAAAGGATCCTTAGGAGTCTACTGCTATAATCAAGGCAAGAGATATGAGACCAGAACATACTGGTAATAATGAAATGGAATAGGAATAAGCAAATGAATGAAGGTGGTATTTCAGAAATAAAATGGATATGAATTAACTCATTAGCTTGAGAGAAAAGGATTTGAAAATGTACTTTAATACTTGAGTGAATGGCAAATAGGGAGTTAAGACTGAATTGGGGGAAATGAGGAGTTTGAGTATATGCAGAAAGGAGGCCCAGTGAGCAGTTAGAATTAAGGGACTGAAGCACAAGGAAGTTCTGAAGGAACACAGCGAGTTCTTAAGAAACGGCCTTTCCTCTAGACCAGTGGTTCTCAACCTTCCTAATGCCGCGACCCTTTAATACAGTTCCTCATGTTGTAGTGACCCCCAACCATAAAATTATTTTCGTTGCTACTTCATAACTGTAATTTTGCTACTGTTATGAATTGTAATGTAAATATCTGATATGCAGGATGTATTTAGGCGACCCCTGTGAAAGGGTCGTTCGACTCCCAAAGGGGTCGCGACCCGCCGGTTGAGAACCGCTGCTCTAGACCATGCTTTTGTCTAGTTGTCAACAGCTAATTAGAAGTATCTATATTGGTGTGGTGTCTTATAGTTTAAGAATGAATGATGATTTAAAATCAAAGGAATATTCTACTTAATAACCAACAGCGCTGATACAAAAATAAATATTTATAATAAATAAAACCAGAAGTTAACTCTTGTATCAGTATAAATAAATAACTCAAACAATTTGAAGCAAAAAAGAAAAACAAATCTAGTTTTCAAATATATAGTATCCCTTCATGCTTTTAACTGAGGACCTTGTGGCTATCTTCTTATCTTTAGTTAAATCCAACTGCCTTATTATCCTTAAGTAGATGAAATGTAAAAGAAAAAAATAAACTAAAAGACCATAAAGACTGTAGAAAAGAATATTCATCCTAATCCTGAGTCCCTCCTACCTGAATCAAATCAGTTCAGGGTTAGAGCAAGAGATGTTAGGTTCCCAGAAACACCAATGAGAGATGGTTGAGTGAAACAGATTTTATTCCCTCCTATAGATTAACTCTCTTCTTGAGCTCCAAACATCTTTGTTTTGTTTTTTTGGTTAGCATGCATATAATTGAAGAAAGGTGAAGAAGAAGCTTTACTTTTGGAACTGTGACTCATGTAGGGTTGATCTGTGTGATTAAGGTAATATAATAGAGGATATATCCCACTTTCTAAGTCTGAGGGATGATGATAGTTTTAATGATTGTGGGAAAAATGACAAGGTGACAGTTTAAAAGGTGAGAAGTTCAATTTGTGCCAGATTTAGCTTTAATGGGTGGCAGTATATGTATATGCCCATGTCACTCAGGCAGGAGCAGATGTAAAATGGGAACACGGCTGAGAAATTATGCCTTGGAATAAAGATTAGAAAACCATCCTCATACATACAGTAGGCATAGGAAAGTAGAGAAATAACAGACCACAGATTTCAATCCTGGGCCCCAGAGGAAAAAAACAATGAACTAGAAGAAAAGAAAAAATAACAACTCAAATGGCCAGGCATGAAAACATCCAGGAGGGAAGAGAGTTAAGTGTTATCAATTACAATTTACAGATTTCAGAGCTTTTAGACTATGAAATTTTGCAGATAGGGTTAGAGACTTTTGTACAGAGGTACATGAAGGGCTTTACTCCATTTCATATACTTTTGGATAATAAATACTGTTTATTTAAAAAGTTCTCTCAGGAAGGCTTAGGTGAAGTTGAAGATGATTTTATAATTGCTCAGTTGAATTTAAAGATTATGGTATATTCACATAAAGAAACCATATGTCCTTCCTCTACAAGGAAGGGCTAAAAACATTTGATGATTTATTAAGATGAATACATAATTTATTGAACATTTACATTTCTTCTTCTTTTTAAAAAAATATAGTTTATTGATTTTTTACAGAGAGGAAGGGAGAGGGATAGAGAGTTAGAAATATTGATGAGAGAGAAACATCAATAAGCTGCCTCTTGCACACCCCCCACTGGGGATGTGCCCACAACCAAGGTACATGCCCTTGACCAGAATCGACCTGGGACCCTTCAGTCTGCAGGCGGATGCTCCATCCACTGAGCCAATCTGGTTAGGGCTACATTTCTTCTTGGTCCTGCAGAAGACAAAATGAACAAACAATAGTTCTTGCTTTTTATTGGCTCACAGTTTAGTTTCAGAAGGAAATACACATGACCATAATGCAAAGCTAGATAGAACATTTTATTGAGGGTAAATAGTAGAATTGTCCTTCACATATGTTATGGGAAAGAACATGTATTAAATGAATTGGGGGAATTCTGACAACTGCTGGGATTTTGGAGAACCAGACTAGAGCAATAAGAGCCACCAAGACCAGGCAGGAGGCGGATGCAGAACCACCACAGAGGAGTTATAGCAGAAAGGGTCTGGTGAGGCTGCGTCTTTCAGGTAGAATGGCCATTTTTGTCTGGGGAAGGAGCACAGGATTGGACTACCAATGATTAGGTGGCCTTGAATAGAAGAGTGAAATAGAGAAACCATTGTGAATGAATTCAGGGAACATTTGGAAGGAGCAATGGCTATTGGGCAGCAAAATAAGTCCTCAGGAAGTTAGAATTATAATAAATATACACACAGAAAGAGGGAAGAGAATAGGTACAACAAGTCTTGGAATAAATAATAATCATTTACAATATGGATCTTCTGTACATAGGTTGTAGACATAAAGGACAACCAAAGTATCTGAGAATTATTTTTTGTTTCACATTGAAGTCAAAATGTTTGCTGTGACATAACCAGATACTGGAAAAAGGAAATACCCAGATGATTATAGGATTGTTAAATACTATGTCTGAGCTAACATTAATATTCAAGGACATTGACCAAGATGGGACAAAATTAATATCCCCCATATAAAACAACCAAATAAGTAAAGAAACAATGGTTTTCAACACTTAATGTCTAATTAGGCAGCGAAAGGAAATGATTCCTGAGAGGATGAGAAAAATGAGGTGAGTTCTGTGATTGCTCCACATTACTGTCTAGAGAGCTTACTATTGTACCTCAAAGAAGGGAAACTGAGGCAGAGCTCAACAGAGTTCCTTAGTTGAGGAAACAAATGGAGATTGTGGGGAAAACAAGGCAGCTAGGGTTCACAGGGCAGAGTGCTGTAGATCAGAGTGGTACAGTGAGGAAGCTCAACAGATCTTGAGAGGTTCTCGGAATATTCAGCTGAGAATGATCAGCATATGCAGTGAGTAAAATCATCACCTGTGAGTAAAATTACCACACAAAAAGATTAGAGAAAACAATATCTAGAGCTTATACAAAGGAACAAGGCCTTGTTTCCTCCAGCCAGACTGGAAAACCTTGTATTTCATGAGGCATTCAGTAGGGTACTCAGAAAAGTTTTGTCCCAAACATCTTGGCCAAATGTACACACATTCCAAGAGTGGGTTTGCCTTACTTGCTATGCTAGGGCTTACAGAGCATTTGACCCATCAGCATGAAATTCCATCTAACATTGCTCTAGACCTAGAAACCTACTTTACAGAACAGGAGGCATGGCGGTGATCATATGACCATGGGCCAATTAGATATCATACCATCTGTTGGTTTGATAGAGTGATGGAAGAGCCTTTTGAAGGCACAAGTGAAATAGCAACTAGGAGGTAATTTCATACCTTGATATGACAATATTCTTTACATGCAGTTTATATCTTAAATATGCAACTCTTATATTTTGTTGTGCCCTCAATAAATAGAATACTTGGACCTAGAAACCATGAACTAGAAATAAAAGTGGTCCCACTTGGGCTTTTCAATCTTAAAACTCTGAGCTTTATAGGTTTAGTGGACTAGTTCCAAAAAGTGGAATGTTTTCACTAGGGAATAAAACAAGAGTCTTATTAAACTTTAAGTAAGGCTATTATCTGGTCATATCAGAGCCTTCATGCAAAGAGAACAGCAGATAAGGAAAGGAGTAGCCCCATAGTTAGAAGTAATGAATCAATAAGAAGTGATAAGACTTCTCTTAAACATTGGCGGTATGTGTTTGGTACTCAGGTGATCCACTGGAATGTTTTTTATTATTCCCTTGCTTAATTTTATTGATAAATGAACACATGCAGCAGCCATCAGTATTGTGACCAGGGATTCAGACTCCTCAGGATTTGAAGCCTGGATCATTTTATCAGGTCAAGTAGAGAGATGGTAGCCAAAAATGAGGGAAATGGGTAACAGAGGGTAGTAGAGGAAAGAAACAATGAGTATTAGTTGCAGTCTTGAGACCATTACAGAGATGGGTTGGGAATACAGCCCAGTAAACTTTCTCAGGCAAGTTTCCCCCTAAAAAAAAGAGACCAATCAGAATCCTGTAGTAATTGTTTCCAGAATTTATCATATAAAGGAAATGGATTTGAGAAACTCAATGGGTAGACTATAATGGCTGATAACTAGCTCTTCAGCCAATGTTTGAAGGTGCTCAGTTGAGTCCTTCTCTGGCAGTTGCCTTCAGCAGAAGAGAACACTGTCACTCAAGGTCACCTCCCCTTCCCATGGACAACCCAAATCCAAGGACTGCCTGATGGATAGGAATAAAGGTCCAGCTCTAAAGAGCCACCCCAGTTCCAGAGCTCCCTTTAGGATCCAGTGAGACTTTTTTGTGATTGCATCACAATTCAGCTGCTCCCTCTGCCATTGTCCTTTCATTCCATTCCAAGTGTTGATCCTTGATCCTGAGAGCATTCCTAAACATCTTGCATGGAAACCTAAGTTTATTTCCCAGGAAACCCAACTTAGGATAGTTTTCTATTTAAGTTAAAAAATATATTAAAAATTATATATAATCTGGAAAAGTTCTTTATAAAAGTAAGTTTCAGTGCCTTCCAAAGATGAGTGATGGAAATTTTCCTTAGACTATGAATGCGCTCAAGGTTGAAGAATTAAGATGCAATTGGCTTCCTCAATCAAAAACTCTGAATCTGCAGTTAGGGCATTTTGCCCCAAGGGTAGTGGGCGGATTGATGAGGTTGTCTGAGATGTTCAAATGGTCCTGAGTGTGATTATTTAAATAGATTAGTATTTTTAAGTCATTCATGAGAGAGATGAGAAAAATTATATTTTTCATGATTCTTAAAAGCCAAACTTTCATCATACATAGAGTCAAACTTCAAAGAAAAGAAAATCAAAATAAGTTGTTAGCATAAACATTTCCTTTTAAATCACCCTTAAGTCCTTGCAATAGAATCAAACTGCTTTCAGCATTAATATACTTCAGTTTTTTTCACCAAAATCCCTCTAGACAGCCTTCATTAGCTGCCAATACATCTCCATCTCTGACCCAAGTAGTCTGTTCACTCTGATTAGACTGTTGGAGCTAATTTAAACTATGGCCTTTGTTATGTCTATAGCAGCTTAATCAGCTAGGAACATTCTCTGACACCCTGACATCCAAGCCATCTCCATGTCACTGAAGCAGAAAGATAAAGATTATGGCCATCAAAGTATATCTTCAGGCAGAGATATAACTCTCCAAACTAGTGCTTAGTTAAAATTGCCATGTTTTAAAATCACTGCAAGGATATTCAGATTTTTGATAGAAATTTCAGAAAGCTCAGAAGTGTCTCAGTTGTTTTATCTTGACTAGGTCTTATTTCCCTAAGTATAGGGTAAGCTCCTTGAATGGATAGATTATATTTTTTCCCATATTCCCTATAGTCTTTAGATAGTATGATTCTATACATATTTATACAAGGCAATTTACTGAGAAAGTTCCCTGCTGCTTTGAATTTTTCTAACACAATCTCACCAGAAAATAATGAAGGTATATTTCTTCCATCAGTAAGAATAGACCAGAATTGGTTTTCTAAACTTTTGGATCTGTCTCACCACTTCCACCTCTTGGTGAAGAAAGAATACTTTTTCTTTAGAGTCAAAGAGAGCATGCCAGACAAGCTTTGGCTATCTTAAAGATAATGGTACAGAAGTTTGTATGTTAAAAAGATGTAGGCTGGGGTATCTTAAAAGAGGCAAAAACCAGAATTTTGAAGAGGAATTGTCCAAACTCAAAATATGCTGTTATATCTCTAAGCCTGAGAAAGAAAAATCTTTGAATTTGAGTTTTGGGGATTGGTGGTGACAATCAATTGAGTGGTAGAGCCTTGGATAGAAATGGCTGCAATTTTGGAAGTGCCGTAAGGCCTTGGGAAAGAGGTCCTATTTGGGGAATAGAGCCACCATCTCTGAATAGGCCACATGGGCCTGGACATCAACAATCCTCCTCCTCCGATTTAGGACTCATTTACACTAAACATATACTCCAAAGGGTGAGAATGAGATCTCCAAATGAATCAATGGACGTTTCACCAGTCCAAAATGGATCAAACTTAGTTTACAATATAAAAATATGTCATTTTTGCCTCTGAGTATAGGAAATCAATCTATAGTTATTATATTCATTTTAAAGTAATAAAAAAACTAACATTTGTTGAAAACTCACTTTGAACTAGTCACCATGTTGAGTTTATTCCCCAAATTTAGGAGTAAGAGATTATGAAAATTATCCCCATTGATACAACCAAGGCACAAGAAACTTAAAAAATCTGTGATATATATATACATCAAAGCACTATATATATTTGGTAGCAGAGATGTTATTTAAACTCTGCCTCTAGAGTCCAGGATTTTATCTTCCTACTTGTCAATGGATGCAGAATCTCTCAGAAGATTCTCTATGAGTATTATTGTTTGTTCCTGGATCCAGCATGTGTGAGTGAGCTGGAACTACTTGTTGAAAAGTGATTTTTGACCAGAGAATAATGAGGATTACAAATCTAGCCCTCCTGCTGATGTATTTACTAATTCAACAAAAATCTAAATGTTAGCCTTTCCTTATTTCCATCTTCCAATTTCAGATGTATTTTTTGTTTTGTTTTGTTTTTTGTTTTTGTTTTTTTGTTTTTTTTTTCTCTCATTTACATCTGATTGTGATCCTTGGAGGTGACATGGTATGGTGCAAAGAACATGAACCTTGGAATTAGACCAGCCTGGTTCCATTTCTGACTTTATCACTTGCAAACCATATGTCCTTGGACATAGTATTTAAAATGTTCATATTTCATTTTCAGTAGAATGAAGACAATAATCTTTACTACCTAAGGTCGTTTTGATGAATCAATGACATGACACACATAAAGTCCAGAGCCCATGGATGATACTCAATAATTGTGAGCTGCCTTTGTCCTGCTTTGACTGCTTTACTTTCATGACCAAGAAATACAAGTGCAATTAGCCACCAAGTCTTAAGTCTCTCCCTACAGTAAGGAGCGAGGCAGAGCTATTCAAGCTGGAAATTGAAGATTCCCTATCTCCCATATATGGAATTGCTTTAACTGAGTAATTAAGAAAGGACCTCAATTACATTTAAACACTTGTCTTGATACTTTAAATACTTGCTTTAGTGCTTTTGTATTTTAAAATCAGTACCTTTGATGTTTTAATACTTGTGTTTGGGGATGTTTCTTAGATTTTGAGTTTGATTGCTATGGAAGAGACTTTAGGGCCCATTACCTCAGATTCTGTAGGTTTATTTTTAATAGTTTCAAAATACCTAGGCTCTTATTAACCTATTTTGAAATAGAGGTACTGACTTGCTTACATCACTGCCCAGCATTCTCTGTTTTGGGTATTGGTCAGACTTTTAAACTTCAGAAGCAATGCGGCCTTGAAGAGAGCTCTAAACCAGGAATCATGACACCCGGACTCTTCCCCTGGCTCTGCTACTCTCTGTCATCAAGACCTTGGACAGCCTGCCGGTGTGGCTCAGTGGTTGAGCATTGACCTATGAACCAGGAGGTCACAGGTTTAATTCCTGGTCAGGGAACATGCCTGGATTGCGGGCTTGATTCCCAGCAGGGGGCGTGCAGGAGGCAGCCCATCCATGGTTCTCTCTTATCATGGATGTTTCTATCTCTCCCTTCCTCTCTGAAATCAATGAAAATATATTTTAAAATAAATAAATAAAAGACCTGGGACAAATAGCTCTCTTAGCACCTCCAAGGGGGGCACCATTTCTCATTCATTCTTCTCAGAGTCCAGCAGAGTAGAATAAAGTAAAAACTACAAAAAAGAAGTGTTGAATCAATAAATATTTTAGTCAATTAGAAAATTAAGATATAGGCTAAAATATTTGGTACATTTTCAGCTGGTTAGCTTGTCATGCTTTTAATCTGGACATGGTGTAGCACAGTGATTCTCAACCTTCCTAATGCTGTGACCCTTTAATACAGTTCCTCATGTTGTGGTGACCCCCAACCATAAAATTATTTTCGTTGCTACTTCATAACATAATTTTGCTACTGTTATGAATCGTAATGTAAATATCTGATATGCAGGATGTATTTTCATTGTTACAAATTGAACATAATTAAAGCGTAGTGATTAATCACAAAAACAATATGTAATTATATATGTGTTTTCCGATGGTCTTAGGTGACCCCTGTGAAAGGGTCGTTCGACCCCCAAAGGGTCGCGATCCACAGGTTGAGAACCACTGGTATAGCAGATAAGAAGAAGCATGCTGTCAACAAAAGAATATACAAACAGCCCTAGCCAGTTTGGCTCAGTAGATAGAGCATCTGCCTGTGTACTGAAGGGTCCCGGGTTACATTCTGGTCAAGGGCACATGCCTGGGTGTGGGCTCGATCTCCAATAGAGGGTGTGCAAGAAGCAGCCGATAATGATTCTCTCTAATCATTGATATTTCCATCTCTATATCCTTCTCCCTTTCTCTCTGAAATCAATAAAAATATATTTTTTTAAAAATTCAACCTAAGGAAAATTATATAAGAGTTTATTTGGGCCAAACTGACAATTGCCAAGAAACAAAATCTCAGCAGATTGAGATATTGCTCTGGAGAATGGAATTGCAGTTTATTTTATACATTAGAATCAAAGGAGGAGATAGAAAGGGGGGTTACACAAAATTCATTGGTGGTAGATTAGGGAGGCAAGATAAAGAAAAGCAGAGAAATCTCTGATATTGGATAAAAAGCAAAATAGAGAAACACATACTTCTTTTCCATTGGTGGGTACAGGATAGTTAATATTTACAGCTCATAAAGATGCTATGTGGACAACAGAATCGCAATGTGGTCTCATGCTCTGGTACTGGCCATTATGTTTTGAGAGATCTGAAAAGAAAATTACTCTGACATTTCCAAGTTATGTTATGTTAGATGCACAAAGACAATAGGGAATTTCAAAGTTAAAGATTGGTCCAGGACTACCTACCATGACCCACTTTTAGTTAGGGAGTTTTATGTTCAGATCACCCTGTGTGCTTACTTTGTTTGGTAAGGCCCGCCATACTGTCCTCCCCTGAGCTCATTTAGTATGTGGTTCCTTTGTCATCCACAATGCTAAATCTGCACATTTCTAACTTCAGTGTTTGACAATGAACTTTCAAGAAGTTTTCAAGCAACTCTCCCCAGTTTTTAGGAATTTCCTCTCAGTGGTTTCTCTTCAACTAAGTATCTCCAGTCTATAACAATCTACATCTACACCCTCATCCATTTTATTTATTTTCCTGTGAAAGAAATTTCATCACGTTTTTAATCCTTAACAATAGCACTTCAATCTAGTTCAATATTTAGTTATGCAGTTTTGTGGTTTCTTTCTAGGCTAAGTTTGACCCTTACTCATTTCCAACTTTTGCAAACTATCTTCACTCACATCATTAAAACCACAAGTTTATAACAGAACATTTAGAAACAATAGTTTTAAGCAGACATATAACAAGTTTTTAAAATAGAGGTGTAAATTGACTTCATAATTAGTGAAATCTATAACTACAAAGTTCCTTCTTTTCCACATGGTCTCATTTTCTATTTTGTTCCAAAATTGAAAATTTAAATTCTCAAATAAAAATGAATAGGCCCAGCTGACCCCATGTTAAAGGCAACTATTTAGTTATTATATACAAACATACATAGAAAGGACTTCTAATCATGTATTGTTTGTTAAAATCCTTCTATATATGAAATGAATTAAGTTATTTCTACAAATAGTTATAAAAGAAACTTTTAGAATTGTATCTGAGTTTTCTCCTACTGATGCTTGAAGATAAGCAAATCATTCCTGCTGTTGAGAATTTTGGCTTTCCCTCACTTGCATGGTTAGGTATATTTCATTCATGGCCAAGGAAATCTGATGAGTAAGTAAAAAGATGTCCTTAAATTAGTATAATTTGCAATGTGCCATTCCTTACAATAGAAATTAATGAACTGGCATTATGAAATAAACAATACAAACTCTAAATGTTATGGAGCAAAGTTCTTGTATTTATGCTCAAACTAGAAAAATGGCAAGAAATATGTGAAGAGTATAATATCCAAAATCATAATGATGTGCATGAAAGATTGCAGAATGTGCTTCCCCAAAATATATTGCTTTGGTATATTATTTTGAGCTGTTGACCCTTGGGAAATAGCAAAAGCAGGGATAGGCTTTCTCTGAATTTCCTGTCTGCCTAAAGACAAATCCTCCAAAAGAACTCTATTGTCAAAAGTATCCCAGGAAGTATCATTAACCAGGGAAGATTGACTCTTATTACAGGAGAGGGGACAAGAAGTCAAGGCCACACCCAGGCAAACTCTGTCACAACTGTCACACCTCGCATCTACTCTTCTAAGGACCCATTTATCTTTCCTAAAAATCATTTACTCTCCTGTAAGAGACTTACTAGTATATCTTCTCTTAAGCCTGAATTCTAAGCCACCTTGAGGAGTTACTCATTTTTCCCTGGATATTTCCCATGTATATATGATATACATCTGTTAATAAACTTGTCTTTCTCTTGTTGACCTGTCTTTTATGATAGTTAAGAGCTAAAAATTATAGAAGGAATATTATTTTTCTCCCCTATATATAATTCCAGAAAATGTATATATCAACTATGAAATGCAAAATTTGCTTTTAATGTTTGGTTCCTTATATAAATATTTTAAACTACCATAAATGCTAAAGCATATAGTAATTATTCAAAAATATTTTTAAATAACCATCTTGAGGCATAGAAAAAGCAGGTTATATGGAAGAAGACATGAATCTTTTTTTTGGTCAATAGTTTGAGCCTATTAAATGGTTTACTAATTGATTGTGAGTCTTTAACCTGTGGAATACACTTTTTAGGCTACAAAAATCATAAATCTGAGTACATAAAACTAAAAGACCATAGCTGAAATAGTTGTTATACTAAATCAAGAAAGAGAGTATGAAAGCTTAGGGAACCTAATTATCTTTTGGGGCACAAATATTATTTCCCTTGGTAGAACTAGCAGTCCATCTTCTCTTTCTTGCAACGCTACTCCCAAGTTAACCAGCATATGTGTGTGTGTGAGCTTTAATTTTTTTATTTGGGTCAGAAAAGTGTAACAATCTGTAGTTTTCAGAGAGTTTGGAATCCAGATAGTGAGAAGACACATAATAGCACACAATACAAGATAGAATAATAAATTTAACATTTGAATCATAGTTTGCAATTTATAAAGTTCTCACCATTTCATTTAATAAAGATCAATACTTAAATGTTCAATTACATTCTGTTGGCTTTATTAATATAAGAGTTTGGAAAATAAAGAAGATTAGTATGAGTGATAATAGTTTAGGAAGCCTTTATTCATGGCAAGATTTTAAGATGGTCTTGAAAAAGGATAAGAGAGCAGATAGTGTTGGCGTAGTAGGTTTACAGCCTCTGAAATGGCTTTATACTGGCAGCAACATCTTTTGAAACATTTATAGAGACACCAAATATCTATAGTACCTACTTTTGGAAGGTCTTTTTTTTCTACCACCCACATATTCCATTGGTTGTTCAAAACATCTTCTGTGAAATGAGAGACATACTATACACATGTTACCCTGAATATTAAACTAGAATCTGGATAGAATATCGGAATCAATTTGGAACTTCTTAAAAATACAGACAACTCCTCAGACCTACTGAAACAAAATTTCCCAAGGGGTGAAGAATTTGTATTTTTTTAAATATTTTTATTGATTTCAGAGAGGAAGGGAGAGGGATAGAGGGATAGAAACATCAATGATGAGAGAGGATCATTGATCAGCTGCCTCCTACATGCCCCCCCCCCCCCCCATGGGATTAAGCCCACAACCCAGGCATGTGCTTTTGACCAGAATCGAACCTGGGACCCTTCAGTCTTCAGGCTGACACTCTATCCACTGAGTGAAACCAGCTAGGGCAAGAATTTTTATTTTTTATAAACCCCTGGAAATTCTGGGCATTAGCCAGATTTGAGAATTACTAGATTTGAGGTTTAAGTATAATATTGTACTATTTGTCAAGAAGGTTTTCTTAAAACTAACAGCAATAAAATGTTGGACAGTGATTCTAGTAGGACTTGCAGCACTCTCACAATTAAACTCACACTGGGTCTTTCCTCTTTGCAAGACTCCATGAACCACCTGGCTCTGGGCCTCTTGGGAGGCCTTCAGGAATATCAAAGATAAAGGCAAATTCCAGAATTGACTCAACCAAGAAGATGATGAATAAAGTGTTTGGAACTATATTAGTAGGACCATTAGAAAAGTGGCATTTTGTTCCACGAAGGATATAAATACATGAATAATGGAGAAATAAATAAGAGCTGCCTCTATTTGAATATTATAACTACCTCACTTACACACACACACACACACACACACAGACACACACACACACACACACACACACACACACACAAACCCTTTGCAACAGCAGGAATGGACCTGAAGGACCTTATACTAAGTGAAATAAGCCAGTCAGAGAAAGACAAGTATCATGTAATTTCACTCATATGTGGAATCTAATGAACAAACTGAACTACCAAGCAAAACAGAGACAGAGTAGGCTGGGAGCTGTCAGGGGGCAGAAGTCGCGGTGAAGAGATTGAGCAAAAAAGAAAAAAAAGAGAGAGAACAGTGTGGTGATTACAGGGGGAGGAAGTAGGGGCAGAGGTGGAGGAAGGTATAAGGGATGATAAATTATGATGGAAAATAAATAAATAAATCGGTATCAAAATACATTTTTAAAAATTGATAGGGGCTAGATTTAAGAATATATAAAGTGTTTCTGTGAATTTAATAGAAAAAGATGGGTAAATCAATAGAAAAATGCCTAGAAGATAATGAATACTTCCAAGAAGACAAACTCCAAGGGCCAAAAAAGTTATAATTAGGACAATTAGTAAATTAAAACCACAATGAGATACCATTAACCATTCACAAATTTGAGAAATACTGTCTAACAATATCAAGTGTTGATGAAGGTACAGAGTAACAGGAACTCATATATAATCCAGGTGGGAGTGTTTCTTTATGCCATCTCTTTGGAAAGCTGTAATTACCTAGCAAAATTGGAAATGTGTGTATTCTACAGTCCATTAATTTGTCTCCCAGTTAAGTGTGCCAGAGAATATATTGCATGTTAGCACAAGGACACATGTGTCTGGATGTTCACAGCTGCATTTATAATAGCAAGAAGTGGAAGCAACCTAATTGTTTATAAACTGGTTAAATAAATTGTGACTTATTAGCCACAACATGGATGAACCTAGAGGGTATTATGCTAAGTGAAATAAGTCAGACAGAGAAAGAATACCATATAATTTCACTTATATGTGGATCTAAAGAACAAAATAAATGAGCAAACAAAATGTAAACAGACTCATAGATACAAAGAGCAGACTGATGGTTGCCAAATGGGAGGGGTGTTGGAAGGCTGAGTGAAAAAGGTGAAGGGATTGAGAAGTACAAATTGGTAGTTACAAAACAGTCATGGGGATGTAAGGTACAGCATAAGGAACATAGCCAATAATATTGTAATACTAGTAACTATGTATGGTGCCAGGTGAGTACTAGACTTTATAGAGGGGGGGGAATCACTTCAAATTATATAAATGTCCAATCACTACCCTGTACACCTAAAACTAATATAAAATAATATTGAATATCAACTGTAATTGAAAAATAAATTTAAAAGGAAAAAAGGTCTATTAATACATAGATTACTTTAAAAATTGACAATAAAAAACTATACCATTAGATTGGGATTGGTTTTGAGTTGAGTGTTAACTGATACATTATCTTAGTGGTTTAACTGAATTACTAATGTTTAAGTGAGGCAGACATTTTCTGGGCCACTGATGTAAGGAAAGAATTAAATGAGCATATGGGTCACAATAATACTACAGCTGGGCCCCAACCAGCTTAATATCTGGAATCTTAGTCTCCTTTCTTCCCTCAAACCCAGGTGGATGTCAAAGTTTTATAAACGTTTTGATTACAACCATCAACTCTGTTACATGCTGTCCCTCCAGGCCTCAGGTTTGCTAAAACTATGCCTCAAATCTGTTGTTCCCCTTGCATCTTTGTGGCTGCAGCTATCATCACAGTGGTGGCAGTCTAAGTCCCAGACTCACTGCTTCTGTGAGAGCCTCTCACTACAGTTTCCTTGCCCTGACAGGTAAAGAAGGTATGACTGTGCCTCCATGCTCCCCTCCTGTATTTCATTCTTTCAGAGCTGAGAAGCATGAGCCCTGAAAGAATTTATTCCCCACATTTCTAGGGACAAGTCCTCTGCTACTGTCCCCTTTCACAGATCCTATATAATAAAAGGCTAATATGCAAATGGTCCCCTTGGGAGTTTGGCCAACCAGGAGTTCGACTGCTTGCTATGATGTGCACTGACCACCAGGGGGGCAGTGCAGAACAAAGGAAGATGCCAGCCGGCAGCCAGCAGCCAGGGGAAGGAAGGCCCCAATTGGCCCTGATTGCCAGCCAGGCCTAGGGACCCTACCCGTGCACAAATTTCGTGCACCAGGCCTCTAGTTTATTATGAAGTTAATGAGGCTTATTTGCACAGGTTTCTTCAAAGGACCTAGAAGGAGCCCTAGCAATATATTCAACTGGTCTTAATTTTATTAAATTTGCAAAACCAAGATATTTTAATGGGAATGAATTAAGGAAGGGCTTTGTCAATTTCTACTCTAACATCCCTTTCATAAAACTTCAACAGGTAGCCCTAGCTGGTTTAGCTCACTGGATAGAGCGTCGGCCTGGGGACTGAAGGGTCCCAGGTTTGATTCCGGTCAAGGGCATGTACCTTGGTTGCGGGCTCATCCCCAGTAGGGGGTGTGCTGGAGGCAGCTGATCGATGTTTCTCTCTCATCAATGTTTCTAACTCTCTATCCCTTTCCCTTCCTCTCTGTAAAAAATCAATAAATATATTTAAAAAACCACTTCAACAGGTAACATTACAATAGCCCAGAGCAGTGGTAGGCAAACTCATTGATCAACAGAGCCAAATATCAACAGTACAATGATTGAAATTTCTTTTGAGAGCCAAATTTTTTAAACTTAAACTATATAGGTAGGTACATTGTTATTAACTTAATTAGGGTACTCCTAAGGCTTAGGAAGAGCCACACTTAAGGGGCCAAAACGCGGCATGTGGCTCACGAGCCGCAGTTTGCCGACCACGGGCCCAGAGCATTTTTGATACTTGGTTATGGGAAAGTTGAGCTACAAATACATTAAATATAATATTAGTGGAATATAGATAAATATCTATATCTATCTATCAATCTATCTAGGCCAGATATATCTATCTGCTATCTATCTATTGATCATAGATCAATAAATAAATATATACTTATATAATATATATAAATAGATAGATAATTACATAAAAAATTTAGAGATAGACCTGGGGTGGGTGGAGAAACAGATATTGTTTGTAGTCATTTCTGGGTATGGCTGAGTGATTGCTAAGCATCCATCCTTAGAATGGTTTGCAGGAATATTCTTACTGGCCACTGTGCTGACTCATCTGGTGAGAACAAAAGTGAGAAGCTAGAGTTTTAGCCGCCAAAGCAATGGAAATACTGGGGAAGAAATTAGGTTCAAATGTACGAAACCAGAGCCTACACTGTGGAAAAAACCTTCCAAACATTTCACATATGAAGAAATTTGATCGAAATTTTTCTAAATTTATCAACAATCCTAAAAGTTTGCATGATATTACAGATAATACGTTATAAAACTAAAAATTTTCTAAAAGTCTCAATACATTTTTAAATTTTTGATTAAACATGTGTAGGGGAGGAAAGCTTTTCCTTGACCCTCTTAGGTCCCTGCTGGATCTGAAAATTAAATTGACAAAGACAGACTAACAGGAGAAAAGCATCCAAATTTATTTGATAGAAGTCTTGTTTGGCATAAGAAACTTCATAAAGAAATGAAGACCCAAAGAGACAGATCTGAGTATTTTAATTCTAGGTTTGAAGAAGAGTGGCCAGTCATGTAGAAACACAATAGGTTAAAGGTATGAGGTAAATTCAGTAAATGGGAAGAAACTTAGCAAAGCCTGTGTGTTTGGATTCTTCATGGTGTGCCTCTCACAGGAGGGTTGTATGACCTCTTTCATGGGAGAATGGGATGAGGGAAGTCAGACTAACCTTCCTGCTTCTGCTATTGTCTCAAACAACTTCATCTTAAAACATTCAATGTGCCGCGGTGCCATATTTGGGGGAGTGTGTCCTGAACCCCATCACATGCTAGTGTTTAGAAGAAAAACATATCTTTCTATTTGTACAATAGAAAATCATTTTCCACAATCATTGTCATTTGGAGAGGCACTCAAAGAAGAGGCATTGAAAATATGTAGAAAAAAAATCTTAGAGATACGCCTGACAATGAAAAGTACTGTTATTTTTGTTTCTTTTTGTAGTCTGTTAGCTTTTTAAAACTGATATTTTGTTTTTATTTTCTCATCTAAATAAATACTTATTTTCATACCTGATTTTATATTTTTAGATTTGCTTTCTTTTTCTTTTTTTTGGCTACCACAAATGATATATGGTTCAGGCCCATTTGTGCTGCCCAACCCCACCCTCCCTCATCACTTCTACTGACTAACCGCTAACCCAGTGCCTCTGGCACACACCACTCTGTTTTTCCTTCTCCAAGAGATCTAGTGTCTCACTCAGCCACCCTTGGGAGTGTTAACCACAAAAGCCCTGACACTGCTCATCAAACATGGTGTTAGACTTCAACCCCTACAGAAACAGCTACTGAAACCCTCTTCCCAATTCCCCTTTGTCTGGAATCCCATCTCTCCACCAATTACTGCCATAAGGGATTCGGGTACCCTTGCTGTCCCCATCAGATCAAGGAAGTCCATAGAAACCCATTTCCCTCCTGGCTATCCTGAGAAAGAGAGGGGAATCCCTTCTACTGCAATCTGAAATTGGGAGTTCAAGAACTTGGAATGGAGAAAGTGATGTTCTCTGCAGCTAACTTGATAGGATCCATGGAATCATAAAAAAAAATGAGAAAAATATTTACTTCATTGTTTCAGTTACTGCCTGGTTTAAATGGTTTTCTGTGAATGAACCAACTTAGCCCTCCTCTCAACATTGTTTTTTAGGTAAACTGTGCTCTTGCATTACAATTAACTGGCTTAATAAATGCTTGTTGAGACACTAACCGTTGGTGCATTGAGTAAACAGACTATTTCTTTCCAGTTTGTGAAGCTAAAGCTCCCCTCCACTATGTCTGTAATTGCAGCTGGTTGCTGGGTAAGCCACCACACTGTCTATCACCTAGGTGTCACCATGGCTAATTAGTGAAATGCATCTAAGTACATGGAATGTTCCGCCCCTATGACACCTTTATTTCTATGCTGAAGTACAAAGTGGCCATTTACAAGATTCACTTAATTTCTGCAAGAAAGTTCAGAAGCTGTAAGAACTCTCATTCTCTCTTCATTGCTGTGGCTGAGGGGGATACCCACTGTTTTCCGTCTAAAGTAGCCTTCATCTGAGATTCAGTGCAGTGGCTCAGTGGAAGCTCCAGGCCTGGCCTAGCACCCGAGCCCTGGAGAGACGGAGCACAGCCCTCTGCACATTGTGTGCGTCTACACTCAAGTCTTCTAAAGTCTCCTTGAACCTCTGCAGTTCCTCCTGGCCCACTAGTTTTATTTAAGGATGTGAAACGAAGCCATAGGATAACACCTACGCCAGTGCCACTCAAAACGTACTCCTCAGACCAGTGTGGTCTACAAACTGCTGCCAGTCAATGATAAAGTCAATACGGAAATAGAACATCTGCATGTAAAACAACAACAACAACAAACCTTGTATAGTCAGCTGGCCTGGCTGCACACGGTCACGTCCAAGCACATAATGAGTGAACTCATTTCATTAAACAGGGAATGCTGAGTTGGAGTGTTATCAACTCACATAGTGAGTTGCATGTGAGGTAAGCTACAGACTGGTCATGCAAAATAAGACCTGGTCTGCAAGAGATCAGAAGGGCAGAAACTATTTCTTAAAAGCTAGTTCTTCATGATAAAAAGTTTTAAAAGCTTTAAAGAGTTTTAAAGCTGTTTTTTTATTAAGAGTGGGCAGAGAAGTGGGAAAATTTTTAATGAATTCAAGTGAGAAAGAACCTAGGGACCTCTGTGGAGATAGTCCCAACTTCTGCACGGTCTCGGAGTAATTTTCAGCTCTGCCATGACCTACTGGAAATCAGTGCACCAGGGCCAACGTGTGTCAGGTCGCAGGCTGGATGATATTCCACTGTCAACTGCCTCTTCAGAGACGGCGGAGAACGTCCTTCTATCCAGCAGAGCAGAAAAAATTTGTCCTGTGTTCAGCACTGATGACCAAAAGAAAAGCCACACAGGGACATCTAGTGGCAATGGGAAATCACCAAACTACTCAAAGGAGTCCAAGAATTTCCAAACTACAAGCTGCGCAGGCTTGAGAATCATTTATGGAACTTTACCTCACACCCTCGCAAATTAGCCACTGCGTCTGAAGGCAAACAGAGGTCAGAGTGACCTGCAGCCCCTGAATTGGAACTGGAGGCCCTGGCCACTTGTTAGGACACACCTGATAAGTCACTGTGAAGCCAAGTGAAGCAAAGAGTGAAGGCAATAGATACATTCTTTAGGCCAGTGTGCTGAGTAGCAAATAGAGACAGGGGACCCTCATTTTATGGGCAATTACTTAAGTATTCTCTTTCTAGTAGGCTGTAAAACGGAGCTGACTCTGGAGAGGTAGAAAAGACGCAGAGCTCTGAAATCAACTAAATACATTAAAAACAGTCCTCCAAACTTGCTGATCTAAAAAATTAGCATCAGCAGAATTCTTAATGAGAGTTGCTCGTGAGCCTCCCAGCAAGATGACCCAGCCAAATCAAAGCTAGCCACCCAGATTGATAAGCCTTAGAAGAAGCCAGCGTCTCCTGGCCTTTGATGGTCAGACTGAAGCTGAAACGGATACAGTTGCAGTAGGTTTTCACTGTCAAAAGCTGACTCTTTCACAGGCAGACACATGTGCAAATAAATTAAATTAGGTCTAAATTAGCTGGTAAAACTCATAGTGGATTTTATTATGAGGAAAATATTGAAAGTCTATTACCACTGATTTTTGCCTCTTCTACATTTAGCAAGGTCAAATTTTACATACTACAATTCATGCACTCTAATGTAGCTTTTTAAAAATTATCCAATTGATATCATCTCAAAGTCCTCCCTTCAACTCACCAATCCCCACCCATTTAATGACAAGAAAGCTCTTAAACCTGTCCATCATGCTCACCAAACCTCTTCTCGGTTACAATTGCCCATTCCAGTTGAACGCATATTGCAATTCAAATTATTTATTCAAACAATTTATCTCTTCAAGTTTCTCTTCCTTTCCCAATTGAAATTTGGGCAAAAGAAGATTTATACGAGGGATGTGGTCTCTAGACCTTGTGTTGTATTTCTCTCCTGGCTTCTGCTTCCCTGCGCTATACCCGGGTTTCCTGCTCTCTGACCTCAGACTGTCCTGTCTAAATCTATTCTAAGAAGTCTATACTGGTGAAATCCAGTCTGTTCCCTCAGCACATTGAGTGTTTAATATTATCTCCCCCTTCCCACCAACCCCTGTCTCTTCTTAAAGGACCTTTGCCTCTGCTACCCACCTCCACCCACAGCCTCTACCATAGCCCTCACTAGAGTCATCCCTCATATAGGGATCTCTAGGACTGGTCCACCAGTTCTTAGCTCTCTCTGGGAACATGTCAGAACACCAGGAAAAATCTATGACTGAGCCAAGGGAGGTTTAGGGGTCTTATTTCTGGACCTCTCTTTTACAAACCACATGAGACTCATAATCTATAATAATAAAAGTGTAATATGCTAATTAGACTAGACGTCCTTCTGGACGAAGCCGGGGCTGCAAGGGAAGCCTGGGTCCCTGGTGCCAGAGGGAAGCTGGTGACGACAGCTGGGGGAAGGAAGGCCTACTCTTGCACAAATATCGTGCATCGGGCCTCTAGTCCTATATAATAAAAGCCTAATATTCAAATTGTCCCCTCGGGCGGTCATTCAACCAGGAGACTGGAAGTTCCACCACTCGCTATGACGTGCGCTGACCACCAGGGGATGATGCGGACCATGAGGGGTGTTGGCGACATGCTGTGACCTCTCACTGGCTACCTGGGGGCAGGGATAATGGGGATGGAGGTGCGGTGAGAATGCGGGGTGTCCACCAAGCTTGCTCTCACTCCCCCTGCTACCCTCCCCTGGGACACCAGGACTCTCACGCCAGGAAAGCCCCTCCTACTCAGGTGCCGGGCACCTGCTGGGAGCCCGCCCCGCACCCACACTGCCTCTTCCTGGTGAACCAGGCCACAGCCACTGGGACCACAGGGCCCAGTCGGGTTACCCATGGGTTCGCACAGGAGCCAGTCTGTGAGGCCGGCTGGGAGAGAGTGCACTGCCCACCTGGCTTCCGTGCAGCACGCTGGCCACACTCACCGCATCTCCGCATGGGGACTCAGGCACCGTGACTCAGGCTGAGGGGGGCACGGGGGGGACCAGGGGCCCATATGCTTCCCAGGGCCCAGAGGTCAGCTGGAACCTGTCCTTCCACACCAGACACTCACGCTTCGCTCACCGCTCAGGACTAGGGACCGCACCCGTGCATGAATTTCATGCACCAGGCCTCTAGTATTACATAAATAACAGTAAAGAGAACAGTATAACAATGCTCCAATGTACCAATCACTTGGCTTTGGCAATTCACAACTCATGACCAACCTTGTTTCCTTTGTACTGACAACTTTTTGTCTCTCACTATCCCATCCCTGAATTTTTCAGCTATCTCAGACATCACATCTGCAAACATTTCAGAGATGTGCCTAAAAGATACTCTTTTTGCATGTTCATTAACATTATCACACCTGAAAATGTTGAAAACAATTATTTAATAGCAAATATTTTATTATGTTAGCATTTCCCCCAATTGTTTACCATTTTTCACTTCATTTTTACTGTTTTTTGAATTAGAATCCAAATGGCATCCGTACATTGAGAAATGAATAAACCTCTCAAATTTCTTTTAATCTATAGGTTTTCCCAATGTCTGTGTCTGCCTCTGTCTTTTACTCTGTTTTTCACTATAAAGTTTTCCTTTGTCTGAATTCTTCTCACTTCATCTTCTTCATGATTTATTTTCTATAAATTTGTATTCAAAATTAGTGATGTATAGAGATTCATGCTGGCTTTTCTATCTTGACAACCTCATAGGTCGTGTTGTATACCTCCCTCAGGAATAAGTAATCCCTGTTTATCTTCTTTCTGTGATGTTAACAGCTATTGTTTCTCTTTGCTTAGATCTATTAATTTATTAAGGATTGAAAAGATAAATCATTACTTCAATTTTAGCTGAAATACTACAAAGAGACCATTCTTCCTCAACAATGATTGGTTGTGCTGACATACAGTTTGCATAAGAGAGGCAAAATAAAAGCTTGGTTGTTTCTTTTTTAAGTTTTCAAAAAGATCCCTAATGTTCTTCAAAGAATATTATATATATATATATATATATATATATATATATATATATATATATATCTTCCATATATACTAGTATTATGTATATAATATGTGTGTACATACATATATGTACATGTATATATTTTATGAGCTCATGGATTTAAATATATTTGATGTCTTGCAATTTATTGCAACTATTATACTTTCTGATACTCAATTCATCCTGTTTTTGATACGAAAATTTATTCATTTTGGCCCGAGTCCTTATGACAAGTTATGTGCAAGGTTCATCTTACATTATTTTTTTTGCATCTGGCTGCTAGTTCCTTTTAGTGGATGTACATACATAGAAAATATAATTATTTTTGTTTTGTTTTAAATAAGACCATCATAAGTTCAAGCTAATGCTTCTAATTCAAGTTAGGGAAGATATGGTTTTTACTTTAACTAATGTCATTTCTGTTTCTCTCCCGCCATGCCCAAATAGTAGTTTACAATGCCACCAACATAATCACTCATTTGCTTTATCCCATACTACAGACACAATGGTCTCAGAATAATATCAACACTACCACTGATTTTTTAATGACTGAAAAGTTTTTGTTTTTTTAAGTTCTTTTGTCCCCATTAGGGATGTGGAATCAAACTCTATGCTTCAAAAACACTTGTGATAGTTCTTCTGTGGGAGGTTATGCCATCAACAGGCTGCACATTGAGGTTTCATTTTCTTTTTACTTTCAATGTTTGGTAACTGCTCTTTGTATTTAATTATTTTAAATTATTATGTAAAATACTTACATTTCCAAAGTTACATATTCAAAACAAGGTATTAAAAAAATAGTCTGTATTTCTCTCTCTCCCACTCTATTCCTTCCTTCTTCTTATAGTTAAGTATTTCTTTTTAACTCTGTGGTTTGTCTTTTTACTGATTTTTAAAATAGAAGTGCAAATATACACACATTTATATGTAAACACACACGTGTGTGTATATATTCCTATATTTGGGAAATTACACAATAGCAAAATATAGACTTTTAAAATTCTTTTATACAGCTGCATAATAATCCATTATATGAACACATTATAATTTATTCAACTATTTCCTATTGGTGAATATTTAAATTGTTTGCAGAATTTTGTCATTATGAATGGTGCTCCTGTGAACAGCCTTGATCACAAGTATTTTTATATTTTTGAGTGGTGTAATTTTGGGATAAATTCATAAAAATGGGGAGCTACATAAATTTTCTAGTTCATATTTTGAAATGTGTTTTAAAAGTCAAACTTAGAATTCAAATATAATCATTATTGTTTTGTTTTTGATAAAGGGTTTTGAATTAGTAGATTTAAAATTTGTTTGTGGGGCAGAGCAATGAGAAGTCATGATTTTCCTAGGGGAACAATATACTATTTCTCCATAAAATAGTAATAAATTTAAATCCATCAAAGAAACCAGAAGCAATTTTAAAGGCAATAACCATAACTATATTATATGCATGCAATATAAAATCACAACCATGAGCATAAATGTCCCAGGAAAAAACAAAGATGTTAAATTAGACCTCATCAGCTGTTTCCGAGTTTTTCATTCGGTTTCATTTGGCCATAGATTATTCTGCTTTCTGTTAGTGTACTACTTGGCATTGGGTATGACGTGATTAAAAATTAATGGTTTTAACTACCATTTCTGAGAAGTGAGTGATTTAATAGTGTTACACTGGAAGTGTCATGATTTCTGTATATCTGCTCCAAGCAAAAGAGACTATTCCAGCAAAAGAGGCTTTAAAACTTCAATATCCATCATCGTAACATCAAGACTGCTGATCTCAGGGAGAAAGCTCTGCTGCCAGGTGGAGTATATACAGACTCAAGAAGCTATGTTCTCATAGATGTCTATTAGCAATATTTTAATTTACACCTAACAATTGAGCAAATACTTAAAAGATTAGCAAATATTCTAGCATCTACCATACCATAATAATTTGAAACAATAGATGATCTGGGGCAAATGCAAGAGGATCAATGTTGAAACAAAGTGGTTTTCTTGGTCACTTCAATTAAATTCTAGCAAGTCACTTAGTAAAAACGAACTAGACAAGTTTCTGTATTTATTTGTCCCTTTTAACTTTATTGTACATCTCAGGGATTGACAAACTTTTTGTAAAAGTTCAGATAGCAAATGTTTAGACTTTGTGAGCTAAGGAACAAAATCAAGGATGTTATATAGGTACTTATATAACTAGAGGGAAAACAAATCTCCACATTTTTTATTGATGAAATTCAAAAGATAACAATAATAATAGAGCATAATTTTGCTTTTGTAATTCAGATCTACTAGTGAGAAGAAAGGAATTTTATTCATAGGATAATGTTGCTTAATTGAGCTTCAAGGTTAGTGTTCCCAATCATCAAATTATTGCAAATGTATATTAGTAAGAACCTCTTTTAGCTTGTGGGCCAAACAAAATAGGTAGCAGGCCAGATCTGGCCCAGGCCACAGTGCACTGACCTCTGGCCTAGATAATTTACATGTTGTTATGGGCTCAGTCAGTTCAAAAATCTTTCTGCTTTCTTTACAAGCCCTAACTTAAAGACTCCCCACTAAAATACAAACTGCAAGGTAGGGATTCACTTGTCTATTCATTGATGTATACCAAGCACCTGGCATATAGGAAGCCCTGTGTAAATACTTCTCTTATGAAGCAATGAATAAAATATTTTCTGTTATTTTATGTATAGACATTTGGGTTAGGTAAAACCTAACTAACTCTTAAAAATCAAGATTCTGGGAGTCCACAGCGAAAAAGAGCAAGGAATCCTATTTCACTTACTTCTGGGCATTCCAGTCGTTTGGCCCACAAACAATCATGACCACTAGTGACTGGTCTACTCAAGTGAGAGCATGCTCCATGTCTAAAGAATTTAATGGAAGGACATTTTAAAATAGGGGTAACTCAATGCATTTAATTTTTTTTGACAATTAACAAATAACCATTTGTTTTTGGTGACATCATATTGGTGATTCAGAGAAAATTAATTTCAAAACTATTATTCTAAGACATTAGCCACAAAATGCTATTAAACTCACAACTTTAGCTTTGACCTCATTAACAGAAGCTACAATCTTTATACTATAAATATCCCCACATCTTGTTACTCATTTTTTATCACTGGAAAAGAGGAGACTTACACCTGCCTCCAGAACAAATAGAATTTTTAGAATCAGAGGATAGTTCAAATATTTTTCTATTTCAATCTACTTTAAACATAATGAAAAGAAGAGAGCAAAAGTATGTGATTTGCCTGTGTGTCTCATGTCAGTTAATGGCAAAGCTACCATTAGACCAGTTCTTTGTTCTCAACTCCAACTATGTTGCCATGAAAGATGAGTTATAAGGAAAATTAATTTCCTTCTACTAGTTATTAAGTTTATGGATTTAATAGCTCAGACAAGGATTTAGCAAACCCCTTATTTTCATGATTAATACAACCCCTAGAAAGATAACATATACAACTGTTTCGGCAAACACTAACAAAACTTTTACATTTGGGCCAGTGATAATGTTGTCTGTTTTACATTCAATATGCCAATAGTCAGAAATTGATTAATTTTTATGAAACACTTGGTTGGGAGCAGGGTGCAGATGATAATTTCCAAAGAACAGACTGGGCACAGTTTGGGAACCAACTTGATTACAGAGGCAATAAGGCTATCCAAATATTTGTTCCTTGTCCCATCTGTCTCCCTAAGGCAGCACATTGCAAATGAGAGGGAGAAGGCCAAGTTCACACACCCAGTGTGGCATTTTTTAAATTTAGTTATAACTCTCGCTGTCATACTGATGAAATAGCATATTACCACTAATCTGATAAAATGATAACGCCCTAGAATGAATGCTGTTTTAATTGCATAATGTTGTAGATGCTTTATATGTGTCTGAATTAAACCTCATAACAACTATATAAAAGAGCAGGTGCCATAGATCACATGAATAGCCTAAATTCTTCATCTCTCCATGCATCCATGTCCTTGTGCCATGTGACTGCAGTTCTCACTAATGAGGTTGTCTATTTCCTAGCACTTTAATCCTGCAGTCACAAATATGCCTTCCTGTGGCCAATAGAATCTTAGTGGGTGTGATAAATGCAGTCTTCAGAAGGTGCTTAGATGGTTCCTTTTCCTTTCTTACTCTGCCATGGCCGTAACACGTGGCGGCTAGCCTACTGGAGCCAGAGTCAGCAAAGTTTTTCTGTAAAAGACCAAATAGCACATCTTTTTGGTTTTGTGGGCCACGTGGTCTCTACCGCAACTGTTCAACTACTCAACTCTACCATCATGACACAAAAGTAACCATATAAGATATGAAAATGAATGAACACAAGTGTGTTCCAATAAAATCTTATTCATAAAAACAGCCCATGGGCAGGATTTGATTGATGAGCCACAGTTTTCTGACCCTTGTGCTACAGAATGAGACACATAGAGTTGAGTTGTCTCAGTGATACTAGTTGAGGTCCTTTGGAATCAGCCAAGCTCCAGTCAATTCCAGCTATGTGAGTCAGCCAGATACCTCCAGGAGCACTGCCTGGCCAACCTGTAGCTTCTAGCAGACACATGAGCAAACCCAGCCAACGTTAGCTCAACTTTGCAGAATCTTTTGCAAAGCCATTGAGTCACGGGTGATTGCTACATAGAATAATTATGGCAAACGGTTATTAATACACTTGTTAAAGTATTAATTTTGTCATTTTAGAACAAAAGATGGGGCTTAAGGAGGTTAAATACCTTGGTCATTCTCTCAGGCACAGAAAGTGTCAGAGCCAAGACTTTGGAGTGTTCTATTATACAAAACTGTTTCAGCCCTTTACTTTTCCCTTTATTTTAGGTGGTTTTGCTTATACAGAGGTATAGGTATAAATAATTTAGGTTAATAGATTAAGAATTTTAGGCAGCTACATCTCACTCTCCACTGATTCCTCTCGTAGCTTTTAGCTATTACGTCATGTCACCCTGGCTTAAAGTTTGGAATATTTTCTTTAAATTGCTACCACAGACCCCCTTGTGATGTATCATAGTCTATATTGTCCTGGTTCATATTTTCCAAAACTTCAGTAAAAGGAAATAACTTAAATGGCTCACTCTTGCACACAGCTCCTCTCTCTCCATTTCACTGCTCCCATTTTATGCAGGGCTGTCAGGGATTTCTGAATTAAATGTGACTTAGGGCTTGCGCTCGCTGACTGAGGAGGCTCATAGGTCCTATAGCTCATCCACAATCTTGTACTTGAGCTGTCAAGCATGAGAGATTGGTGCCAAATTCAACCCAACATAGCCCCTTCCCAGTAGTCTGCCTTCAACAACTCCTCCTTGTCAAACCCAACAGTTTACATAGGATATATAGTGAATAAAATGCCCTGAAAGATACGAATGTAGAGGTGCTTCCTCCGCTGATAGCAGGAACACCTATCAGCTTCCCACAGGGCTGACAATTCCGGCTGGCAGGGGAGAGATGATCATAGGATTTTTGTGCTGCTGTTTCTAAATGGATTGTAGAGACTCCCAAGGCAAATTGCCTCACTCCTCACCATCTGCCTCCAAGAAGAGGGGGTGTGATGCAACTGACTATGCAATTCAAAAAACTTTTTTTTTGGTATTTATAAAGTAGAATCCTCAGGTGAATAGTTTATAGAATCCATGCAGGATTCCCCAGACTTGAGTTGCTCTCTGCCTTAAAGTTTAATGTTTAAGGCACCAGAAACTTCATGCCCTTCTAACTGCTGGAGAAATGTCGGGCTTTAGAGTCATTAAATGTTAGTGGGAGGGTAGCTGTTGGTGGTGCTTAGGTGTTTCTTGAGGAACCAGAGATTCTATAATGACTCTGAGTTAACCTCCTAGCTGAACACAGCATAGACATGCCACGTCACTAGCAGCCAGGCTAGTACGATCCAAGAGGTAGACTCTTTGTGTTTTAATATGATAAAAGGAAGCATATTTTAATCAAAAGAGAGATTATATAGCCAAGGAAACAGCGAGTAAGAATATAAAAATATGCATTGACTGTGTCTGTCTAAAGAACACACAATGGTGAGGGGGCTCGTGTTATTGTGATCTTGCCAGTCCCATTTACAAGACACATCCTAGTGTGGAGATGAATGCAGGGTGCTATAGACAATGGTCTGTATTCTGCTCACATTCATGAGATCACCTATCTTGAAATGGATGTGTCAGAGTATCTTAGTTTTATGCCATTTAATATTTGACTCGTCAAGCTCTCTTTGGTGGAGACCCATACTCACCAAGCATGATTTTTTATCACATGAGCCTACCTGCAATGTGCAAAGCACTGAGTCATGGAGTAACTTTGGTTCCTTTGGTCTCACTCCCTCAGAGAAAATCAACACAGACTTTCTGATCATGATTTAGCTTCCAAGGCAGCTTGACCACAGGGGCAGAATGGACTGACTTGGGATATAGACCATCAGACCATGGGACAGTTACAAGACAGTTTCATGGATTCCCTGCCATTCCTTTTTTTAAAAAATATATATATTTTTTATTGATTTCAGAGAGGAAGGGAGAGAGATAGAAACATCAGTTTTGAGAGAGAATCATTGATTGGCTGCCTCCTACAAGCCCCACACTGGGGATTGAGCCCACAACCTGGGCCGACTAGGAATTGAACCTTGACCTCCTGATTCATAGGTCAATGCTAAACCACTGAGTCATGCAGGCCAGGCCAACCTATACTTTTCAAAAAATGTGAAGTCCATAAAAGGCAAAGGAAAAAAAAGTTAAAGAACTCTTTCATTTTATTGAAAACTAAATAGAAATGATAACCAAATGCTTATGTGGCTCGTGTTTGATTCCTGAATCAAAAATAAAGCAGTTATAGAGGACATTATTAAAAAATTAGGGAAATTTAAATATGAATTACATATGTATATATATGAATTAATGTTATTGCATTAATATTAAATTTCTTGGGTGTGATAATGATATTGTGGTTATTTAGAGATTGTCCTGTTCTTAGGAAACACGTGGTGAAGTATACTGACATCTGCAACTTACCTTCAGATTGTTCAGAAAAAACACTGAGTGGTTGAGCTAAAGCAAATATAGCAAAATGTTAGCAATTAGTAAAACTAAATGAAAGACATATGAAGGTTCATTGTATTACTTTACACTTTTCCATAGGTTTAAAGCTTTTGAAAATACAAGTTGGGAAAAATAAAAGCAAATGAAATTACTCTTTAAATTCTTTATTTCATACGTCCATTTCAGCAATATTGAAATAGGTTTCTCATACATGCACTCACTCTCTTTATAAGTTTAATATATGAAATGGTGAACAAATGTTACAAATTACAATCAAAATGTATAACCAAGTACTTTTAGAATAATTAATAGATTTAAGAATTGCGTTAAATTTCTAGTGCAAATATAACACAAGAGTAAAGGACATTGGTGATGTTAAGATTCAGTCTAGGTTTCTCCCATCTTAATTTCTCTGCTCCCTCTCACTTAAAATCTTAAAAAGTTTTCATTATAAATTGGAAATACAGAATTCTTAGAAAATAATAGGGTATTGAGTTGTATGATTCTCCTTAGAGGTACAATCTAGTCTTCAGCAATCTGTAAGCCATTGACAAAGTAACTCCATATCCAACAAAAAAAGCCAAAGCACGATTTGGCTGGGGAAGGGGTAACAAATATGAAATTGTGTGGTAGATCCGTGCTCCAACAAAGAGTCTGAAGTGCAGGACAGCTGTAGAGAGATCTGGACCACTTAAGGAATAGAGAAGGCCAATCCCAAGAAATGGCACAATATTTTCAAGGTCATTCAGGTGGGCCCTGTGGACAAAGATGACTGGTAAAACACTACTTTCAAAATCAGCAGAAACATATTCATTTCCCCCTCTTCTCTACAACTAAACGTGTGTTAGTGAAACTGAAACATGCAAAGACAGATTCATATTATTTCTCTCAAATTGTCTTGCTTCCTTACTTACCTGGTTTTTATTTAGAAGGTCTCATTATATTTGTTTCTTTTTATTTTTAGTGTATCTCGACATATAACAGAGAAGGCACTTCCCATTCTCAAGAATATTAAAACTGTATCTATAAGTAAATCTCACTTTATTTTTGTAGATATGAAATACTGTTTCTTCCAGGGTTCATACAATAGCAATTCAAGATTTTTCTTATAAAAACTCTTCCTCCCAAAGCAAGATAATCCTTTTGGTTATGATCTTTCTAAAGACTCCTCCCTCACTTCTGCTCGTCTTACTGAGACAATCCTTGCTCATTCGCCCTAACCACAGGTTGCAAAGAATTAATTTACCAATTTAATACCAAGAATTTCATGCTCTCAACATCCAAAGAGCAGAATATATAACTAGCTTTTCAACTAGGGGTAAGATCTGAGCCAGTGTATCCTCAAATTACAAAAAGAATTAGCTAAGTGAGGGGGCAAAGTAGAAAGAATACACAAAAATGACAATAGAGAGAAAGATGTGTTTCCTAAATTTTATCTTTATACCACAGCTAGAAGAAAAAAGTACAATTTAGCCACAAGTTTTCTTCCAATTCATGGCACCTTGGGTTTCTCTGGCAGGAATGTGAATACAAGGCACATCTATTACTGACTTGATATTTTTTAAGCATTTAATTTTAAAATCTGATGTTTCTGTTTAAGTCTCCGGAACTAAAAATTACTGCAGAATCTAGAGTAAAAATAAAGATTTTATAGAGTTTGCCAGCTATTGATACATATTTCAAAATGGAAAATATTTCTGCTTTATGTTACTCTTTTCTTTTAGGAAAAAAAAATAGAATAGTGGCCTATTGTGTACTCAATGATCTTCCCGTCTTTTCCTTTTTCCTATTTTCCATAGATTGTATCTAAGGTTGCCTGACAGAGATGATGACACATAAAGGTATAAAGAAGGTGACAGTAATCAAGAGAAGTAATGGTTTTGAAAGATTTAAATAAAGAATTACGTGTTCCTAAATAAAAGCAAAGCCAGAAAGATATGAATGTTCCTGTCCCCTTTATCATGGAACCACCCAAGGGCTCCTGAGAGTAAAGTGGGCAAGAAAGGATGGAAATACCATTTTCTACTAAAGAAGGGCCTGCTTCACCAATGACATCAGGGGTATTTATTTCGCCCTCTGAATTCTGCTGAACCACAGATAAATCTTTACCTCCAATCATGGGCATGTTAGTTTTCTCCTTCACAACATTCCAAAAGGACAGATATTTCAAATTTGAAGACACCTCCCCTGCCTTTTCCCTTTAGTTGCTCCAGTCACTGGTATCTTCCTGGAGGGAGCTGAGCATACATCTGTGCCCCAGCTTTATACCTGCTGCATAAGGGACAGGGCCCTGGGTCACGTGGCTTCCATCCTATAAACTGTGTTGGGGAAAAACTGGATTTTCAAAGGCAAAAGAATGAAACTAGACCTTATCTTACACTGTGTAGAGAAATCAACTCAAAATGGATTAGATTTGCATGTATGATCTGATACCATAAAACTCCTAGAAGAAAGCAAAGCATAGAGGGTAATCTCCTTGACATTGCTATGATTTTTATTTTTTTTTGGGGGGGGGGGGAGACACAAAAGAAAAGGCAACTAAAGCAGATAAAACAAACAAACCCACAGGTGGAACTATATCAAACTAAAAAATTTCTGCTCAGCAAAAGAAACTATCAATAAAATGGAAAGGCAACCTACGTATTTGGGGAAAATATTTGCAAACCACATTATCTGATAAGGGGTTAATATCCAAAATACAAGGAACCCATACAATTAATAGCAAAAAAACAAAAACAAAAAACAAATAACCCAAATTTAAAATGGGAAAAGGACTTGAATAGACATTTTTTTCAAAGAAGATACAAATCGCTAGTAGGTACATGAAAAGGTGCTCAACATCACTAATCATCAAAGAAATGCAAATCAAAACCACAATGAGTTATCACCTCACATCTATTAGGATGATTATTATCAAAGAGACAAGAAATAATAAATGATGGTGAGGATGTGGAGAAAAGGGAACCCTTGTACACTTTTATAGGGAATGTAAACTGGTATAGCCACTATGGGAAACAGTAGAGGATTTTCAAGAAATTAATAATAGAACTACTATATGATCCAACAATCCCACTCCGCATGTATATTCAAAGGAAAAGAAAGTATTGTCTTAAAGAGATGTGTGTAGTCCCATGTTCATTGCAGCATTATTCATGACAACCAATTTATGGAAAGAACCTGTGTCTGGCAATGAAGGAAAGGATAAAGAAAATGTGATATACATACTGTGAAATATTATTCAGCCTTAAAAAGGAAAGCCTGTCATTTGCAACAACTTGAAGAAGCCTGGGAGGCATTATGCTAAGTAAAATAAGCCAGACAGAGAAAGACAAATATTGTATGGTGTCACTTTTATGGGAAAAATCTAAAAATGAAACAAAGTCAAACTTATAGAAATAGAGTAGAAGTGGTTGCCAGGGGCTAGGGGTGAAAGGGGAGAGTAAGGGGAGTTTTGTAAAAGGGTACAAACTTTCAGTTACAATATGAATAAAGGACCTAGCCAATTTGGCTCAGTGGATAGAGTATCAGCCTGCAGACTGAAGGATCCCAGGTTCGATTCGTGTTGGGGGCACATGCCCGGATTGTGGGCTTGATCCCCAGTGGGGGACATTTAGGAGGTAGCCAATCAGTGACCCTCTCTCATCATTGATGTTTCTGTCTCTCCCTCTCCCTTCCTCTCTGAAATCAATAACAGTATATTTAAAACAAAAATGATGAATAAGTTCTGAGGATAGAATGCAGAATGTATTACATGATGACTATAGCTGATAACACTGTGCTGCATAATTGAAATTTGCTGAGAGTAGGACTTAAATGTTCTCACAAAAAAACAAAAAACAAACAAACAAACAAAAAACAGAGGAGGGTAACTATGTGAGGTGATAGATGTGTCAATTAGCATAGTGGAGGGAATACTTGCACAATAGATATGTATATCAAGTCATAATGTTGTATATCTTAAATGTCTTCCAATTTTATTTGTCAATTATACCTCAGTAAAGCTGAATTTTTTTATTTTCCTGACTTTATGACAAAAATTAAGAAAAATACTCCCAGAATAAAATTCAATGTGCTTTTTAAAATCAGTATATTAATTGTATTGTTAGGAAGCTGTGTAGATGATATCTTGGCTTATTGCTTTTCATTGTTCACTGCATTCTCAGTACATTAAACATAATATCTATAAAGGAAAGAGAGAGGAGAAATATATCCCTCATTTATATTTTGAATCTTATGCAAAAGTACCTAGTTCTTCATCCTTTTACATAAGTTGACAATTTCATCTCTGGAGAAAGACAACAAAACTGTAAGAATCTACCATTCTCATTTTACCTCCTACCCATCATTAGTTTTGATATATTCCTGCACAGAACAAAGTCATTAATCCCAAGAAAGTGCACAGAAATACAGCAAAATTGGCAATAGGTGTAACTGCAATGGTAGTTGAAAACTTCTAGATCCCTAATTTTCTGTAATTATTATATGGACTAAGTACGATGATTGACTTTCCATCCTTCCTCTTCAAAACCCCAACACCCTCACTGAATTCCTTGACCAAAATTCATTGACCAAGTAAACAATTTCAGGGATAGTGGGTTTACCTTCGTACACGTTCTACTCTGTCATCAACCCGAAGGTACTTCTTGGCATTTTCTCCTTTGCCGAAGCTTGCACAGTCTTCCGGGTTGGCAAAAACCTATTCCAAATACCAAGAAAATATCCTTCAAATACCAGATAACATTGTGGTATTCTAAGTTATTTTCATTTTAACATTAGAAACAGGCATCCAGGATGGCCCTATGGAATGAAAATTTGGAGCAATCGATCAAACACAGTAGGAGATGAGAGCATCTATAGCTTAAATCTGAATTTTTATTAACAGTGCAAAGATTTTTTGAAAAGAGAGGCATAAATAAGAACTTTAATAAAAACCAATGTATAACAATAGTGAAAAGGAAGCAAAATGGAAAAGGGCATAATTCTAAGTCATCCAGACTATTATTATGGTGAACTGGCACTTTTTCATAGTGGTATTCAGGCACCTTCTCTCAAGGGCATTAACACTTCCAACTGATTGCTCACCTGGAAGTCATAGGTTTACTTGCTAAAGATATTAGAAGAGCAAGGGGCAATAAATGTATTCTATACTTTGTTAGAATATGTGTACCTCTTTTTCTTCTTCTGAATTAACTAAAACTTCAGGTTGAATAATATAGTGAAATATAAGTAGCTGATTACATTCCTACAAATACATGATCCAGGGCATATGTTCATGTATTCCTTTCTATAATTATCACGCTATTTGAAATGATTTCCCCATTCCTTAAAACTATGTGCACTTTAAAAATACTTAAGTATAGTCCATTGTTTAATAATTTATAATAAATTAATGAATAAAAACACAAAGTATAAAATTAGCCTTAATTTAAGCTCAGAAATCTCATAAATATTAAAATATTTTTCCTAATATGATATGAGTATTTATTCCAGATAAAGATGCTGAGGAGATCTGATGGGCAGGAGTGTGATACAGCATCAGCTCCTGAGGTCAGGGCTGCCCATCTTGCTCCTAGCCAATATGTGAATTTTGAGTCAGTAAATAATTGTATTATAATGGAAAGTATGTGAGATTTGAGTTTAAACAAATATGAATTTGCACCTCAGCCTCACTGCACGGATGTGAAATCTTGGGTAAGCTTTACTCCTCTGACTTTCAGCTCCTCAGCTGTAAAGTGAGGACACTAATGAGGATCTCACATGATTATGTGAACTGATTCCATGATCTGTTACATGTGAAGAGCACCATGACTCCTGCCACACATCAGTAGCACTCTACAAATTCGAATTCCTTGGTCCTTTTCTCATAAGACAGGGTACCTTTCTGCTATCCCTGGTGTCACTGTGCTTCTGGAGGATGAGGGGACCTGGTGGGAGGCAGCTATTTTATAGCCAGCTGCTCCAACACCTTGTCCCATTAGAGAGTTAAAAACAGGTTAGTTGTCCCATTAAAATGCAAATATCCTTGGGGAAGGAATTACACCTAAAGACAGTACAAGGAAATACCTTAGGAAGGACTATGACCTCTAGATAAAAGCAAGGCTCTGGAGGGCAAAACCCAGGACAGGCACTGAGAGAGAAATAGGTGGTTTTCCTGAAAAAGAAATTGCTAACTAGGCACAGGGACCACACCAGTGAAAATCATTTTGCTTTGTCAAGGTAGATTTGCTCAACTCTCCTTATTGTGTTGTCATACTCCTTGCTTGAATACAGGATGGTGCTCCAAATCTTTCTACCACTTTCCCCCATGCCTCCAGTTTTGCTTTGTGGTTTGTTTGTTTTTTAATCATAATTATAATGCTGGGTATTAATAGTATTCATTTAAGATATCAGAAATATACAAAATTCAAATGCCTTGTCCCACAAGAAGCTCTACCATGGGAATAACTTAAATTTTGTCCCCAAAGGCATATTATGACCTGTAACAGAGATGAAAATACCAGTTAATTGTCTGAAAAATGACTATTTTTGTTAACGCTAGTTGGCAAAAATAACTTCAAAATCACAGATAGTTTCCTTGAAAACTTTGATACTCCAGAAATCTCAGATGCTGAAGCAGCATGACAAAAGGTAAAATCCACAATGAAAAAAACCATTTACTAGTTCCTGGGGGAAAACACCTGTTTCATAAATACATAAAATCCATCTGTAGCAAATGACGGCATACTTTATTTGCAGCATTAAACAATGTGCTAATGGACTTTACCAAGAAAAAGGGAAATTAAGAAAATTGCTTTTCAGAATTCCAACTCTTAAAAGTAAAAAAAAAAAAATTTTCCTTCAGATTTCTTACCTTTCTTGTCAATCTATAGAATGCAGTTGCAGTACTCATGAACATCATTTTTGAAAGAACAATCGTCGTATAGGAGGCAAATGCCATCAATACTTCATTTTCCATTAGCTGGGCAAGGTCAGCCATTTTTTCAACTTTGATCTGGAATTATAAGCAAGATTTTAAAAAGCAGACATAAATACCCCAAATACCTTGATGAGCACTTGGTATAGAGTACTAACCTCACTGTTCTTTCAAATATCTTGGGTTATTTACAAAAGAAATAATCATTTAATTTTTCTAAAATTTCAAAATAAGCAGTATTATTTTTTTCTAGTTCTATGTCATTAAACTTGAAGACACCAAATGAGTGGAATGAAAATGAAAATGTAAGGGCATTACAAGACAAAATAAACAGGCAAAAACACTGTAAAGATAGATTAAAGTCATATTTTTACATCAAGATGAACCACAAATTGGACACAAAAGACCACAGTTCGTGGATTGAGCTCTTTAGAAATATCAAATTATATAATAGTAATACCATTAATGTTTGATTAGGAATGCCTAACTTCTTATATAAGTTTTGCTTTAGAAACCAAACCTACAGCTTTTTGTCATTTCAGTAGTATTCAAGACCTCAAGTTCCAAGAATTGAATTCCAATTACACCAATTTCTTATTAACCTTGGTTGAGAGATTTGGCCTCTCTAAGGCTAAATTTCTTCACTTATAAGATGGGACTTGTAATAGTTCCTAAATTACTGGGTTGTTGTCAGGATTTAACTGAGATAACATATACTTAGGACAGCACCATTAAAAACTCTCAATAAAATTTATTACAGCCTTATCATGATCATCACTATCACCATGATCATGGTCATCATTAATACCAACGCAAATGAAGATAAAGAGGCAAGATAACGGAGCCAAACATAAGATAGGCTTGCAAATGCAAGGGGGAAAATTGGCATTTATGCTACTTTCATGGAAGGAATAAGGGAAGGAGGATTAGCTTTACATAACTCTTTAGGTTATTTCACATGCCGTATCTACTTCTATCTAAAAGATGTCAAGAGTAAATTGAATGTAACTATCTTAGTCTAGAGTTGAACCTATAATTGGGAGTGTACTCAGGAGGAAAGCTAAGGCACACTAGTGATGCTGAAGTCAAAGTGGGTACGGATTTAAGGTAAATCTTAAAATTTAAACTCCTCACATGACCTGGTAGTCATAATTTTTAACCTCTTTGTGTTCTGTTATCACCCTGCTATCTGCTTCTTCTATCTCTTTCACATTAACACACATCTTTTCTCATACCCAAGTTTAGACACTATTTAATGGAGTGCAGTCTCTTCTACACAAAGTTCATTCCTGCCTTGAAAATTCAACCCCTGCATGTAAATGTCTTATACCAACCTCTGTCAAACTCTAACCATTTTCTCCGCCTACCAATAATCTATAAATTTATATATCTTTCTCTACTCTGTTACTGGTCATAGAGTTGTCTATGCGCTACTGAGGAATGTGATATATACAACATACACAGATATTTAATTTTATGTGTCACTGTGAGTCCAACTATGCCATGTACTTTATGTGCATTGCCTTCCATAATCTTTGTACCTATAATATGAAAATCCTCATAACTAGATCCATTTTACATTTGAAGACAATGGGAATTAGATATGTTAAGCAGCAAAGTGGGAGTACAAACACACGTCTCTGACCTCACATCTCATACCTGAACCACACCGCACTGTCTCCTTCAAGAGATGGCAAACTGCTTCATTCTGATTCAACACTGACTGAATGTGTACTCTGTGGCTGGCACTGTTGGTGCCCCTTACATCTGTTACCTTCTTTCCTCTTCCAATTATGTTACAAGGGGGCATTTTTATTCCCATTGTGCAGATAAACCAAAGTTGCCTAAGGAACCCCTATTTTAAAGGGTAAGCCAAAAAAGTACTCAGATTTAGGCAAACAGAAATGATATATCCTAGTTAAAAATAACAAAACAAAATACATATGATAAATTAATTCACCTCCACAAGTCAGTAGTCTTGAAAGCACAGTATGTGCGATAAATTCTCTGTGCAAGGTAATACTTTTAGTAACATTTAGCTGCACTTGTTCTAAGGGCTGAGGGGTGAAAGCCATGAATAGACTGCTCTATCCTTCAGAGCTAAGTAATTAGCTTAATAAGAGAACCCGAAGTCCTATGCTTCTGGAAAGAGATCTGAAATATTGAGGAAGTTCGTTTCTTAAAAAATTAAGACCATTTTATCCAGTAGGAAGTGTTCCTATTTAACAATCATTTTAAAACTATAACAGCAGGTTTCTACTAATGTTCCCAGAATGAAAAAAAATTATTTATCAATGAATAAAAGTTCAGAGAATGTTCTCTCCTTGGTAGAAATTGGTATGGGAAGAGAGAAGTGGAAGCCTCCCAGAACTGTTGGGAAAAGAACACAAATGTCAGCAGTTGGAGCAAACGGGCAATGGGAAGCTTCTTTCAATGTGAACAATATATAGAGGGTGCACTTCACACAGTTTCTCAATCACCAAAAATGTGGCTTAACTCCCCAGGCCTGTGGTTTTGGGAGAATGGCCAACACACAGTCTCTGATGCCACACCCTGTTTATGTAAGTCTATGACAACATCTTCTACTAACAACACACCCGAGGGCCAGGTGAGGAGGAGTAAAGGTAAGACACAAGAAACAGGAGTCACTGATAGCATGAGAGAAGGTGCTGCTGGTCTAGACTTCTTTATTTTTCCAAAGCTGATTTGCCAATAAGTTGCCTTGAGCCTACATCATGGCTGGGCCCTGCACTCAATGCAAAATTACTGAAAAAGTTTTGCCGGAAAAAGTCGCCAGGAGAGAGGGCAGTATACAGTAGTAGTAATAAGAGGGTAAAATGTGAGGTGATTTGAGTATTTTAGGAACGAAGTAGAAATAACCTAAGTAAAGTAAGCAGGGCAAAATATGAAACTTGGTTATAAATTATAGAAAACAAAGCATTACAATGTATGGTGTGCTCCTTTTATTGGCCATCATTGGTTGACATAATAGAGAATGTCTCAATCTGTCTCACCAGAGAGAGGGCTCAGTCCCCTCATATGGCTGCGTCTGCCTTTGAGAGGACAGAGGGCAGAGAGTGGTGAGCACACACAGACTCTAGAGCCAGACTGGGGTTCAGGTGGATCTTGGCTCTGTCACTTCCTAGCTGTGATTTCACTTCTCCAGGGCCTACTTACCTTACCTGTAAAACGAAATCAGTAGTACTTCTTACCTCACAGGAATTTTGTGAGCATTAAATGAGTCATGTGTCAAGTACTGAAGAAAGTACTGGACCTGGGAAGTGCTCTATAATTATTGGGTAAATAAGCTCCTACTTTGGCGCTGTTCTGGGCATCGAGCATATAATTTTAGGGTTTTCTAGAACCTTTACATGATCTCACTTGATTTGGAAAACTCTACTACAGTCAGAACACCTAATATTTGTCTCCACCTTTAACATATAAGGGAAATTGAGGCCCAGAGAGGTAGAGGGACTAATTTGACCCAAATTCACAATTGAGGAGCCCACACTGAAACCCAGTTTTCTCAAGTGTTTAACTCGGGGTTGGTTAAACACTTTCAGGCAGACAATTCAAGATTACTCTTGTCTTTGGGAGAATTTTTCTGTCAAATGCCACCCCTATTGCAGTTGAGTCTTCATCTCTCAACTGAAAAATATTCTGCTTATCTTTACAGGTTCCTAGCCAAAAAGAGCAAAGTTCTTATATTCATGGTCGCCTCTCTATGCCAATATTGTGAAATATGCGGAAAAATCTGGGAACACATCCTCAGGGCCATGACTCTGCAATTTTATACTTTCTGAAACCAACAGAAGGCTACCCACAAGATAAGGCAAAAAGATCATTGAGGGCCCTCTGTTATGTTTATATAAGTTCTAGAATTTCCTGAAGGATTGAGGTGCCTGCAGACTTGGTCTCCTAGAAATCAGAGACCAGGTACTAAGAGGAAATTGCTTGTGGCTGGGAGGTGGGGGGAAATGTGGGGTGTTTTTTTTTTTGGGGGGGGTGACTTCCTTTTCCAACCTCAGAGATTAAAAAGCTCCACTCCAAAAGCAAAACCTTAGAAAAGTGGCACTTGTTTGTCACAGAGAGCAATATGCATATGTGGACCAATTGCCATTTTAAAAAGTGACTCAAGATAGTCAGCATGCAATAGTCCTTTGTTTTTGGACACAGCAAAGGACAGCAAAGCCCCCAAACAACCCAATCTCCCAGACCAGAAGCCCGCAGGGAATGCCAAGGAGTGTCTAGCTTGGTATTCGCAGCAGGCCAGGGCCCTGAGAACTCCAGGCTGCGAGCTGGACGCCTGGGAAAGTTTCCCTCTGACCATAAACAATGCTTGATTGCAGCCCACTTGGCTCTCCCTCGGACAGAAAGCAGGGACAGGAACAGGACAAAGCAACAGTGGTGCCGGGACTACCAAGAGGCCTCCAAACTATTTCAAAGGAAACGGGAAAATGGAAGTCACTCTTCTCTCCACCCTCCCTCCTACACCCCCCCCTCCCCCCAGTCCCGAGATAACAATAATCTCTGAGGCCTTCACTCCGAAAGAAGGTCCCCTTCTCGGTTACTCCTTCCACATGGCTTTCCAGTTTGGGGGTGCGGGGGGTGCGGGGTGGAGAGAGCCTGCTGGGAGTTCCAGCCTTAGCCTTCCAGTCAACCGGCCATAAAAATACCACAGGGTCTAGCTCAGGCTTAGCCTTCCAGTCAACCGGCCATAAAAATATCACAGGTCTAGCTCAGGTCCTCCTGCACTTTGTGGTTGTTATTACCATTTTAAACGTGCTGACGTTTCTCTGCCTATCAAAGTGAACGGGGAGCACAGGCCCTATCTTTCAGCAGGTCCAAAGGCCAGTTTGACCAAGAAATAGAGCCGCTGTGGGACTTTACACCCTTGGGGTGAACAGAAGTTGCTTAAACTGCGGCGGCTTCATATGCATTACTACAACTTGCACGTGCTTTTTATGCCCCCAAAGTTCAAGTTTGGGGGGGGGGGCTTTCAAAGTGGATGAGAATAAAGGGGGAAAAATCACCACTGAAACATGAAAAGATGATTCCAGTTTCCTTCCTGGGGTCTGACAACGGGACACTTTACCTGCAAGGGAACGGGAGCACAACTCCCTTTCAGAGGGACCCACTGAACAGCACAGAGTCAGCAGCTAAATGGAGCAAGGAAGTTGCAGGCTGGCGCAGACGTCTCCAGCCTCCAGCCGCCACCCACCTTCCCCTTCCGGCCCCCCACCCTCTCCAGAGCCTCTCCCTCCGCACCCCCACCCGGCCCGTACCGTGGGTCCCGTGGATCGCAGCAGGAGCGAGGCAGCAGACCTGTCCCGGCAGGCGGGTGGCTGAACTGGGGGGACTTGCACTGCGCGCGGGCGGACCGGACGCCGGCGCCACGCCCACTCTGGCTAATTTCCTATTAATTTGCTCTCCAGCGCTTCAAGCAAGACTCCCAGCCTCGGCAAGTCCCGCCCCTAAATCGCCTGACTTTTCTTTCCCAGAGTAACCACCGCCTCCTGGTTCCCCTCTTTGAACACTTGTATTTGGCGCCTGAAGCCAGCAGCTCTCCTTCTTGAAATGCCATTTGTCCTATTCCGTGGGGCGGGGACTTTAGTGATTGAGTGGGAATGGGCAAGCAAGGCAAAGGCGAGTAACTTTTATTTAGCTGGAAACATTGTAAAAAATGGCAATGTGGAGTCTTGAAAACATTAAAAGCTTTAGAGAACATTTAAATCTCAAGGAGGGATTTAATTAGAAGTCATTGATAACATTGTGTTCCCTTGAACTTCACTTGTCCTGCACCCCTGCAAGGTAAAGGCTGGCTTGGACACATGTAAACGTTTAGTAAATCTCACGGATATTGTTCCAAATCTGTGATCGCAGACAACTTGCTTCCTCACTCAGTCCCCTTAGGTTCAGAATGCAAAGCGGAAGTGGAGATAATGGTAGTTCAGTTCATTACACAATCAGTTTACTATGCCTTTTACAGGGACATTCGCGGAATGCATTAGGAAGGCAAAGCTATTCTAACATCCACATCTACATTAAGGGTATTTCCAAGCTTCCTCACCCCACAATGTTTATGGATCTAGCTCCCAAGGTTTATCTAAAAATGTTTAAGGATTTATGTTTTCAATCTATGTTACTTCTCTCCTGTAATACTTCTCACACATTTACCACCTGCTATGTGTAGTATGTTACCTTTTTCTTTTTAGTCCTAATGTTACCTCCTTTAGGCTTCAAGGAGTGCTCCCATAGCTAGCTGTCTTGGATTTGATTGACAAGTCCAAGCTCTACCCCCCCAAAAATAAATTAATGAAAAAGGAAATAAGATTTAGCAATTTGCTTTAGGACAGAGGAATTAATCACAGACCTGAGAACAATTTCTATATAAGCATATCCGTAGATAATGGGAAATCTAGCATCAGAAGACATTAGCGCTTCATTTTCATGTCTGGATCTTTTGAAAACAGTATTTATTCGCCTATCTTGTTAAAGGACATGGGAACCTGGCTGTGACACTAACTAGAATAGGGCAGGATTTGAGATAAATATGTTCAGAATTCTCACCACAGGAGTTTAGTACTAGAAGCATTAAAAGACTCTTTTCATGCATTTATTGTAAGGTGATATGACCCAAATGTTATGGATAACTTTACAGAAAAGGTACAGGCAGCTAAAACAAATAATTGGCTCTGCAAAGTTCCAGATGAGGAGTTTTGTTTGTTTGTTTGTTTGTTTGTTTGTTTGTTTGTTTGTTTGTTTGTTTGAAATATATTTTTATTGATTTCAGAGAGGAAGGGAGAAGAGATAGAAAAATCATTGATCTGCTGCCTCCTGCCCACCCCCTACTGGGGATAGAGCCAGCAACCTGGGCATGTGCCCTTGACCAGAATCAAAACCGGGACCCTTCAGTCTGCAGGCCGATGCTCAATCCACTGAGCCAAACCAGCTAGGGTTCCAGATGAGCAGTTTTAACTGCTTCTGAAAAGAAAAGGGGCACCTGACTCATCTGATGCTCACTTATAAAATGTATTCAGACTTAACAATCAATGAATAAATACTGAGTTCCTGCTATCAGTGAACAATGATTGCCTATCTGTTACATATCTGACACTATCTTTGGTATAATATTAGCACTTGACTGTAATCAATTTACTACAACAGCCATTTATGAAGTAAATACAAGGCGCTTGGCTTGATGCTAAAATCTGAAACCAAGATAAATAAAATCAATTAATTGTGCTCAAAGAGTTTCAATTGAGTAAACATAGAGCCAAAAGAATAAACAGTTGTCACTAAACTTGAGGAAGAAAAGATTTCAATTTAAAAATGAGAGTGAAAATTGGGGCATGAACTAGGGCATTAACAGGGGAAAGGTTGTAAAAGAATTTACACTTCCTATTCATCTTTGATATATGCTCTTTAATCAGTGAAGAAGAGAAAGAGTTATTACTTGGCTTGCTTTAGTTTGGATAAAAGGAAAGGTTCAGACTTTGAACCCTTTTCCTCACCACTTTGAACCCATTTCAAGCCTATATGGAAATCTATCAGGGACACTGGATCCAAGCTTTGGGACAAATAATTCCCTGGTAAATATTAAACCATCTAAAAGGGCATTGATTTGGGCTGGGGATAGCAAAGGTCATTCATTCAGCAAAGAGTAGCTGCCACAACAAAGAAAAAGGAGATCAAATCCGAAAGGTCTGGAAGAATAAAGCATTAGAAGTCTAGTAGTTCTTGCCTTTTCAAAACTAGACAAAAGAGAAATATCAAAAAGGAGTACTGTCATCACTAGACCAGGTTTCCAGTAAGTAGGAAGGCCTCAGGCACTACAACAATGATCCTTTTAATTATTTTAGACCTTTATTTCCCTGAAATACACAGAATAGGTGTCCCCACAATCTGAAATGAAGAGTGCATACCCTTCTTTAAGATTTCAGAAAAACATGTTTTAAGATTAAGGAAGACAAAAAGTAAAATAAAAATATGCAACTTTCTAAACATAGTTATTGTTTTAGAATTATAATCTATGTTAAAGGTATACTAGATTGTTCATCTCCCCCAACAACCCTATAAGGGGGTTCTTATTTCTCTTATTTTAGAGATAAATTCTCTGAGATCCAGAATAATTTGGAAGTTGTACTAACTTCAAAAATAAACTCTGGCCCTAGCTGATTTGGCTCAGTGGACAGAGCATTGGCCTGCGGACTGAAGGTCCCAGGTTCAATTCTGGTCAAGGGCACATGGCTGGGTTGCAGGCTCGATCCTTAGTAAGGGGCATGCAGAAGACAGTCAATCAGTGATTCTCTCTCATCATTGATGTTTCTATCTTTCTTTTCCTCTCCCTTCCTCTCTGAAGTCAATAAAATATATATATATTTGGGGGGGAAAAGAATGGAAAAAATAAACTCTGAAACTAATACATATCTGCAGGACAAAAAATTAGCCACATTGAGAGGACAAAGCTAGAAAAAAAATATTATAAAACTCATGAAGTTAATCCAGAGAATATGGTGTAGGATAGACAAGTAAGTCAAAAGAATAGATTAGGAACCAGACACAGAATCACACCAATTGTTCAATTGATTTTCAGCTAAGGTACCAAAGCAGTTCAATGGAGAAAGGAAAGTTTTCAACAACTGGATAGCCATGTGGAAAAATACTTCAAGCCCTAGCTCACACCATATACTAAAATGAATTCAAGATGGACCATAGACCTAAAAGCTAACATTATAAACTTCTAGAAGAAAATATCTTCATGACATTGAGGTAGGCAGATATTTCTTTTACCAGATACAAAAATAATCTATAAAAAAATGATAAATTGGACATCAGAAAAAAATAAAATCTTATACTTAGGAATAAACTTAACCAAAAAGGTAAAAGACTATACTAAGAAAACTACAGGATGTTGAAAAAACAGATAAAGAAAGCTATAAACAAGTGGATGAATATACTGTGTTCATGGATTGGTAGAATCAACGTCATTAAAATGTCCATACTACCCAAAGCAATCTATAGATTCAACGCAATCCCTATTAAAATACCAATGGAATATTTCACAGATCTAGATCAAACATTCCAAAAATTTATATGGAACCGAAAAAGACCCTGAATAGCCACAGCTATCTTGAGAAAGAAGAACAAAGTTGGAGGGGGTCACAATTCCAGATATCAAGTTATACTACAAAGCCACTGTACTCAAAACAGCCTGATACTGGCACAACAACAAGTATATAGAAGAACAGAACAGAGAATCCAGAAATCAACCCAAGCCAGTGTACTCAATTAATATTTGACAAAGGAGTCAAGAGCATTATGCTAAGTAAAATAAGCCAGTCAGAGAAAGACAAGTATCACATGATTTCACTCATATGTGGAATATAATCCTATCTAATAAAAGCATAGCATGCAAATTACCTCCTCCACTGGGAGTTGTCTGAGATTTCGACCAGGGGGCTGGGCCAGCTGGGGAAAGGGAGGGAGGCCCCGGCTGGCAGCTGGCAGCTGGCAGCTGCTAGGAACCCTGCCAGTGCACAAAGTTTGTGCCCTGGGCCTCTAGTGAAAAAAATACACTGATGAACAAAGTAGATCCAGTGACATAGAAGCATGGAAAAGACTGGCAAATCTCAGAGGTAAGGTGGAAAAGGGTGGGTGAGTGGGAAGAGATAAACCAAAGAACTTGTATGCATATATGCATAACCCATGGACAATAGGGTGATGAAGGCATAGGGTGGGGGAAGGGGCGGGCTAGAATAAATCAATGAGGGGGAAAAGGGGGACATGTGTAATACTTTCAATAGTAAAGATTTTAAACAAGAGAGAGAGAAAAAAGGAAATCATTAAGAAAATGAATAAGCATGCCACTGAATGGGAGAAAATATTCTCAATACATTTATCTGACAAAGAACTTATATGCAAAATATACCAAGAACACCTATCACAATAATTGAGACAAAAATTACAGTTAAAATAGAAAAATATACAAAAGATTTGAACAGACACTTCACAAAAGAATATATATTAATGGCTGAGAAGCATATACAAAGGTGTTCAACATCTTTAGTTTTCAGATATAATGCAATACAAAACCACAAAAAGATACTTTTACTCGAACATTAGTATTGCAAGAATAAAAATTGAGACAGGATAAGATATTGATGAGTCTGTGAAACAAATGAGATTCTCATGTGTTGCCTGTGAGAGTATAAAATGAAACACACATCCTAGGTAAGTTGTCTCCTAGTTTCTTATAAACGTAAACATAGACCTAGGCTATCACCCAGCAAGTCTACTGCAGGGTATCACTCAAGAGACATGAGGACATAGAGAAATAAAAAGGATAGCTTACGAATTTCTTTGCAGCTTTATTCATAATTACCAAAAACTTGGAAAATGTAAATGTCCATCAGCAGAAAAATGGAAAAATAAATTGTGGTATATTCGTATATGAATGTTAACTACATCACAATAAAAAATAATAAACTACTGATACACACAATAATATGATCAAGTGTCAATACTATTAAGTAAAAGACTACTAGTACATTCTGCATGATTTCATTTATAAAAAGTTCAAAAACAAGTAAAACTATGATAATAAAAGTGAGAAAGATGGTTATTTCTAGTGAAATGGGTAATGATTGGCTACAAAAGAGCATTAAAAAAACTTTTTGGAGTGGATGGAAATGTTCAGGATATTAGTTACACATAAGCACTGTATACATTTGTCAAAACTCATTGAACTCTGCACTTAAAATCTGTGAACTTCACTGTATACAAATTCTACCCTGATAACAAATGAATTCTTAAAAATTCATTAACTGTGGAAGTTGGCAATGAGCTATGCCTAAAATAGTGACATATTCACCTTTATACACTCCATCTTACTATTGCATGGGAAGTATTAAAGGGCAAATGTATGTAAATATATTTATTGAGAATCTGAGAAAACCTAATATGTTTCTATGTTTCTCCCTCTTCTAAGGAAGTGAAAGATTGTTTGTTTTTCCCAGAAGAGGGATATTCCCAAATGCAATTGACTGCTAGGGTTAAGAAGGGCATCATCCCTTTCATTTCAAGCAGTCAAGCAACAATCCCTAATCTTGCCAAGAGTCTCTGGCAAATGTTTCAGGCAATGTGGAGACGTAATTCTTCATTTGTGAGATTAATGTTGACTTTTTCATCATACACCACTACACTGATTCACGGACCCTGAAGTCCAAGGAGGCATCCTGACACTCTTCACAAAAATTTAGTTTCAAACTCTGGTTAACTTACTGTCATCTGCTGCACTGAAAGGTTGCCAATTCAATTCCAGGTCATGGCACATGCCCAGGTTGTGGGCTCGATCCCCAGTAGGGGTCCAAGATTAGGTAATCAACCCACTCAGTGTAGGTGATATATTGGAGACTTTAAAACAATGAATTCACAGAAGCAAACCTGAACCTATTATTTCAAGTTTAGAAAACAAGCAACATGCACCATTTGTTAATATCTCCAGAATTGCTTTTTTTGACATCAGATAAGCTCGCTGACAACAATGACCAGGATGTACTGATAAAAGTTACCAGCGTTTCTATCACAACCCCCTTTTGGAAATAGTAGAGCCTCCCATGTGCTGAGAGAAATCTTGGCAGATCTTGTAGAAGCTATTCTTTTCTGCCAAACCGCTTTAAAATTCTTCCTTTTCTCAGTCTCGATTTAGTAACTTTAGATCTCTGCATTATGTTGTGTTTTACACGGAGCTATTGACTTTAGCTAAGGAACCGTGAACAAGAATTATTTTGCATGACTAAGCTCTGGTACACCATTGTCAGACAGGCACTTTACAGTACCACCGGCTTCAAAATTTAGAACAGAACTGTCAAGCAAGCACATGCTTACACCAAAGATTTCTATTTTCAAGCTACAGGCATGAGGTCTATGATGTGCAATAATAGAGTGAATCTTTGAATTCTTGTGAAAGCTCTTGATTTGACAGTCCTGGAAATGAAAGCCTGTTTCTTTCTAGAACAGATATATCAGTGGGAGCAACAGTACAAATTTTCAAGCAAGGCTGATGGATGGCATTAATGCTAAAAAAGGGAGGCTCGGCCACTGAGATTTTTAAATGGTATTAAGAAGGATTGTATTGATGGTGCGCAGAGAAAAACTTAACCCAAACTGAGAACATCTGATTTTGCTCATCTGAGTTGGACATCTTTCCAATCATTCAATATAACTGTTACGGAGTTAACAATTTATATTATCTAAAAATTTTATCCTAGAAGTAATATAAAACTTATATAAATGTTTCTCAACAAAATAATGCAAAGCCAAAGAATGGAAAACATTTTAGCAAACATTAATACATTTTATATAAATTAAATGTATCTTACCCTTCAGCACGGCCAGGTATGGCCCATCAGGAACATAGGGCCAAACAATTTCTGTTTACAAAGTTGACCTTTTATCCCTTTAAATTTTTGTAGCACTTCGCTTTTTTTACAATTTTTTTTTCTACTGATAATTTGATTCTTAACTTTTGGACAATTATCTTCCCTGTGTAGATTAGGAAACGGAAGAATAGAGACTAAATGTCCTTGAAAGGCAATATGGCAATGAAACAATAAAGTGGGGGAGAGAGAAGCATGGCTGACCATGCTCACAGATACCTGTCTTTAAATATTTTATATTTAAATATTTAATTTAATATTAAAATATTTTCAATATTTTTTTGTCCCAGGAAAGTGTTTAGGCTCTCAAAAATGAATTCATACTAATATATTTATTATTGATGATATATAAATCAGAATTCCAACTTATTAAATTAAAAAAGAGAGTTCTGCCCTGGCCAGTGTGCGTCAGTTGGTTGGGCGTCATCTGGTGCACTGAAAGGTTGCCAATACAATTCCAGGTCACAGCACATGCCCAGGTTGCAGGCTCGATCCCCAGTAGGGGCCTAGGATTAGGCAGCCAATTGATGTTTCCCTCTCACATCGATGTTTCTCTCTTTCTCCCTCTCCCTTTCTCTCTCTAATGTTGACTTTTCAAGCATACACTACTACAATCATAGTTTTTAAGCATTTCCATTGATCAAGCTACTCATATCTACATCATAAAGTACTCCCATTCTAGGTGGAAAACCAAATGAGAAATAAATTGTCAAGAAAAACAGAAATGGCCGAAACCGGTTTGGCTCAGTGGCTAGAGCATCGGCCTGTGGACTGAAAGGTCCCAGGTTCAATTCCGGTCAAGGGCATGTACTTGGGTTGCGGGCACATCCCCAGTAGGAGATGTGCAGGAGGCAGCTGATCGATGTTTCTCTCTCATCGATGTTTCTAACTCTCTATCTCTCTCCATCCTCTCTGTAAAAAATCAATAAAATATATTAAAAAAAAAAAGAAAAACAGAAATGCCTCATCCAGCTGCATTAGAACTTGGAGAATTATCTCAGGTTCTCTTCAATGAATACCTTCCAGGTGACCACAGGAATATTACCACAAATTTGTTTTAGCCTCCCTCCCCACCAGTACAGCACTGCCTATTTGGACTTCCTGAAGCACAGCTCTGATCAAGCCACACTTCTACTTGCAACTTGTAGTAGAATTTAAGAAACTTAATGATTTCAACCAGTATATATTTCCAATCTCAACTATCGGATCATAATCTTGTAGTAAAAGTGAAGTACATGGGAAATTGAATGAGTCTTCCTGCCTGCTTTGGACAACTTCTGGGTTGGCACTGTTACCCAAAGGAGTACTTACGTTATTAACTCAAGCTTCTCTCTTTGAAGAGTTTGAAAGATTTGTTGGAAATCATTAAGCAAACATTTTGGAAAAAAACAATAAATCTTAGTATATTTTTGTAAACTTGTAAAATGTGTAATTTACCATTTCCTGACACCCTCAAAAGAAGTAGGCAACTAAAAAAGAGAGTTTAAATAGCTCTCCAGTAAATAAAAGAGAGATAAAAGGAGGAGAGGGTTCTTAGAGCAAAAACCAGACCATTAGGTCACCAGGAGCAGTCGAGGAAAGGGCTGAGAAAGAGATGAGCTGGCTGGTGAAGAAGAGGCACTTCAGAAGAAGACACATAGTTAAGTGAAGATTTTTATCAAGATTTCAGGGATAGAGTGTATTGTGACCATCCTTCTCCTTTCCCATACAGTCTTCAGTAGAGTATCCAGCTCTTTCTAAAGTCTTAGGGAGTTGATTTTCCTTCAGGATCTTATGAGAGGTTTTGAGTTGGGCTCCTACCAACAGGTTGAGGATGTAGGTGCCCCTTGAGCACAGCCATGTCTTGCTTGAACAACTCATAAACAATGAACATCCAGAAGGCTCTGATCACAGTTCCAGTTCCTCCTTGGGAAGAAACTGGCAATGATTAAATTCAATAACTCAATAATTGGGAATGACTTGATTTAGATGGATTTTTCGCCTATATGTTCTATTCTAGTTTTGTTCAGCAAATCTATGCTACATCTTGTTTTAGAATCCTTATTGTTGGTAAATGTTTCCCTCCACATCCAGCATGGTTCAGGGTTCAGGATCTGGAAGAAGAGCCACACACAAATGAAAGAGAAAAGACACAAGATAATTTGGGAATATTGGGGGCCAGGCAGGTAAGTCCAACTCAGGAGGAAGGACTTCCACCGGTGCTCAGGCGGTACCAACCTTTTATAGTCAGAGGTAAACAGGACAGTGGTCACCATGGTTACACAGTTCTTGTGAGTTTCACTTGTTTTGACCATAGTTACACTTCCTGCACTTCCCTCAGCCCATTAGCTTCCCAGATAAGATCTAGGGAGTGTTATAAGGTCAAGCCTAATTATGCTAAGAGGACTGTGCCCTCTAAGCTGGGACTTGTTTGTGACTTTGCCAACAGGTCAGTCCGAGGCTTAACCCTATATCAGTTCCCCACACCTTATTGTGAAGTTTCAATCTTTACTTGGACAATTGCTCATAGTGCAATCTACATAGATGGAAGTCTATCTATGACCTCAGTGGAAAGGTTGTTTTATTTTTTTTTAATATGATCTTTAAGTACTGACTGGCTATGAATGATGATGCTCTCCAAGTCTGCCATCTCTTTGTAAGATCAATGACTTTGAATTCTCTTACTCACCAGGGATAGTAAAGATAGGGGTGAAGTGTAAACTCCTATTATGAGTTTGACAGGAGTCAAAGCTCCTCCTTTGACAGACAGTGAGGATTTGTTTGAACCTGAAGGTACTTACATCTTTCTGTCTCTGGACTGATTTTGCAGTTGAAAGCATTCTAGCCTCCATATGCCTATCTCTAAATTTACCACCCCCAGCCTGAGCAGCACATCTAGATTCCCCGCACCCCCCGCCCCTCCATTCTGTTTGCTCTTTCTTGCTCAACCCATAGGGAAAATTTTTGAGTACATCCTATCTTGGTCTTCTAAGAAAGAATTGGAGTGATGTGTCCTTCTCTCTCTTTTACTTTCATGCACTCAAGTCTACAGGTAATGATGTAAGACAACAAATGACTAAGTGCTCAAATGAGTAGAACAGGCAATACAAGCTTCAATGGTTTAGAAAGGAAAAATCAACATGGGTTAAAATAAACAGAAAAAGTGCTTTTGAAGAAGACAGCACATCTTGGTACCTTTGGATAGACAGGAGGGGGACAATGTGAGTAAAAGAATAGACAGAAATATAGAAAGATTGACCTGGATTGTTGAAAGAAAAGAAAGAGAAAGAAAGAAAGAAAGAAGAAAGAAAGAAAGAAAGAAAGAAAGAAAGAAAGAAAGAAAGAAAGAAAGAAAGGAAGAAAGAAAGAGAAAGAAAGAAAGAAAGAAAGAAAGAAAGAAAGAAAGAAAGAAAGAAAGAAAGAAAGAAAGAAAGAAAGAAAGGAAGAAAGAAAGAAAGAAAAGAAAGAAAAGAAAGAAAAGAAAGAAAAGAAAAGAAAGAAAAGAAAGAAAAGAAAGAAAAGAAAGAAAAGAAAGAAAAGAAAGAAAGATAGATTTGTATCCCCAGATTCTTGTAAGATTTTTACCACTCGAGTTAAGATGAATTATTTTATAGGATTTATGAACATAATTTTAGTCACAAATCCTTCAAAAATTTCTGGTTTGGGTTTAATTGGTATATGGCCACATCTTTCTTTTTATTTGTTAGCCATTAAGTGAGCTTTAGGTAAATGCAACCTGAGGTTGATCTAAAAATGTTTGGGCTCCTTCACTATCTAACTTCTCTCTAAATACTTGATATAACATTTTTAAAAAAGATTTTATTGATTTCAGAGAGGAAGGGAGAGGGAGAGAGAGATAGAAACATCAATGATGAGAGAAAGTCATCCTTTGGCTGCCTCTTGCACACACCACACTGGAGATCGAGCCTGCAACACCCCGCATGTGCCCTGACGGGGAATTGAACCATGACCTCCTGGTTCAACACTCAACCACTGAGCCATGCCAGCCAGGCTTTGATATAACTTTTAAAGTTACACTTATAAAAATACCCAACCCAAATTCAACTAGACATGATCTATTAACTCACATAATTGGGTAGTCCACAGGTATACCTAGTTTCTATAAGGGTTTAGATCAAGTTTAATAAAAATAAAATTGGGATCTTTCTCTATCACTCTGCTTTGCTTTCTTAATGTCTTCTAGATTCCAAGAAATCTCTTCCCTGATGTTTGCAAGACAGTCTTTTCCCTGGAAACACATTAAGTCACACAGATAATCTTTCTTGGTCCTAATTGGTTTTGATTGGGTCAAGTATCCATCTCTAAAATCAGGTAGATGAAATACATTGAATGGCTTATACTGCCGTGGTGGTTAATTTTTTGTGTCAACTAGGAAAGTATTTATGGATGAAATTAATATTTATATTAGTGAACCTTGAGTAAGAAGATTGTCCTCCATATTGTGGGTGGGCCTTAGTTGAAGACCTAAATAAAATAAAAAGACGGACCTCCCAGAAAAAGAAGGAATCCTCTAGCAGACTACCTTCAGTCTTTATCTGCACCATAGGTCTTTATTCACACCATTGGGTTTCCTGAGTCTCCCAGCTGCCAGCCCACACTGAAGATTTTGGACTTCTTAGCTCCCATCATCACATGATCTATCATTTTCTCTATCTATTTGTCATCTATTTATATCTATCCAACTAGTTCTGCTGCTCTAGAGAATCCTGATTAATACAACTGCTGGGCAGGTAAACCTCCAGAGTATTCTACAGTATTGTTGTTATTGTTATTTTTATTATGATTACTATGGTCATCATCATCTGCTTTCTTCTTCCCAATGTATTGAGTTCCCAGTTTCCCCACATTACATGGTTCAGGACTCTCAACTAAACTTTCCTGGACTAGTTTTTACAGGTTCTTCTGTCCCCTCTATCATAATGTGCCCATGCCAATAAGATTTTCAACAATACATTCTTTCTATAATTTATAAAGCTGAACAGGTGACCTAGAATAATAGATCTTGTGGAGATCATCTAATCCAGTAGTTTCCAAAGTAGGGTGCACAGAAATCTTGATTCATGCAGTTGAGGAGAAAATACATTAGGTTTTATATGTCTACATATTTTTAGTGTAAAACTTAAGAGGGAAATGAGCTTATTATTGGATGATTGAATTCACAATAGTATAAATCATATATATATATATATATAGTGCATATATGTGTGCAAGTGACATCACAAATATATGTTAGAAAGTAAAAGCTTAAAGATTTGATTCACTAATAGAATAATATAATTTTTTTAAAAAAGTTGAGAGACCGGTGATCTTACCTGCTACTCTACTTCACATGGAGGAAGCAAGTGGCCTGAAAGAAGGGAACAGCTTTCAAAGCATTTTTCAAGGATACAAATGCAATAATAATAATAATAATAATAATAATAATAATAGTAATTCTTCAAGTAACACAGTAGACTGCTAGCTGAGGGATGTAGGGATAAGAGTCTCCTTTCTACCCTCTCCCATGTCAAATCATATAAGTCAACACCACTATTTGTACCAGAATTCTCTGCTGGAGGAGTTAAGGAGCAGTGATCTCTTTGGAAGGGGAAGCCAGGGACATGTCCTAAAGCTGGTTGTATAGAAAGAATGGTGTTTACTTACTATATATTTATTTGGAGAAGTATTTTTAAGCAGGTTGTTCTACTGCACAACCCCCACTCCAGCCATCACTGACTGCTGCCACTGGTTGTCACATCTGTCTGTGTTCTTAGCCAGCAATATTTCCATTCCTTCTCAAAATCCTTCGCAAACAATAGTAAATCTTTTTCATATTCATATGTGCTGTAAATAGCTGCTACACTATGTGAACTGTTCACTTCAACTTAATAAGACTTCCCATCCCTAAATCAAAACTAATTAGCTTTGTTTTTCAAATTGCTGACACTGGGGGTCTTCGCTATAACAAACCTGTGTGTGATTAGTGATATAACGGCTGGTGCTGAGCTTGGGCAAATATTTATAGAGTAATCATATTGGATAGGGTTGGATAACCTCTTGGATTAAGTGTGAGCTTCTGCCAGGCGATGCTACAAAATTGTGCTAATTTAATGGTACAGTCCATTCTTCTGTCTGCTGATACAACCTCTACAGACACTGATACAAATATAATCAGGGGCATTAGGGGACGGTATGGTTCCTTTATTGGCACCCTTGACAGTAATGTGCCAGAAAAATCCAAGTGTAACTTTGCAAATATAAATTATGGGATAGGTAAATGAAATCTTACACAAGGAGATTTTATATATATATAGGTATATACCTAGCACTGTGATGAGCCTAAAGTAAGTAGTCAATGGATAAATACTTGTTATGTTATCAGTATATTAGATACCAGAGAAACAATTTTGCTTTTATTTACTTTCAGGAACAGTAAACAGGTCTTAATTAGGCAAGCCAGTTTTAGTGTTAATTGAGGATTTCTTCTATATCAAAATGTATTGTTATTAAGCCAGCCTCTCACAGAGACACAGCAAGTAAAACTGAAAATATACAGTTAATTTTAATATGTAGTCTTTAACCTGTAGTCTGAAAGGAAGCTGAGATCTTGGGAAGGAAGAGATGAAGGCAGTCGTTTTTAAAGGTCATGCAGTTAAACAGTGGCCAAATGGAGACTAGGAATTCCATTTTCACGCACCCTGCCCAATGCTTTCCCAACCTGGGCATATAGACCGATTAAAACAAAATAGTGTAATATCATTATTCAAATGACTTTAGGAAACTGGGTCATTTCCTTACGCATATTCCTTACTCATAGTGTTATATAATGTTAATTTAATAAAGATTATATATTTATTAAATATATATGCTTTTTATTTGCATTGATTAATTGCAATTGCACCATTTTAAAAATACTGTGGAGCTATCTTTCTGAGACACACCAGCCAACCGGTTAGCTATATTTAGATGTGAGGAGGAGGCAGAGTAATTGTTAAAGAGTTCTATGTTTTTTTACAACTGGCTTGACTGACAGGCCTTAAGAGCTATTTCTTTCAAAGCAAATATGACTCATAGCCCTTAGGTAGAGTGTGCGCACAGGCTAGAAATATTGATCTGTCCACATCCCACAAACATTAAGACACAATAAAAAGAATTTTTAACTTAATTCTGAATAATGCAATAGCAAAAGCATACGAACAGTACACAATCAACAATGGTAATGTATGTGTAATGTTTTGTGATGTCAAAGATGTAATTTACACTCAAGAAACGTACGCTGTCTTTCCAGCTCGAACTCACTCCCTTCAGCTTAACTGTGACACTTCTTAGAACAGTAGGTGCCTAAAGAAACATACTTAAAGATATAAATAAATATGTATTATTTAAGTCATCAAGTATAAGGCACCCACCTTGTAAGTAACTCTAATCACCAGCTCAAAACTTAGAAACGAGAGCAACCAGCAGGCAGTTCGGTAAAACTTCTCTTTGGCATTTGCTAGTAATGGAGTGAGGCAATGCCCCCGATTACTCCACATCAACACTGGCAAGAGGGAGATAGAGGTAGAGGCAGGTTATGAAAGGTAGCCAGTCGACAGATGCTCCCCTCCCTGGTGTTTCCTGAACTACTTGAAAACCCCTTTTTTTACTTGCCTCTGGCCAGCCTTCTGCCACTTCTGATTTCTGGTTCCCACCAAAGACAGGAGAGAATAATCAATACTGCTGTGGGTTACAAAACGCAGTTTTCTTAATTTTGGCTCTGGTGGCTCTCCCAGCTCCATAGAGGTGCCTGCAGCTGGATTCTTCCTTCCAGCCAAGTTCAATGACAGGGTTGCAGGCCACACTGCTGTCACCACCTTAAGAGCAGTATTTTCAATTAAACAAAATAAACAAACAAGCAGAGCAGAAACAGATGCATAGATACAGAGAACAGTTTGACAGTCGACAGATGGGAGAGGGTTGGAGGATGGGTGAAAAAGATGAAGGGATTATGAAGTACAAATTGATAATAACAGAATAGTCGTAGGGCTATAAAGTTCAGCATAGGGAATATAGTCCATATTATTCTAATAACTATGTATGATGCCAGATGGATATGAGATATATTGGGAATGATCACTTCGTAAGTTATATAATGCCTAATTGCTGGGCTGTACATCTGAAATTGATGTAATATTGTACATCAGCTTCAATTTAAAAATAAAAAAATTAAAATACAAAGAGCGTGCCCTAATGCAAACTATGGACTAGAGTTAATAATATGTATCAATATTGTCCATCAATTGTCAAAAACTTAGCACACCAAGGCAAGCTGTTAATAATAGGGAAATGTGTAAGAGAGGGAGGAGGGGTATATGAGAACTCTGTCCATTCTGGTTAATATTTCTGTAAACCTAAAGCTGCTCTAAAAATAGTCTATTAATTAAACAATACAACTCCTAAAATAACAGTTAAGCTTTCTACAAATAGTTCTGTTTCCACTTAATATACTAGTATACATTTGTATATAGTACTTTCCCAGAACACTGGAGATATGCTTCCACACAATTACATTGTTTGGGGAGCAAATACCAATAGATGAGAGAAATATGGGCAAGAGGCAGAGAGAGCTGGTGAGTGTGGGAAGAAAAACAGGGACATATCTCCAGAGGACATTTCCCATGCCTGCTGACTTCTCCTGTTGCCCAGGACTGCCCTGCTGCAAATCTTCACCACAGTCTCTCTCCCACGACTTTCTCAGTAACTCCCTGGAGTTTGCAATAATGTGCTTGGCTCTTGCCATGTAGATCAAATTATTGCCTGGAAAAATGTTCACTTAGCATTTATCTATGGGCTAAAACTTGTCCATACAGTGCAATCGACCCAGTCCTTAGGCAGAGGAACTTAAGGGTTCATATTTAAGAAGTTTTAGCTCCAAGTTAAATTAATTTGTTTGCTGTTATGACACTGTGACTAGTGCAACCGAGTTTCTGCAAGGCTGGGATCCTGTCCCTGAGTCATCTTTCTTACCTGGTCCTTCACCCACTTTGAGTCCCATCCCTGCATCTAGGTTTTTGACATCTCCTACTGAATATCTGAATACCTCGCTTTGTGGATCTCTGCCAGATCTCTCTACAGAGATGGGGTCTCTGTAGACACTATAATCACTACCTGCTCCACCTCTGCTTAAAGCGACCCGTGAGATTCACTCTAACCTTGATTCATATGCAGGCTGTTCTTTCCTCTTGGCGTCATCTCCCAATTTTATATTCTCTTTCTAGAGTCCCATCCTGTCCTCCTAAGGCTAGATCAATAATCTCGTTACAATTCGATTTCAGAAGCCCTCAGGTGTCTATGGATTCTTGATTCTTACTTTCTTTGATCTGATTCAGCTCCATACCCCAAGTATAACCGATGCCATATAAGTCATAAAAAAGCATTCACGAAAATAGTTTATATTTGTTGAATACTTGCAAAGTACTGGACCCTGTGTTTTCAAGTATTATTTTAATATTCACAGCCACCTTTTAATTTTTTTCAGGGCAGTTAGTCTGCCGATAAGCGTACGGATCTAGCCTTCCCAATCGTGAAAGTGCTGTATTACTTTCTCATGGGTTAGTACCGAGGCACTGCCTAAGTCTTCCAAGTGCCCTCCCCTGACGCCCCAGCCACCCAGTCTCTCTTGCTACCACCTGCCCTCCCTTCCCCAGGACCCAGCAGTGAAATGGTTGACGTCCAGCACTGTGCTCTGGCCAGTAGTGATTCTGATCGGTGCTGCCATGCCATCTGACGGTCAAATGTTTTTAATATCAGCCCCTGATGATTAGTAGCTCACCCACACCTCTCTGCAGAGATTAGACAAGTAAGGCCTGGAGAGCTTTACTTGCCAAAGGCCTTGTAATTAGTAAATGATAAAACAGAGACTCAAGCCCATGTCAGTCTGTCTTCATACCCCATTCTCTTTCCCCTATATCAATAGGTCATAGGCACAGAGAGGCGTTTCCCAAACTTTTCTGATAGTAAGAGTAAGCTTTTGTCAAAATTACAGATTCCTGGGCCCCTCCCTTTTGGAGAGTCTAATCCAAACCTGTCTAGTTTCAGGCTAGAATCTATATTTTCAAGAAGGTGATTCTTGTGATTATTCAAGCTTTGGAAACACTGGCCTAAGGCTTTTTTTTTCAAAATCATTGTGATTCAAATTATTGTGATATCGCCACGTCTTAAATGAGTAAGTAAAGACATTAACACAATTCCTGAATCATAGGGAACGTTTTATGAACAGAATACGATATGTGTTTCAGGTGGGGGGCCGCTTGCTGGTTGTCTTAGGTCAGGTGGCACAATTCAAAAGTAGAGTCATTCTTTGATATTTCTAGAAACATCCATAGAGACAGGCAATATTAGATTGAAGCAAAATTATAGTTTACCAATAGGTCAAATGAAAAGGACATGGAAAGAGGGCTTTAAAAAAATAACTTCATGAAAAATAGCACCGAGCTGAGTAAGAAAAATTTAGGGTTCTAAAACCTATCAATGTACCCAAGTAGCATTCCAGCATATGCTTTTTCCCCAGAACCATAATCTATGAATAAAGAACTTAAAGAAAATTAAATGTATGCTGTTATCTGTGGTGGTCCTTGGTGCTTCCCCTGCACCTTGCCATCTTTCTGCAGCCGTGTTTTTTCGGGAAATGTCCATTATGGTTTGTCACATAAAGCCTTTGCAATAGCTCCTCTATCGCGACTTTCTCCCATTTCTGTCGTTAGCAAAAGCGAATCGTGAAACATAAAGAGGATTCTAGAAAAAGGCAACTATCACATATTAATTGCACACAGCAGGTTTATGATGCAATTCTCCTTCTCAGGAAAGTGCTTCGAAAGAAGCAGAAAGAAAGGGGCGAAATAGATGAGCAGTTGTCTCCAGCCTGGTCTTATAATGGGAATTGATTCATTAAATATTTCTGAGGATGGCAGTGTCACCTAAGTCAATAGAACGTCCTAGATGCTCTTCCTGACATGTAAATCTTCCCTGCACAAGAGAAACCGAGAGTTGAAATCTACTACCCCAGGACCTGGCCCAAGCTGGGTTGGGTCTCTTCCAAGTGTCAAACCCTGCCAAACGCTTAAACACCTGCTTCAGTCATCAGTGCACATATTCCCTGAGACAACCGAGAAACAAGCCCTCGGAAAAACCAATAAGTAACATCAAGTGCCAAATATGCCCTCCGCAGAAGCTGATAAAATAAAACATTTAAATAAATTTAACCGGATGCTTCCAAATGGCACACCTGACGATGAAAAAAATGCACAGTAGTGGAAGCCACCTCGAGAAAAACAATATTGAGCCACTTTTCTGTAATTCTAAAAAGCCAAACCCGTATCTAACCTCACCCTCATCATCTGCGTATAATGTGACTTCCTACCCCACAGCAAAGAAAAATGAAATAAAATAAATAATAGCAACCACAACAAAAAGTAAACCTTAGAATTAGATGGTACAAGGGACTTGAAATAAGGAACGCTGCCCCCCCTTATTTATTGAGGTGAAGAATGGAGCTTTTCTTCATTTACTTGGGTTTTTTCCCTCCAGTACTTAACACCTGTAGGACAGTCCCTGCCTTAAGAGGTAGGGCTCAGCTAATGAGGTGTGTCAACACAATTGGAAGCCCATTTCTAAATGAAAATTGCACTGTGCTGTGAGCACAATCCCTTCAGGTTGAAGAGAGCATTTATAAAGCAGCAGGGGTGGTAGCTGGTGTTTTCTCTGGAAGAAGCGCCTGTAGGGTTACCACAGCTGGGGGAGAGACAGGCTGACCTAGAGCGATGGGCTAACATGATCATTCTCCCCCAAATTAGTCATATTTCTCCAGGTTACGGTGGTAGATAGAGAATAAAGGCAGACATAATCCCTCTCCTAATTGTAAACCAGCACTAGCCTAATTATATTCCCATTTACCCCAGATACTCTAAAATCATAGGCTTTCTGTTTGCTAATTCCTCTTATTCATGGTTTTATGACCCCAGAGGAGGCTTTGGGAAGTACGAATTGAAAAGGAGTGCAGTGAGTTAGTTCCACATAGACATTAACTATGAAAAAGGCCTGGAATGGAGCAGAAGAGGGGGTGGGAAGGAAAAAACCTTATATTTAGTTTAGACTGATTTCAATCAAGGCTAAAGGAGGATTTAAGGCCTTGCCACATAAGCCTGGGGGGCGGGGGGGCAGGTCACAGATGCCAGAGTACAAAGCAGTGTAATAACCAGCAAGCTTGTGTTCCTTATCTATGAAACTGAGCCATTCTGTGATAAACTCCACTCCCTTTGTCTTAGAATATGTTTCATTGTTATCCTAGTTGATACTTAAGATCTATGTAATGGTGAGTATTTTGTGTCAACTTACTAACATTAGCCTTGGGAGGGATCCACGCAGAAAGCTCAAGGGGTAATGCTGAAAATTGTAAGCTGTTAAGCAGCCACAAATAGGGCAAAAGGTGAAGGTCACAGTGGTAAACAAATTCATTCACATCTTTCAAGATAACGCTATCTACGTGCTCTTTTACCAAATCATCACTCCATATGATTCGTTTGATTCTAGTCTGTGTTAGGGGTATAAAAATTGGAAAATTATGTAATGGTATGCTGGGAGAAGGTGTGTGTGTGTGTGTGTGTGTGTGTGTGTGTGTGTGTGTATGTCACACACATGTATGAGAATAAGAGAGTTATCAAACTACATGATTCTTGATTGAAAACGAACACTCTCAAAACAGGCTTAAATGTTTTATTCTTCTGTGATTTTCTGATGCAAGTAAATGATTTAAAAAATTGTTTAAGTTATTGCAAAGATCACCCAACCTTTGTCTCTTAAGTTTCCCAAGGCCACAACTCAAAAGGGATGATGGCACCAATATCATGGTGCCACTATGAGGGAAGGCCATGTATTATCTTAGTTTATAGTTGGGGAAATGTTCATTGCTGGTTCACAAGGTCAGTACAATTCACAGGATAGAGGAGGAGCAGGAATGAAGGTCGAACAGAGCTAAGTGAGCAAATTCTCTGAAAGGGAATGTTTATGATCTGCAAAGAGGAGCATTTAAGGTGGAGACATATCAATCCAAGCAATATGGGTCCAGTATTTGATTCTCCACTGCTACAGGTCAAGGAATGTAATGGTCAGCTCCTCCAGATGATAATAAGGCTGACATTTATACCAAAAAGAAACACAATTTGGCCCTCCCAACTTTCTAAGTTGAGAATAGGGATGATGTTCCAGTCAGCTTTATACCACGCCATGCTCTGAAAGAGTTCCTTGTATAGATAAAATGTTCAAGCAGCATTGCTTGAATTTATAACAAAGAAAAAATTTAATAGTTTTCCATGAAAATTCTGCTGTAAAGCAGACAGGTTGTTTGTGGGTTTGGTTTTTTGTTTCTTAGTGCTTTCCTATCCAGGTCAGGAAACACTGAGAAATTGAATTTAAATTCGAATGATGCTTGGTAAATATGGAATCAGAGAAATGAAAATTGCATGGCCTTGAGAGATGATATTTTCATCAAGCTATAAAGCCAATGAGTCATTCCTCTCACTGAAGGGCTGTGTTTGACAATTTAATCATATATATGTGTATCCTACTCAAGCTACCCTCTTTCTTTTGAGTGCATTTTCCCCTGTAAAAATATTCATTCTTCACTACTTTTTTTCCTGGGTTCCATAAGAACCCGATTGTTTGCATTTATTATCACCATGCTCACCATTTTTATTTAACCATCATTGCTTTCTGACAATCTCTGGGACATTCTCCCAACTAACTTGTTGATTTTGAGCATCAACTTTAATATCTTTCTTCCCTCACCTATCTGCTGACATTTCCAGGAACTTCAATATCTGATTCAATTTGACACATGATCACCACAGGTAAGGCAATGGGTTAAGTGCTGAGTGAATATAAGCATGGGTAATGTATGGTTCTTGATCTCATTAGTATCAAGGTCACATGGTTGAGCCTGGTAGGCTGCATTAGAGCCACAGAGTGGGGTGGTCATATTTGTGGGCTCGGGCACTAGACTGCTTGGATTCATAGCCTGCCCTGACACTTCCTAACTGTGTGATCTTGAGCATCACATTTCCTCACCCATGAAATAAGAATGATGCCCTAACTGGTTTGGCTCAGTGGATAGAGCGTTGGCCTGTAGACTCAAGGGTCCCAGGTTCGATTCCAGTCAAGGGCATGTACCTTGGTTGCGGGCACGTACCCAGTGGGAAGTGCAGAAGGCAGCTGATCGATTTTTCTTTCTCATCGATGTTTCTAACTCTCTATCCCTAACCCTTCCTCTCTGTAAAAAATCAATAAAATTTTTTTAAAAGAATGTTAATAACAGCTGCTACTTTGTGGGGTTATAGTGAGAGTTAAAGAGTTAATATGGCTAAATTTCTTGGAACACTCTCTGGCAAGTAAACTAATAAAAACAATGTGCTTTCATCTCTCTTGTTGCTTCCTTCTCTGAGTGCCAGTCTGGAGGTTGCAAGGGGATTTTTTCCATACATTCCACAGGTCCATTCTCCCAGTTCTTATACTCCTGCCTGGCTTGCTAATTTGTTGCCAGAGAACCCAGTGGGTGCAATTTCCCTAACATTAGTGGAAGTGGGGTTCTTGGGACACCACTGGAATGAGCCCTTCCAGAGGCCTTATCGGGAGAATGAATGTTTTTTATTGGCATGGAATTATATTTCTTGGGTTGCAAAGTCCCATGCCCCTTAACCCGGTCCTGAAAAGGATGCAGCTGGGGTTCCAGCAGAGCCAAAACTAGGGTCAGTGTCCAAAGTGTCCATTCCATGATGGCGTTGAGTCTGGCAGAGCATCCGGCTAGATTTAGTCCATCAGTCCAGTGTGTGGTCCACATGGCTGTGAGCCACACGAGTGGATGTAGGGGAGCATATGCCCTGCAACAGGAGAGCCAGGAGTCTGGTACCTAAGAGAGGAAGCCAGGAGAGAGCTCTCCTTTGTCCAGGAGTCTAAATACTCAGGTTTTCCACCTTTGCAGTGGCCATGCCTATTCTGGCCATTGACTTGTTCTCAGGTGTGACTGACAGATAAGCACCTTCTCACATCACCCAGACCTTACTGGGCATGTGTCTATTGCCCATTCCCTTCCCCCAGGTATCTGCAGGGAACAGACCTGGAGGATGTTAACTGCAGCTTCTTGGCATGCCTATATTATTTAGTCTTCCCTTTACTCCTTTCCTGTTAAAGAACAACCAGATTATTATAATGGCAACAGCATCATGCACTGCTTTCTCAACTGTTAAATTCTCCACATTTAATTACTTATAGGCTCACAGATACCTTGTATATCATTGTCATGTGAGTGGCCTTCTTTGTTACCTCATTTTCTGATGTCATAGAGACATGGATGGGCAATAATACCTCCTTATGTGCATTCACTAAACAAATATTTATTGAGTGCCTACTCTAAGCCAGGCTCTTTTAACACTGAAGATACAAAGATAAATAACATAAGAATAAGGTATCTGGCCTCATGAAGTTCTTATAGAATAGAGAGGCTTTTGCAAATGAAATAATAAAGAAACAAGATAATTACAAAAAATTGTGATATAAGAGCTATGAAGAAAATGAAAGGCAGGTTGTGATGGCAAATTACAGTAGGGAGATCACTTATGAACACAAATTTCTGACACATCATGAGCTGTGAGAGAGCAGTTAAGGCAAATGAGAGTAATAAAAAGGCCCCTGAAAGAAAGCAACCAAAAAAGAAGCAAAAGGCTTGATGTTTTGAGAAAGAGGTTGTGGCTGTTATAACGTGAGATTAAAGATTGTCAAGAATCTACTAATGGGAGGCTTTGGATGCCATGGTTAGAAGTTTTAATTTTACTCTAATCAAAACAGGAATCAAAAGAATGGTTCTAAATATGGTGTCTGTGTTGTAAAGAGAACATTTTAGGGAAAAAAATGAAACTTGGAGTCCCATTGTCAAGATCATGTCAGTATCAAGAGGTGGGCAATTTAATGTGTTTTAGAGATATGGCAGACAGTACACCTTCCAAGAGTGAGCACCATAACACTGAGTAGCTGCTTTCTCAGCCAAAAAGTGAGGCAAGTAGATGAGATTTCCACAGAAGTGAAGGAGGGGGACAATTGGTACCAACCTGTTTATTTAAATTATAAAGTAAATAAATTGAGAAAAAAATTAGATCCCACATCTAAATTTACTTGCAAATGACTATACATGATCGAGAATGCCTTTTCCAGACAGAATTTTAAGGGAGGTAATGTTTGTGTTTGGCATCACAATCCCCACTTTAAAAATATTATTAAAAAAATTTTGAGTGCTTACATAAACCAAGTGTCCTTCATTTTCTCATTTAATTCAAATAACAGCTCTATCAGCATTTATTATGATTATGCTTATTTTTACAGATGCAGTGAAATCGAATCTCAGTGAGGTAACTTTCCCAAGGTGAGAGAACCAGAGAACAGAAAGCTAGGATCAAAGATAGGTGCCTGATACAAGAGGGTGAACTCTTAACTACTAAATAGAACCATGGTGTTCCATCATTGATGGCACCTCCCATCTCTCTCTCTCTCTCTCTCTCTCTTTCTCTCTCTCTCTCTCACACACACACACACACACACACACACACACACACACACTAAAAACCTTCTCTCAGGGAGAATCTATTACCCTATCTCTCCAAACCCACTAATGACCTAGACAATTTTGATAAATTACACCTTTCATTTCAATAGTAGAACCACTAATTGTGAAAATCAAGCTTGAGCAAGGCAGTAGAAGAGATACTTCCTGAGACAGAGCTGCCTTAATGGTACCTCTGATAGCACATCAGATCCAGCCCTGTGGATAAATGAGAACTTAGCCAAGAAAGGATAAATGATAGATGATTTGGACAAAGTAAATGACAGGAGTGTAAAAATGTTTTAGGGCAAGGGACATTCAAATAAATGCTATTGGATGATTTATTTTCCAAAAGGTGTTATATTCACTGCTGAAACACACCTACATGTCTGCTAGAAATGTGGCCGTAAAAAAAAAATCTATGTGTATAAAAATTTACACTGTAGCAAGCTGACCTCAACCTTTTATTTACTAAAGCCACCATCTTAGCGCCAAGAACACATTTCCAACTTCCTCTGAGACTTCAACTCCTGGAAGTCCCACAGCTACCTTAAGTAAAATGTATTCAAAATTCAGCTCATTACCTTCTCTCTCAACTTTTAATATTTTAAATCTCAGTGAATGCATCATATCAGCAGTTGCCAATGCTATAAACTTCCAAGTTTCCATAATTGCTTCCCTTACCCTCACTCAGCTCTCCAATTCTAATCCAAGGCAATAGCAAATACATACATTTTTCTTCCCTTAATTATATCACACATCTCCCACTCTTTTTTTTAATCCTCACAAGAGGATATTTTTTTCCGTTGATTTTTAAGGAGAGTGGAAGAGAGAGGGAAAGACAGAGAAAAACATCAATGTGAGAGAAGCACATCAATTGGTTGCCTTCTGCACGAGCCCTGACCAGGGCCTGGGCCAAAGACAATCTTGCAACCAAGGTATGTGCCCTTGACCGGAATCAAACCTGGGACCCTTTGGTCTGTAGGCCAACACTCTATCCACTGAGCCAGGGCTCCACCACTCTTTACCATCTGCAATGTGGTTCATGTAGTTCAAGTCTTCAACCTGTCACAAGTGCAATATCTTAGCTCAGGTTCTCTAAAAATCAGAGTTAAAGCAAAGCAAGCATGAGGGGAAAGGAAAAGTGAGGCAGACAAAAAGAAACACGCAGGCAGAAGAAGTCATTTCTTCTTCTGTGTTTCCCAATAACCTTGCATAAAAAAACCTAGACCTTGAAAGACCCAAGTCAAAGTGATATCTATTCAGAAACTGCAGCTGTGATATAGTAGAAAGAACAGAGTATCTGAGTGCTTTGGTTGGAATCTGTATTAGTTTGCCAGGGCTGCTATAATGTAGTCCCATCAACTGGGTGGCTTGAAAGGCAGAAATGTATTGTCTCATAATTCTGGAAGCTAGAAGTCCAAAATCAAGATGTTGGTTCCTTCTGAATATTGTGAAGTAGAATATATGCCACACCTCTCCCCACACTTTTGGAGGGTTTGTTGATAATCTTTGGAATTTTATAGTTTATAGAAATATCACCCTGAACTCTGCCTTTATGTTCATGTGGCATTTTCCATGTATGTGTGTCTGTCTCCCAATTCCCTATTTTTATAAGAACACCAGTCATATTGGATTATGAGCCCCCCAACTTAGCTCATATCAACTCATGACATCTGCAATGACCTTATAATTCCAAATAAGGTCATTGCATCTATTGTCCATTCCCTTCTGAAGTGCTGAGAGTTAGGACTAATGGCCATGAATTTGAGTGTAGGAGTTGGGGTCACATTTCAACCCGTAATCCCAAAATCCCAGCGACTTTGGGAATGTCTCATAAATTTTCTGGGCCCCATTCTTCTTATCAGAAAAACAGTAATAATGATACAGATATAGGCCTAGTTTAACTGGAGATCAATAGTAATATTGTAAAGCTTCTAGATGAAATAGCAGAGAGAGACAAGGGATCAAAACAAAAGGAATTTTGTCTATTAGATAAGATAATCTGCATCTGAACAACTTACTATTTTAGAGTAGGATTTGGGGTTATAAGGTTAGCCAGCAAATAGAATAGAGCAAGAGTATGAAATATATGAAGAGTATAGAGTAATGAGTTCCTGATCCCCAAGGAGTTTCTCTTTAAATGGTGAAGGGAGAAAGAGCAAAAGCTAGAGCATATTGCATGATCTTTCTAGGACTCCATTTCCACATTGGAAAAGATGCTTACTCTCCTACGTATAGATATGAGAAAAGCACCCTGAGCAGAAACATGTTAGCAAAGGTACATTAGCACCACTTAGAATGTATGGGCTGTGTGTTTCAAACTCATGTTGCCTTTCACTTTTTTCATACTTATCTTTCCTTGTACAAGTACTGAATTCAAATTTTCTACCTATATCCATAGATATTCTGCTCCATTCCTAAATACATTTCTTGTATTTATCCATCGAAACTGTTGGAAAACTTGTACATTGGAATCCCCAACAAAGGCATTTTTCATTATTCACAAGGTTTTAAATTAGGTTGTCCTATATAATAAAAGCCCAGCGACCAAATGGCGGAATGACCAGTTGACCAGTCTCTATGACGCGCACTAACCACCAGGGGGCAGATGCTCAACGCAGGAGCTGCCCCTTGATGGTCAGTGTGCTCCCACAGTGGGAGCACTGCTAAGCTGACTGGGATGAGCGGCTGCTCCCACAGCAGGAGCAGCTGCTCAGAGGGCGGGTCCACAGCCATTCAGCTGACCGAGATGAGTGGCGCTCCCACAGCGGGCCAATCCCTGCAAACCATGCCCCCTAACAGTGCATGAATCAGTGCACCAGGCCTCTAGTTATCCTATAATTAAGAAGGGTATAATGGTTTTGCATAGGCACAGCTATTAATGCTTTTAGCAGAGACTTCCTAATCTTAATACCTTCAAACACAACACACAACACACACACATACAGAAGTACATACACACACGCAACAGAAAAAGTAAGAGAGAGGAAGATTCTTCAATCAGTCCTACAGCAGAGAAAAACTCAACATCTCTCCTACACTTCACTTGTGTCTTGATTTCAAGTTTCAAGTTTCTCACTACCAGCTCCATCAAGCATTTAATTTTGTTTTTGATCACTGTTATTTATGGTCTTACATTATGCTAGTTGCTGTAAGAGTACTGGGGGGGGGGCAAAAGTTGAATACAATAAGAATCTCTTATAATTAAGGAAGTTAAAAATATATATGTACATAAATGATTATAAGGCATATATGTACATAAATAATTATAAGACATGTATGTACATAAACAATTATAAGACACTATAGAGAGAAATAAGTTACAGTGTGTACTGAGGTGAGAAACGAATCCTACTGTGGATGGGGGTGAAAGAGGACCAGGAAGAGCCTCCTGGAGGAGCAGTATTAGAAAAGGGCTTTTAACAACAAGTAGCATTTTTTCAAAAGACACAGTAACAATAAAGGAATTGAGCTTGACTAAACTTGATTATATTTGTGGAGCAGGGAAACAAAGTTTCATGGTTAAAACATACCAAAATGCTATTTTTGTCGGTTAAAATTGTATGTTGGGGCCAACCTGTAGTAGATCTCAAATGTCAAAATGAGAAATCTGCGTAGATGCAGAGAATAGACTGATGATTGCCAGATGGGAGGGGGCTGGGGACTGGGTGAGAGAGGTGAAGGAATTGAACAGTACAAATTCATAGGTACAAAACAGTCACGGAGATGTAAAGTACATCATAGGGAATGTAATCAATGATATTGGAATTGCTATGGATGGCACCAGGTGGGTCCTGGAAATATCAGGGGGATCCCTTTGTAAGATATATGACTATCTAAGCACTATGCTGAACACCTGACACTAATACAAATTATAGTGAATGTCAACTGCAATTGAAAATTAAAATTAAAAAGGAATAATGCACAAGTAAAATAAGGAGTCTGGGAGACCTTTGAGAGGAGCGCACAAATGTGCTATATGTTGAAGAAGGTTTACTTAATAATTATGAGTTCAGGCTGGAAATAGAAAGAGCCATTGGGAAGCTCTTGTAAACTGGATCCCCACCAAGTCCCCAAAGCTCCACCAGACTTCAGGCCATTCGATAAATATCTCCTCTGTCCTGCTTCCTACCTCCTGTATGTTTCTGTTTATGCAACATCCTTGACCAATTCCTTTGATCTCACCTGGTATCCCTGTCTAGTCATAGGATTCTTGCTTCTCCATCTGGATAGGCAAAGCCCAGCTCAGCAGGGAGATGAGGTCAGTCAGGCTAAAACTTGTAAGAACAGCTTTTGGGATGCTTACTCCATTTTACTGTTATATTTGTTAGCATGTCACCCTCTTTCCCATCTGACCGCGCCTTCTGAAAGGCAGTCAGAATGCTTTGTCTCTGTGCCTCGGGCATAGCAGGACACCTGGCACTCCCCAGCGCTTCATAAATACTAGTTCAGTGAGTAAAATTCTCACCATCTCAACTCAGGGGGGAAAAGCAACAGAACAACAACAAAAATTTGGCTGTTGTGTAGAAACTTTCCCTGACCTCCTATTCCACGTTCGGAATAGCATGCAGTTACTGAGCCTATGCCCCATGTTTTGTGGAAAACTCCCAATCTAAGATACTTATCTCCAATAAATTTTAAAATCCAGTCCCTATGATACTATTTCATAGAGCCACATTTAATGCATTTAAAAAATTTTCTGTGCGGCTTGCCATGCACAATCCTGGTCACATGTAGGTGCTCAATAAACACGTGTTTATTGATTTTTAGATAAGCATTTCAGAAATATTAATTACCAGTCACTCAGAACCACTTTACAATATTAATGTAACATGTAGTCATTGGACATCTACTATGTGTGATACTCTATTAGGTACTGAGAGAGCCTTGGGTGGGCTG